>NW_022145613.1:6766928-7076928 GCF_000002235.5 Strongylocentrotus purpuratus | reverse complement strand
TTAACCTTTTATCAACCACTGATTTGGAGAGTGCGTTGTACGTACTAGTACCAAAACCAATCTTCGGATATCCGGTAGAGCCATGTATTGGGTGACACCGATGTCGCGGCGTAGTACAGTAGTCACCCTTTGAGTTTGCGAGGGAGCTATAACGGTCATCGGTTTCTCTCTCTCTCTCTCTCTCTCTCTCTCTCTCTCTCTCTCTCACTTTCTCTTTCTCTTTCTCTCCCCCTTTCCCCTATCCTTCTATCTGAAAAATTGCATTGATTCGAAAGCCATTTAACAAAGTTATCAAAAAATCTAGGCAATAACAACATCATCATTACAATCATTTTCATTACCATTATCATCATCAATATTCTAGTCATCATTTTCTTCGTTATCTTACAGTCGTCATCATCATCATTACCATTATCATCATTATCATCATCATCATAATCATAATCATCATTCGGAAATTCAAAAGTAATTCAGGACATCCTTTGAAACAGCCCCTCGTTCGTATCAACTCATATTAGTTACGATTCCAATAATTACATAATTATATCCACATTCTGAAATTAACCTAATGGTATATAATGCATTATGAATGAATTGCAATTGCGTCCCTTGAAAATTATTTCGTCTCCCACAATTACAAAATTTTTGTGTAAGAACCGCATTTCTGTTCTGTTTTCAGTACCGAATTTATTAGTCTAAATATGTATTTATCGAAGGGTCGTGATAAATAAACATCCGGGGTAGTGAGCCTTCGAAAAACTGAAAAATCAATAATTCTTTTGACATGGACGGCATATGTAAATCTAGCAAGAGCCTACCTTTACATTTTCCTAGGCTAATTGCCTAATCCAGCGTTTTTCAACCGATGTGCCCCAAGACATTTTTAGGGTACCACAAAAGAATTTGAAGAATATATAAGATTTTAAAAAAAATTCTTGGAATAACGTCGATTTCTTGAAAACCTTAACGACCACTGAAGTACAGTATGTAATTTCATGAGGAAATAGCAATTTACTGGATAGAAAATTGTCTTTCTTCCTTACTCGCTTCACTCCTTCGCAAGACTTAGAAACATGATGATTTCTATCAACGAAGTGCCTTAATATTTGAGCATTGAGGTGCCCGAATAGCCTTCTATTTGACAGTTAGGCGCCCACATAATTATGTGTTATATCTTTTATATGAAAACTTCAATTTTACCACGCTCGTTCCCTTCACCCGCTCGCAACATTTAGGGATAATTCTGGGCAATGAGATGCCTGAATCTCCTCATATTCGTGCTTCGAATTGACTGCACATATTGAGTTTTGTATCAATGTATTCGGCAGCGAGGTGCCTGGACATTTAATTCTATATTTTATCTAGTGTGTTGACTATAAAGTCAATTTTTATCGTATTAAAAGTGTCATGGAGCGGGACGAGTGTCAGAGTGATATCAAATGAATCTTTTGTAAATTAATTTGGAATTAGGGTGACGCGAAACCTTTTTGTTTCTTAAAAAGGTGCCTTGACTAAAACAAAAAGGGTAAAAAAACGCTGGCCTTCACCTTGATCTAATCCAATGAACTATAATTTCTTACAAGAAGAAACAAAAGCTTGTGTTCTTGCTGGAAATGGCTTCCCCAGACTAGCAATTAGTCAAGTAAATGGGGAGGCACGGGCATATCCTCCGCCCAATCGAAAGCCAAAACATTGTTTTATAACAAACAAAACAAAACACAAAAACCCAGAGGTAACCGTTTTTAGATAGAAAAGGAGTCGCAGAGCGGAAAGAGAACAAGAAAGCAGAATGGTTGAGAGCTTGTCACGTGACCAGAAACATTTCATCTATTAAAGTACTACTGTATATGAGTGTACTATTTGGGAGTTAGAAAAAAAATGTGGATTTTTTTTTTTTTTAATATAATTTTTTCTTTTCTTTTTCAAATCTTAATTTAATGAAAACAAAATATTTCAAATCTTTTTAGATAAAAATTGATATTTTTGGGGTCTAAATTTTTGTTTTCTAAATGGTATTTAAAAAAAATTAAATAAATGTTTGATGCAGGATATAAAAAACAAATATGGACTGCTCTGTAATCGGATGATGGTGAGAACTACCACTCCCTCGGTGGTGTTCACACCGGCCCTTCTATCACCCCCTCGGCTTCGCCTCGGGGTGATAGAGGGGCCGGTGTGAGCACCACCTTGGGAGTGATAGTTCCCACCATCATCCTCATGAGCAGTCAATATTTGTATACTATCTTCTCCCTCTGTCTGTCTCTCTCTGTCTCTGTCTCTGTCTTTCTCTCTCTCTCTCACTCCCATCTCTTTATCTCTTTGTTTCTCTCTGTGTATGTCTCTCTCTCTCTCCCCCTTTCTCTATCTCAGTGATCTATCTCTATCCATCTCTATTTCTGTCTGTCCCTTGCTTTCTCTACCTTTTCTATCTATTTCACCCCTCTCTCTCTCTCTCTCTCTCTCTCTCTCCCTCTCTCTCTCTCTTTTCTCTCTTACTCCCATCTTTCTCTGTCTGTCTCCCTCTGCCTTTCTCTCTATCTATCTCTCTTTTACCTCTTCAACCAATCACAGCTGCATAGTGAAAATATAAGGGGCTTTAATATTGAACGCTTCACAAGTATTTGTACGATTTCAATTATATATATTTATTTAACAAGTCTTCAAAAATTCAGTATAAATAAGAGTTTGATAATTCGTCAGCATTTTCATGCACCTTTCACTGGCTTTCAGTCTCTAGCAATCCATGCTGCTGTCTCTGGTAAGATATGCATTCTGTCCAAGGAAAGACATTGATGACTATTATCAATATATTTACACAAGCAATATTTTAAAAACAAATTCTACACCTCGGCGACCACATTGATGTCTTCTTCATTGATTGCGACCACTTCAGGTGGTGAAGATGTCGTTACGCTTTCCGTCGTTGGATGCTCCTTCTCCTCACTTTCATTCTCACCCCATCGTCCTCGGTTACCATAGGGCCGACGATGGCCATCACGCCTGGGAGATCCTTCTTCGGTTCCGTTGCGTCTGTCGAAGGGACGGCCTCCGAAAGGCTTTCTACGGAAGGGGTTGAACCGGAAGGGCCTCATCTCGAACATTGGTCTGTCCTGATCTCCATCTCTGGTCTTGTTGTGATGACGATGGGGGTGGTCTCCCGTCTCATTATGACCCTGGTGACCTTCTGTATGGTTGCGTCTGCCGAAGGGACGGTCTCCGAAAGGCTTTCTACCGAAGTGGTTGTACCGGAAGGGCCTTGTATCATGTAGTTTGTCCTGATCTTGATCTCCCGTCTCATTATGACCTTGGTGACCTTCTGTGTGGTTATGATGACGGTGGTGGTGGCCATGGTGGCGATGGTGGTGAGGGTGAGGACGGCCATCCTCCTCGCTGCTTTCGTTGCGCTGACCAAACGGTTGTTCCTCTGCTTGGTCCTGAGGATGACCTTGACGGTGACCATGATGACGACGTCCAGGACCATCAAACTGACCGGGCCCTCCTAGACCATCACCAATTTGTTGGGCAGCATCAGTTTCTTCTTCTCCATCACCACGCCTGCCTCCTTGGCCGAAGAAAGGTCTTCCTCCAGCACCATCTGGTCTGGAGCCACCAAATCCAGGTCCGTCGAATCTCCTTCCACCCATCGGACCGCCATTTTGTCTCCGTCCATCCATCTCCGGGGCACCAAATCCAGGTCCATCGAACCTCCTTCCACCCATTGGTCCACCATCTTGTCTCCGTCCATCCATTTGTGGGGCACCAGAGTCAGGTCCATCGAACCTTCTCCCACCCATTGGTCCACCATCTTGCCTCGATCCACCCATCTGCATTCCACCCGGCCTTCCTCCAAAGCGACCTTGTCCTCTCTCTCTGCCATTCTTATTTCCTCGTAGTTCATTGTAATCTCTTTGTGCGTGAGCTGTAGGGGATAATGAAGAAAAAAATCGAATTAATTAAGTGATCACATTCTGCATTATTATCTTTAGCTCTACATTGGGTTATGGCAGGTGACAAATAAGAATGGTAACTCGCCTTCTTTGATGTTTTTTCCCTTTGTGTTTAACCCTATCGGTTCGATATTCAAAACGCCTAATTCTGACTGAATTGAACTTGAATACCAGATTGAACATAAAGATAATTCTTATCTTTTGCCACTCGCCCAACGGATTGGTGTAGGCTTAAGAAATAATATAAATTATATTTTGTAACGAACAATTTAGAAATGCATATTATAAAATATGAAATAATCATATATACTTCTGTGAGCTATTCGTTGGCTCTATATTTAGCACTTATCAAGTAATACCGAGTAATAATTTGATTTCTTACCTGAGATAGCAAGAGCAGCCACAATGGCAACGATCAGTGTCACTTTCACCATGTTAGTAATAGGTCTCTCCGATGCTATAGCTTTCTCTAGATTCGTTGTCTTCTAAGAGAGAACGAGCTCCAAACTGAATAACTATCTGCTGGATCACTGAATTTATAGGCTTTCTATCATAGCTTGAAATCACTTTCGTACCAGTCCGTGTCAGGAATTACCAGGGATACCCTGGTCCAGTTGATCTCCCCCCTTTTTATCTTTATTTTCATACTTTGTTAATATCTTTAACCTTTTATCAACCACTAATTTGGAGAGTGCGTTGTACGTACTAGTACCAAAACCAATCACTTCATCTTCGGATATCCGGTAGAGCCATGTATTGGGTGACACCGATGTCGCGGCGTAGTACAGTAGTCACCCTTTGAGTTTGCGAGGGAGCTAACGGTCATCGGTTTCTCTCTCTCTTTCTCAGTCTGCCTGCCTGCCTCCCTGTCCGTCTGAGTGTCTCTCTCTCTCTCTCTCTCTCTCTCTCTCTCTCTCTCTCTCTCTCTCTCTCCTTCTCCTTCTCCTTCTCTCCCCCGATCCTTCTATCTGAAAAATTGCATTGATTCGAAAGCCATTTAACAATGTTGTCAAAGAATCTAGGCAATAACAACATCATCATTACAATCGTTATCATTACCATTATCATCATCAATATTCTAGTCATCATTTTCTTCGTTATCTTACAGTCGTCATCATCATCATCATACCAATCATAATCATCACCATTATCAGCATCATCATCATCATCATTACCATTATCATCACTATCATCACCATCATCATTATCATCATCATCATAATCATTTGGAAATTAAAAAGTAATCCAGGACATCCGTTGAAACAACCCCTCGTTCGTATCAACTCATATTAGTTACAATTCCAATGATTACATAATTATATCCACATTCTGAAGTTAACCTAATGGTATATAATGCATTGTGAATGAATTGCAATTGCGTCCCTTGAAAATTATTTCGTCTCCCACAATTACAAAATTTTTGTGTAAGAACCGCATTTCTGTTCTGTTTTCAGTACCGAATTTATTAGTCTAAATATGTATTTATCGAAGGGTCGTGATAAATAAACATCCGGGGTAGTGAGCCTTCGAAAAACTGAAAAATCAATAATTCTTTTGACATGGACGGTATATGTAAATCTAGCAAGAGCCTACCTTTACATTTTCCTAGGCTAATTGCCTAATCCAGCGTTTTTCAACCGATGTGCCCCAAGACATTTTTAGGGTACCACAAAAGAATTTGAAGAATATATAAGATTTAAAAAAAAATTCTTGGAATAACGTCGATTTCTTGAAAACCTTAACGACCACTGAAGTACAGTATGTAATTTCATGAGGAAATAGCAATTTACTGGATAGAAAATTGTCTTTCTTCCTTACTCGCTTCACTCCTTCGCAAGACTTAGAAACATGATGATTTCTATCAACGAAGTGCCTTAATATTTGAGCATTGAGGTGCCCGAATAGCCTTCTATTTGACAGTTAGGCGCCCACATAATTATGTGTTATATCTTTTATATGAAAACTTCAATTTTACCACGCTCGTTCCCTTCACCCGCTCGCAACATTTAGGGATAATTCTGGGCAATGAGATGCCTGAATCTCCTCATATTCGTGCTTCGAATTGACTGCACATATTGAGTTTTGTATCAATGTATTCGGCAGCGAGGTGCCTGGACATTTAATTCTATATTTTATCTAGTGTGTTGACTATAAAGTCAATTTTTATCGTATTAAAAGTGTCATGGAGCGGGACGAGTGTCAGAGTGATATCAAATGAATCTTTTGTAAATTAATTTGGAATTAGGGTGACGCGAAACCTTTTTGTTTCTTAAAAAGGTGCCTTGACTAAAACAAAAAGGGTAAAAAAACGCTGGCCTTCACCTTGATCTAATCCAATGAACTATAATTTCTTACAAGAAGAAACAAAAGCTTGTGTTCTTGCTGGAAATGGCTTCCCCAGACTAGCAATTAGTCAAGTAAATGGGGAGGCACGGGCATATCCTCCGCCCAATCGAAAGCCAAAACATTGTTTTATAACAAACAAAACAAAACACAAAAACCCAGAGGTAACCGTTTTTAGATAGAAAAGGAGTCGCAGAGCGGAAAGAGAACAAGAAAGCAGATTGGTTGAGAGCTCGTCACGTGACCAGAAACATTTCATCTATTAAAGTACTACTGTATATGAGTGTACTATTTGGGAGTTAGAAAAAAAATGTGGATTTTTTTTTTTTTTAATATAATTTTTTCTTTTCTTTTTCAAATCTTAATTTAATGAAAACAAAATATTTCAAATCTTTTTAGATAAAAATTGATATTTTTGGGGTCTAAATTTTTGTTTTCTAAATGGTATTTAAAAAAATTAAATAAATGTTTGATGCAGGATATAAAAAACAAATATGGACTGCTCTGTAATCGGATGATGGTGAGAACTACCACTCCCTCGGTGGTGTTCACACCGGCCCTTCTATCACCCCCTCGGCTTCGCCTCGGGGTGATAGAGGGGCCGGTGTGAGCACCACCTTGGGAGTGATAGTTCCCACCATCATCCTCATGAGCAGTCAATATTTGTATACTATCTTCTCCCTCTGTCTGTCTCTCTCTGTCTCTGTCTCTGTCTTTCTCTCTCTCTCACTCCCATCTCTTTATCTCTTTGTTTCTCTCTGTGTATGTCTCTCTCTCTCTCCCCCTTTCTCTATCTCAGTGATCTATCTCTATCCATCTCTATTTCTGTCTGTCCCTTGCTTTCTCTACCTTTTCTATCTATTTCACCCCTCTCTCTCTCTCTCTCTCTCTCTCTCTCTCTCTCTCCCTCTCTCTCTCTCTTTTCTCTCTTACTCCCATCTTTCTCTGTCTGTCTCCCTCTGCCTTTCTCTCTATCTATCTCTCTTTTACCTCTTCAACCAATCACAGCTGCATAGTGAAAATATAAGGGGCTTTAATATTGAACGCTTCACAAGTATTTGTACGATTTCAATTATATATATTTAGTATAAAAATTCAGTATAAATAAGAGTTTGATAATTCGTCAGCATTTTCATGCACCTTTCACTGGCTTTCAGTCTCTTGTATCTGAATTTTTAGACACAATCCATGCTGCTGTCTCTGGTAAGATATGCATTCTGTCCAAGGAAAGACATTGATGACTATTATCAATATATTTACACAAGCAATATTTTAAAAACAAATTCTACACCTCGGCGACCACATTGATGTCTTCTTCATTGATTGCGACCACTTCAGGTGGTGAAGATGTCGTTACGCTTTCCGTCGTTGGATGCTCCTTCTCCTCACTTTCACTCTCACCCCATCGTCCTCGGTTACCATAGGGCCGACGATGGCCATCACGCCTGGGAGATCCTTCTTCGGTTCCGTTGCGTCTGTCGAAGGGACGGCCTCCGAAAGGCTTTCTACCGAAGGGGTTGAACCGGAAAGGCCTCATCTCGAACATTGGTCTGTCCTGATCTCCATCTCTGGTCTTGTTGTGATGACGATGGGGGTGTTCTCCCGTCTCATTATGACCCTGGTGACCTTCTGTATGGTTGCGTCTGCCGAAGGGACGGTCTCCGAAAGGCTTTCTACCGAAGTGGTTGTACCGGAAGGGCCTTGTATCATGTAGTTTGTCCTGATCTTGATCTCCCGTCTCATTATGACCTTTGTGACCTTCTGTGTGGTTATGATGACGGTGGTGGCGGCCATGGTGGCGATGGTGGTGAGGGTGAGGACGGCCATCCTCCTCGCTGCTTTCGTTGCGCTGACCAAACGGTTGTTCCTCTGCTTGGTCCTGAGGATGACCTTGACGGTGACCATGATGACGACGTCCAGGACCATCAAACTGACCGGGCCCTCCTAGACCATCACCAATTTGTTGGGCAGCATCAGTTTCTTCTTCTCCATCACCACGCCTGCCTCCTTGGCCGAAGAAAGGTCTTCCTCCAGCACCATCTGGTCTGGAGCCACCAAATCCAGGTCCGTCGAATCTCCTTCCACCCATCGGACCGCCATTTTGTCTCCGTCCATCCATCTCCGGGGCACCAAATCCAGGTCCATCGAACCTCCTTCCACCCATTGGTCCACCATCTTGTCTCCGTCCATCCATTTGTGGGGCACCAGAGTCAGGTCCATCGAACCTTCTCCCACCCATTGGTCCACCATCTTGCCTCGATCCACTCATCTGCATTCCACCCGGCCTTCCTCCAAAGCGACCTTGTCCTCTCTCTCTGCCATTCTTATTTCCTCGTAGTTCATTGTAATCTCTTTGTGCGTGAGCTGTAGGGGATAATGAAGAAAAAAAATCGAGTTAATTAAGTGATCACATTCTGCATTATTATCTTTAGCTCTACATTGGGTTATGGCAGGTGACAAATAAGAATGGTAACTCGCCTTCTTTGATGTTTTTTCCCTTTGTGTTTAACCCTATCGGTTCGATATTCAAAACGCCTAATTCTGACTGAATTGAACTTGAATACCAGATTGAACATAAAGATAATTCTTATCTTTTGCCACTCGCCCAACGGATTGGTGTAGGCTTAAGAAATAATATAAATTATATTTTGTAACGAACAATTTAGAAATGCATATTATAAAATATGAAATAATCATATATACTTCTGTGAGCTATTCGTTGGCTCTATATTTAGCACTTATCAAGTAATACCGAGTAATAATTTGATTTCTTACCTGAGATAGCAAGAGCAGCCACAATGGCAACGATCAGTGTCACTTTCACCATGTTAGTAATAGGTCTCTCCGATGCTATAGCTTTCTCTAGATTCGTTGTCTTCTAAGAGAGAACGAGCTCCAAACTGAATAACTATCTGCTGGATCACTGAATTTATAGGCTTTCTATCATAGCTTGAAATCACTTTCGTACCAGTCCGTGTCAGGAATTACCAGGGATACCCTGGTCCAGTTGATCTCCCCCCTTTTTATCTTTATTTTCATACTTTGTTAATATCTTTAACCTTTTATCAACCACTAATTTGGAGAGTGCGTTGTACGTACTAGTACCAAAACCAATTACTTATCTTCGGATATCCGGTAGAGCCATGTATTGGGTGACACCGATGTCGCGGCGTAGTACAGTAGTCACCCTTTGAGTTTGCGAGGGAGCTAACGGTCATCGGTTTCTCTCTCTCTTTCTCAGTCTGCCTGCCTGCCTCCCTGTCCGTCTGAGTGTCTCTCTCTCTCTCTCTCTCTCTCTCTCTCTCTCTCCTTCTCCTTCTCCTTCTCTCCCCCGATCCTTCTATCTGAAAAATTGCATTGATTCGAAAGCCATTTAACAATGTTGTCAAAGAATCTAGGCAATAACAACATCATCATTACAATCGTTATCATTACCATTATCATCATCAATATTCTAGTCATCATTTTCTTCGTTATCTTACAGTCGTCATCATCATCATCATACCAATCATAATCATCACCATTATCAGCATCATCATCATCATCATTACCATTATCATCACTATCATCACCATCATCATTATCATCATCATCATAATCATTTGGAAATTAAAAAGTAATCCAGGACATCCGTTGAAACAACCCCTCGTTCGTATCAACTCATATTAGTTACAATTCCAATGATTACATAATTATATCCACATTCTGAAGTTAACCTAATGGTATATAATGCATTGTGAATGAATTGCAATT
Source organism: Strongylocentrotus purpuratus (assembly GCF_000002235.5). Lineage (NCBI taxonomy): Eukaryota > Metazoa > Echinodermata > Echinoidea > Camarodonta > Strongylocentrotidae > Strongylocentrotus > Strongylocentrotus purpuratus. Next base: position 7,066,885 of record NW_022145613.1, on the reverse strand, counting down.
GCGTCCCTTGAAAATTATTTCGTCTCCCACAATTACAAAATTTTTGTGTAAGAACCGCATTTCTGTTCTGTTTTTAGTACCGAATTTATTAGTCTAAATATGTATTTATCGAAGGGTCGTGATAAATAAACATCCGGGGTAGTGAGCCTTCGAAAAACTGAAAAATCAATAATTCTTTTGACATGGACGGCATATGTAAATCTAGCAAGAGCCTACCTTTACATTTTCCTAGGCTAATTGCCTAATCCAGCGTTTTTCAACCGATGTGCCCCAAGACATTTTTAGGGTACCACAAAAGAATTTGAAGAATATATAAGATTTTAAAAAAAATTCTTGGAATAACGTCGATTTCTTGAAAACCTTAACGACCACTGAAGTACAGTATGTAATTTCATGAGGAAATAGCAATTTACTGGATAGAAAATTGTCTTTCTTCCTTACTCGCTTCACTCCTTCGCAAGACTTAGAAACATGATGATTTCTATCAACGAAGTGCCTTAATATTTGAGCATTGAGGTGCCCGAATAGCCTTCTATTTGACAGTTAGGCGCCCACATAATTATGTGTTATATCTTTTATATGAAAACTTCAATTTTACCACGCTCGTTCCCTTCACCCGCTCGCAACATTTAGGGATAATTCTGGGCAATGAGATGCCTGAATCTCCTCATATTCGTGCTTCGAATTGACTGCACATATTGAGTTTTGTATCAATGTATTCGGCAGCGAGGTGCCTGGACATTTAATTCTATATTTTATCTAGTGTGTTGACTATAAAGTCAATTTTTATCGTATTAAAAGTGTCATGGAGCGGGACGAGTGTCAGAGTGATATCAAATGAATCTTTTGTAAATTAATTTGGAATTAGGGTGACGCGAAACCTTTTTGTTTCTTAAAAAGGTGCCTTGACTAAAACAAAAAGGGTAAAAAAACGCTGGCCTTCACCTTGATCTAATCCAATGAACTATAATTTCTTACAAGAAGAAACAAAAGCTTGTGTTCTTGCTGGAAATGGCTTCCCCAGACTAGCAATTAGTCAAGTAAATGGGGAGGCACGGGCATATCCTCCGCCCAATCGAAAGCCAAAACATTGTTTTATAACAAACAAAATAAAACACAAAAACCCAGAGGTAACCGTTTTTAGATAGAAAAGGAGTCGCAGAGCGGAAAGAGAACAAGAAAGCAGATTGGTTGAGAGCTCGTCACGTGACCAGAAACATTTCATCTATTAAAGTACTACTGTATATGAGTGTACTATTTGGGAGTTAGAAAAAAAATGTGGATTTTTTTTTTTTTTAATATAATTTTTTCTTTTCTTTTTCAAATCTTAATTTAATGAAAACAAAATATTTCAAATCTTTTTAGATAAAAATTGATATTTTTGGGGTCTAAATTTTAAAAAATTCTAAAGTGATAGTTCCCACCATCATCCTCATGAGCAGTCAATATTTGTATACTATCTTCTCCCTCTGTCTGTCTCTCTCTGTCTCTGTCTCTGTCTTTCTCTCTCTCTCACTCCCATCTCTTTATCTCTTTGTTTCTCTCTGTGTATGTCTCTCTCTCTCTCCCCCTTTCTCTATCTCAGTGATCTATCTCTATCCATCTCTATTTCTGTCTGTCCCTTGCTTTCTCTACCTTTTCTATCTATTTCACCCCTCTCTCTCTCTCTCTCTCTCTCTCTCTCTCTCCCTCTCTCTCTCTCTTTTCTCTCTTACTCCCATCTTTCTCTGTCTGTCTCCCTCTGCCTTTCTCTCTATCTATCTCTCTTTTACCTCTTCAACCAATCACAGCTGCATAGTGAAAATATAAGGGGCTTTAATATTGAACGCTTCACAAGTATTTGTACGATTTCAATTATATATATTTAGTATAAAAATTCAGTATAAATAAGAGTTTGATAATTCGTCAGCATTTTCATGCACCTTTCACTGGCTTTCAGTCTCTTGTATCTGAATTTTTAGACACAATCCATGCTGCTGTCTCTGGTAAGATATGCATTCTGTCCAAGGAAAGACATTGATGACTATTATCAATATATTTACACAAGCAATATTTTAAAAACAAATTCTACACCTCGGCGACCACATTGATGTCTTCTTCATTGATTGCGACCACTTCAGGTGGTGAAGATGTCGTTACGCTTTCCGTCGTTGGATGCTCCTTCTCCTCACTTTCATTCTCACCCCAACGTCCTCGGTTACCATAGGGCCGACGATGGCCATCACGCCTGGGAGATCCTTCTTCGGTTCCGTTGCGTCTGTCGAAGGGACGGCCTCCGAAAGGCTTTCTACCGAAGGGGTTGAACCGGAAAGGCCTCATCTCGAACATTGGTCTGTCCTGATCTCCATCTCTGGTCTTGTTGTGATGACGATGGGGGTGGTCTCCCGTCTCATTATGACCCTGGTGACCTTCTGTATGGTTGCGTCTGCCGAAGGGACGGTCTCCGAAAGGCTTTCTACCGAAGTGGTTGTACCGGAAGGGCCTTGTATCATGTAGTTTGTCCTGATCTTGATCTCCCGTCTCATTATGACCTTGGTGACCTTCTGTGTGGTTATGATGACGGTGGTGGCGGCCATGGTGGCGATGGTGGTGAGGGTGAGGACGGCCATCCTCCTCGCTGCTTTCGTTGCGCTGACCAAACGGTTGTTCCTCTGCTTGGTCCTGAGGATGACCTTGACGGTGACCATGATGACGACGTCCAGGACCATCAAACTGACCGGGCCCTCCTAGACCATCACCAATTTGTTGGGCAGCATCAGTTTCTTCTTCTCCATCACCACGCCTGCCTCCTTGGCCGAAGAAAGGTCTTCCTCCAGCACCATCTGGTCTGGAGCCACCAAATCCAGGTCCGTCGAATCTCCTTCCACCCATCGGACCGCCATTTTGTCTCCGTCCATCCATCTCCGGGGCACCAAATCCAGGTCCATCGAACCTCCTTCCACCCATTGGTCCACCATCTTGTCTCCGTCCATCCATTTGTGGGGCACCAGAGTCAGGTCCATCGAACCTTCTCCCACCCATTGGTCCACCATCTTGCCTCGATCCACCCATCTGCATTCCACCCGGCCTTCCTCCAAAGCGACCTTGTCCTCTCTCTCTGCCATTCTTATTTCCTCGTAGTTCATTGTAATCTCTTTGTGCGTGAGCTGTAGGGGATAATGAAGAAAAAAATCGAATTAATTAAGTGATCACATTCTGCATTATTATCTTTAGCTCTACATTGGGTTATGGCAGGTGACAAATAAGAATGGTAACTCGCCTTCTTTGATGTTTTTTCCCTTTGTGTTTAACCCTATCGGTTCGATATTCAAAACGCCTAATTCTGACTGAATTGAACTTGAATACCAGATTGAACATAAAGATAATTCTTATCTTTTGCCACTCGCCTAACGGATTGGTGTAGGCTTAAGAAATAATATAAATTATATTTTGTAACGAACAATTTAGAAATGCATATTATAAAATATGAAATAATCATATATACTTCTGTGAGCTATTCGTTGGCTCTATATTTAGCACTTATCAAGTAATACCGAGTAATAATTTGATTTCTTACCTGAGATAACAAGAGCAGCCACAATGGCAACGATCAGTGTCACTTTCACCATGTTAGTAATAGGTCTCTCCGATGCTATAGCTTTCTCTAGATTCGTTGTCTTCTAAGAGAGAACGAGCTCCAAACTGAATAACTATCTGCTGGATCACTGAATTTATAGGCTTTCTATCATAGATTGAAATCACTTTCGTACCAGACGGTGTCAGGAATTACCAGGGATACCCTGGTCCAGTTGATCTCCCCCCTTTTTATCTTTATTTTCATACTTTGTTAATATCTTTAACCTTTTATCAACCACTAATTTGGAGAGTGCGTTGTACGTACTAGTACCAAAACCAATCACTTCATCTTCGGATATCCGGTAGAGCCATGTATTGGGTGACACCGATGTCGCGGCGTAGTACAGTAGTCACCCTTTGAGTTTGCGAGGGAGCTAACGGTCATCGGTTTCTCTCCCTCTTTCTCTGTCTGTCTGCCTGCCTGTCTGTCCGTCTGAGTATCTCTCTCTCTATCTCTCTCTATCTCTCCTTCTCCTTCTCTCCCCCGATCCTTCTATCTGAAAAATTGCATTGATTCGAAAGCCATTTAACAAAGTTATCAAAGAATCTAGGCAATAACAACATCATCAAAACAATCATCATCAATTTTCTAATCATCATTTTCATTATCATCACTAGTGTTATTATCTTTTTATCCTTCATCGTGCAGGCATCATCATCATCATCAACGCAATCGATTAAATATATTCAAGTGATTTTTTTTCCAAATGATTATTCCTTTTTTATGATTTCATAACTCGAAGCAAGAGGAATTTCATAACACAACATTGAAGCTCATATTTCTACTAAATAGGCCTACTGTTATATGGTGATACTGCGAACAAATGGAAAGTTGAAAACGATTTCATATGACGTAGTAAAACTAGATCTAGAAAAAGGTCACTTCATTCTTTCTATTTCGGAAATTAAAAAGTCCTTCAGGACATCCGTTGAATCAGCTCATATAGTTCGTATCAGGTCATACCCCGGTTACAATTACAATAATTGCATGTTTATATCCACATTCTGAAGTTAACCTAATGGTATAGGCAGGGGTGGCGATCCCAGGGGGACGGGGGGACACGTCCCTCTTTAATATTTTTAGGGGGATCGTCCCCCCCCCCCAGAAAATTTGAAAAAGTGCACACCAAAACAAAATGTATATGGGAAATACTGACTGCCAATACTGCAACACACTTCTAGGCTCTGGGGGCTCAAGTGTGCAGCGTTTAGACTAATCAAAATGCAAAAATCATCTCGCTCGGTCTCTATTCTCCCTCTTATAATATCCTTCAAAATGTACAAGTAAATATTGAAGAAAATCTGTAATCCGTTGTCACCATGTCAGTTTACACTGTTTGTTTACAAAGTGAAGAGTTATAGAAAAAGATCAGTGCTACAAAAATGAATATTAATCCGCTTGCTCTTTTCGGTAAGGAGTCACTACAACATTTATATATTTGCCAGAATTATATTTGACATTTCGATATCAATATACACGTAAAGGGCAAAGGCCTAGAGTGGAAATAGAGATCCAATTCGTGCACAAACTCTATCCTACTTACTAAAGTTTCCCTACTATACTGATATTCACAACCCTTCCAGTTTCATAAATGAGGTATCAAAATATGCTCATCTGACCTTAAATACCTATAAAACCCCTGAGCTTGCGGGGGTTACGCCCCCTGGATGCTCATCTGACCGTAATTAAATGCCTAAAACCCCTGAACTTCCGGGGGCTCTGCCCCTGGACCCCACTTAGGGCCCTTAGGCGGGCCCCTGAATGCTCATTTGACTGTAATTTAAAGCCTAAACCCCTGAGATTAAGGGGGCTCGCTACGCTCTACCTGATCATTGATATTTTAGACCCCCCCCCTCCCCAACGTTCCGCGGGGCATGCATGGGACATTATAAGAGTGGTGGTGACGCGGATTTTTTTTCTTCTGCCCCCTCCCAAACGCTTTTGCTCATAACGCCACTGGTCTCGCGCATTACATCCGGGTAAGAGAGCCTTTAAAAAACGGAAAATCCATTGTATTTCGTACCTGGACGGTATATGTAAATCTAGCAAGAGACTAGCATTTGCCTTTCGCTTGGCTAATTGCCTAAATACATGTATTGGGCTAATTCAACGAACTAAAGCAAAAGCTTGACGTGTTCTTGCTGGAAATGGCTTCCCCAGACAAGCAATAAGCGACGTAGAAAAAGGGAGGCATTGGGACACGTCCCCCGCCCAACCGAAAGCAAAAAGCAACAACAAATAAACAAATAAATTTACAAAACACAAAGTAAAATTATTTCGATAGAAAAGGGGAGAGAGAGAGAGCTCTAAGATGACGAAAAAGGAAACTACCCGACGGTTGCCTTGTTAATTTTAATTTCATTTCCAGGACTCTTAAGGTAGAAAAAGAGATAGTTAAGAAATGGTAGTTTTTATAGTAGTAATCTAGCGTCAGAAGTGGTAGCAGGAGCAATACAGTGCGTCCCAGAAAAATACGAAACCGAGAGTTATTGATGTTTTATCATAACTTAGTCACATTTATAATTAATAAATGACACATATTTGGAAAGCTTAGATCCTCCTCTTTCATTTGATGCAACTCATTTAATGCACATTAAAGCTGCCCGCCGTAGCAACAAACGGAATTAACAAAAGACTAAAACTCCGTTTCGTTGACAATCAGCCGTAGACGAAAGACTTCATGCATGGTTGATTGTCAACGAAACGGAGTTAAATCTTTTGTCAGTTCTGCTTGTTGCTACGGCAGGCAGCCAATGAAAACGAATTCGTTTGATAAAATTATGAAAATGCAAGCACTACTTTAAACAAACAGAACTTTGTTATTCCTAGCTCACTTTTCCTGACTGATGTGTCATGTGAAAGGGCAGAAACTAAACTTTCTAGAAATGTGATTTTCTCTTTGAAATTCAGATACCGTCCGCCAAATGACCTTTTTTAAAACTTTGTTAAATGGCTTTCGAATCCATGCAATTTTTCAGATAGAAGGATAGGGGGATACAAAAGAGAGAGAGAGAGAGAGAGAGAGAGAGAGAGAGAGAGAGAGAGAGAAAGAGACCAGTTACCGGTGCTTCCTACTGTACTACACCACGACATCAGTGCCACCCAATACATGGCTCTAGCGGATATCCGAAGATGATGTAATTGTTTTTACGTACTGGTACAACACTCTCCAAAACAGTGGTTGATAAGTCTAAGTATAGGATAAAGGTTAAACATATCAACATTGATATTGAAGAAAAAAAAACGAGAAAAAAAACGAAAAATAAACAGAAAAAACTAGACCAGGGTAAACCTGATAATTCCTGACACGGTCTGGTACGAAAGTGATTTCAATCTATGGTAGAAAGCCTATAAATTCAGTGATCCAGCAGATAGTTGATCAGTTTGGAGCTCGTTCTCTTATAGAAGGCTACGAATCTAGAGAAAGCTTGTAGCATCGGAGATACCTTACAAACATGGAGGTGAAAGTGACACTGATCGTTGCCATTGTGGCTGCTCTTGCTATCTCGGGTAAGAAATCAAATTATTACTCGGTATTCCTTCATAAGTGTTAAATATTAAGCCAACAAATGACTCACAGTAGCATATTATTATTTTGATTTATTATAAAAGGTGTTTCTAACTTGTTTGTAACACAATAAAAATAACATTTATTCTTCGGCCTGCAGCATTCTGTTTTTTTTTTATGAAAAAAATGTTTCATGGTTCTTTACAATCTGGTTTTCATATTCAATTCGTTTAGAATTAGGCGTTTTGAATATCCAACCGCATGCATGCATTCTGGTAGAGTTAAACATAACGGGACCAGACATCGAAGAAGACAAATCTCCTAGCATAAACCAATGTAGAGCTAAAGATAATAATGCAGAATGTGATTAATTTTATTAATAAATTCGACTATTTCATTATCCCAACAGCTCACGCACAAAGAGATTTCAATGAACGACGAGGAAAGGAGAATGACACAGAGAGAGGACAAGGTGGCTTTGGAGGAAGGCCTGGTGGAATGCAGATGGGTAGTCCTAGGCAAGATGGTGGACAAATGGGTGGAAGGAGGTTCGATGGACCTGAATCTGGTGCCCCACAAATGGAAGGACGCAGACAAAATGGCGGTCCGATGGGTGGTAGGAGATTCGACGGACCTCGATTTGGTGGCTCCAGACCAGATGGTGCTGGAGGAAGACCTTTCTTCGGCCAAGGAGGCAGGCGTGGTGATGGAGAAGAAGAAACTGATGCTGCCCAACAAATTGGTGATGGTCTAGGAGGGCGCGGTCAGTTTGATGGTCATGGACGTGGACATCATGGTCACCGTCAAGGTCCTCCTCAGGACCGACCAGAGGAACAACCGTTCGGTCAGCGCAACGAAAGCAGCGATGAGGATGGCCGTCCTCACCCTCGCCACCATGGCCGCCACCACCAGCATCATCATCGCAACCACACAGAAGGTCACCAAGGTCACAATGAGACAGGAGATCACCCCCACCGTCATCACAACAAGACCGGAGATGGAGATCAGGACAGACCAATGTTTGAGATGAGGCCCTTCCGGTTCAACCCGTTCGGTAGAAAGCCTTTCGGAGACCGTCCCTTCGACAGACGCAACGGAACCGAAGAAGGATCTCCCAGGCGTGATGGCCAACGTCGGCCCTATGGTAACCGAGGACGTTGGGGTGAGAATGAAAGTGAGGAGAAGGAGCATCCAACGACGGAAAGCGTAACGACATCTTCACCACCTTAAGTGGTCGAGATCGCAGTCAATGAAGAAGACATCAATGTGGTCGCCGAGGTATAGAATTTGTTTAAACAAAAATTGCTTGTGTTAATATACTAATATAGTCACCAATGTCTTTCATTGGACAGAATGCATATCTTTAGTACCAGAGCCTACAACAGAATTTTGTCTAAAAAATCCAGATACAAGAAACTGGAAGCCAGTGAAAGGTGAATGAAATTTTGATAAATTATCAAAATCTAATTTTGTACTGAATTTTCGAAGTCTTGTTAAATAAAATATACAACTGAAATCATACAAATACTTGTGAAGGGTTCTATATTAAAGCCCCTAATATTTTCTTTATGCAGCTGGATTGATCACGATATTGATTGATTGAAGAGAGAAAAGAGAGATAGATAGAGAGAAAGGCAGAGGGAGACAGACAGAGAAAGATGGGAATGAGAGAGAAAGAAAGAGAGAGCAAGAGAGAGAGAGAGGGGGGGGGTCAAACAAATAGAAAAGGTAGAGGGAGAGAGAAAGAGAGAAGAAGAAGATAGATAAATAGAGATTATAAATATATAAATATATATATATATATATATATATATATAGAGAGAAAGAGACACAGAGAGAGGACGGGGGGGGGGGGGAGGTGTATGAAAACAGAAAGAGATAGTAATACTAGCAGTAGTATATAGTTGTAGTACTATACTACTGAGCCTACCACCACTTCAATTTCCACTACTACTACTACTACTACTACTACTACTACTAGGCTTTTATACTACTACTACTATTACTACTACTACTACTCATAGGCGCCGGAAGTGGGGGGGGGGGGCAGTTGCCCCCCCCCCAGTCAAAAATGTGGGGGGGGGGGCAAAACGCATTTTTGCCCCCCCCCCCCCAAAAAAAAAAAAACGCCCCCCCCTCCAAAAAAAACCCCTAAATACAGTAAAGGAGTAAACATGGTTTGTATTTTCAATCCAAAAGAACGTAACAATAATAAAAACCTGAATTAAATCACATATACAATTCCATTCAAAGAAAAAGGAAAGTTCACAGGAATTAAATTTCATAAACATTGCGCATGCCACCTATATGGTATTTATCAATCGAGGTCTCTATAATAGCGATACGCGCATATCGTGGACATATTGTGCGAGAATGGGAAAGCGTGTCCGTTTTTTTGTTATAGGGGCGAGAAGACATGAGCCCCTGAACGCTGGTGTACTGATGGGGGGGGGGGGTGATGTATTTCTTATTCGAAACAAGTGATTTACAAATGTTGATGTTGTGACATGATTTTCCGGCATTTTTTGTTTTTGTTTTTTGTAAGTCATACCTTTTTATGCGTTTGTTGGAAAATAAGAAATTCCAAAATTACAGTCAGGCGAAATACGCTTATTTAGAAGCCTTTATGTCATGGTCTGCAAAGTGGCTGGGCTCGGGCACCCCACCCCTCTCCTTTTTGAAAAAAAGTATGTTAAAGAGAAAAAGAAAGAAAGACGGAGAAAAAATAAGTGACCTGCCAATGTCACAAATAAGGTATAAAACATGCTCATCTGACCGTAATTAAATGCTTAAAACCCCAGAGCTTACGGGGGCTCCGCCCCCGAACCCCACCAAGGGACCTAAGACGGGCCCCTGGATGCTCATCTGACCTTAATTAAATACCTAAAACCCCTGAGCTTCCGGGGGCTCTGCCCCCTGGACCACACCAAGGGCCCTAAGGCGGGCCCTGGATGCTCATTTGACCGTAATTAAATACCTAAAACCCCTGAGCTTCCGGGGCTCTGCCCCCTGGACCACACCAAGGGCCCTAAGATGGCCCCTGGATGCTCATCTGACTGTAGTTATATATTTAAACCTCTGAGCTTCTTGGGGCTCTCCCCCCTTGGATCAAGTTAATTGACTTACAGAGGGCCCCTGGATGCTTATCTGACCGTAATTAAATACCTAAAACCCCTGAGCTTCCGGGGGCTCAGCCCCTTGACCCCCTGCCGAGGCTCATGCCCTGGACCCCACGCCAATTTACGCTCTACCTGATCGATAATACTCCACTTTGAAAAACGTTCCGCGGGACCTGCATGTAACGTGTAAGACTGGTGGTGATGCAGATTTTTCGTCTACCCCCCCCCCTTCCGAACTTTTTTCTCACTACGTCACTGCCCCTAGAATGTGAGCCCCCTGGAATGTTTCCCCCCCCCCCCCATCCCAAACTGCTTCCGGCGCGCCTGCTAATACTACTACTACTACTGCTACTACGCTTTTATACTACTACTACTACTATTATATTGCCGCTGCTACTGCTACTACTACTACTGCTATATATTACTACTTAAGTATCTCCGAGGTTGTGGTAAGGGTTAAGCAGTTCCTGTCTTGTTCTTCTTCAGCTCTGCTACTCCTTTTCTATCTAAATTCTGTTACCTCCTGTTTTTTTTTTCCTTTTTTTTCTCTTCTTCTTCTTCAACTCTTTAATTTAAAAAATAATGTTTTGGCTTTCGATTGGCGGAGGAGGTGTCCCGTCGATTCCCATGCCTCCCCATTTACTCGACTAATTTCTTGTCTGGGGAGGCCATTTCCAGCAAGAACACAAAGTTTTGCTTCTTTTTGTAAGAAATTTTAGTTCATTGAATTAGATCAAGGTTTAGGCCAAAGTTTTTCAACTTTTTTTTTAAGTCAAGGCACCCTTTAAAAAAAAAAACAAGGTTTCGCATCACCCTAATCCCAAATTAATTTACAGAATATTCATTTAACATCACTCTGACACTCGTCCTGCTCCATCACTGTACACATGAGCTCATTTGTTTTTATATTTTGCGAGCGAGCGAGCAAAAAATAAAATAACTCTTTTTAATATGATAATAATTGACTTTATAGTCAACCCACTAAATAAAATATAGAATTAAGCGTGCAGGCACCTCGCTGCCGAATACATAATTACAAAAATCATTACGTGTGGCCAATTCGAAGCACGAATATGAGGGAATTCGGGCATCTCATTGCCCAGAATTATCCAGTTTTTAAATGTTGCGAGCGAGTGAAGAGAACGAGCGTGGTATCAAATAGGCTACTCGGGCACCTCAATGCTCAAATATGGAGGCACTTTGCTGCCAGAAATCATCATGTTTCTAAGTGTTGCGAAGGAGCAAAGTGACCAAGGAAGAAAGACAATTTTCTGTCCAGTAAAATGCTATTTTCATGAGATGACATACTTAAGTTTGATATCTTTATTTATACACGGTTAAAAAAGCCCCAAAAGTTACAAGTCTGATTTCCATTGGGCCGTATGAAACAATGTAAATACATCGAATTAACATAAAAATGATAATGGTACATCAAAATATGAAATAATCAAGATAAATATCTAAAAAAATAACGATAGAATAGTACTGCCGAAAAAGTATATTTATATGAATAACAATAATCATGAGTGTCCAAACAAGAGTACTGTAAATATACTTCAAATTAAAATTGGTAATAAGAATTGTTACTAGTGCATAAACTGCCAGAAATGATATATATCTATAAAAAAATCAAATGTGGCTGGTCAAGATACTGCATTATTACAGTTAAGGATATGATTACAATTTTATTTTATTTAATTCATTAAAAGAACATTTGAAAGTGAATCAAACTAACAAGCACAACAGATAAAACTCTATTATTTAATCATTTTCGGATAAAATGAAATAAAGCTATATTACATCATATGGAAAGAAGACAAACATTTGTGGTTGTTAAGATTTTCAAGAAATCGACGTAATTCCAATATATTTATTTTGTAATTGTATATATTATTTAAATTCTTTCGTGGCACCTTAGAGATGTCTTGCAGTACATCGATTGAAAAACGCTGGTTTAGGCAATTAGCCAAGGGAAAGGCAAATGCTAGGCTCTTGCTAGATTTACATATACCGTCCATGTAAAAAGTATTATTGATTTTTCAGTTTTCCGAAGGCTCGCTACCCCAGAGGTTTATTCATCACGACCCTTTGATAAATAGATATTCAAAATAATAAATTTGATACTGGAAAACAAAAACTAAATGCTGTTCTGACACAGAAATGTTTTGTCCAATATAGTCAAACACTCAAACAGACTACCTGCCAAAGAGCAAAGGTATGTAACATATCAAATTGTAATTGTGGGAGACGAAATAATTTTCAAGGAACGCAATTACAATTCATTCATATTGCATTATATACCATTAGCTTAACTTTTGAATGTGGATATAAACAAGCAATTATTGTAATTGTAACTGGTATCACATGATACGAGCTATAGGGGCTGATTCAACGGATGTCCTGAATTACTTTTTTAATTTCCGAAATAGAAAGAATGAAGTTACCTTTGTTTAAATCTAGTTTTAAAACGTCATATCAAAACATTTGTAACTTTCCATTTGTTCGCAAAATTTCCATAACAGTTGGCCTATTACGTACAAAATATGAGCTGCAATGTTGTGTTACGAAATTCCTCTTGCTCCGAGTTATGAAATCAAATAAAAACGAAATAAATTTTGAAAAGAAATCCCTCGAATAATGACCATCTATATGAATCGATTGCATTGATGATGATGATGATGATGATCAGGGGCGGCCGAGTGATTTACAAAGTTGGGGGGGGGGGCACCAACAAAAAGGGGCACTTTCTAGAGAAAAAAAAGGGCACCCCTACAATGGGAAATCTCAAAGCAAAAATATACACATTTTTTAGACATTGGTATATACCCCTACATTGTGATTACATTATCAGGGATGATTTCGATATTTGTTTCTCTGTATACATTATACAGTATATTGCTTAAGTATTGTACTTTGCAGTTGGGTGTGAGGTCGCAGTGCGAAAAATTACATCTTATAAAGAAGAAGAACAAATTCTGATGGAGTTATAAGCACATTTTCATAACAGAAGACTGAAATGACCTTTGATAAGTAACATATTTATATCATTTATAAATGCGAGAGAGCGTTTAATCAAAAGTGAAAAGGGGCATTTCTCGTACCTGAAACGGGGCACTTACTTGAGGTTAATAAAGGCACTTATGAGAATGGAAAAATTGACAATAATTGCAAAGGGAAACAGGAAAAACTGTCGAAGGAAAAGGGGCACGTGTCCAAAAAGGGGCACTTATCTGAGGTGGAAAGGGAGAGGGGCATGTTTATAATGGAATAGGGGCACTTTTCAAAGTAGAAGGGGCACTTCTTACGAGGTTCAAGGGGGACTTTTCGTATGTAAAAAGGGGCACTTTTGGGATACTTGAAAAAGTGGGGGGGGGGCACTATGCCCACCCCCGCCCCCAGGAGGGCCGCCTCTGATGATGATGATGCCTGCATGATGAAGGAGAAAAAGATAATGAGATTAGTAGTGATGATGATAATGATGATGATAATGGTAATGGTAATGATTGTTTTAATAATGTTTTTAATGCCTAGATTCTTTGATAACTTTGTTAAATGGCTTTCGAATCCATGCAATTTTCAGATAAAAGGAGAGGAGAGAGAGAGAGAGACAGGCAGGCAGAGAAAGAGAGAGAGAAACCGATGACCGTTAGCTACCTCACAAATTCCTAGGGTGATTGCCAGGGGCGGCGATTTCTTTTCATGACCGGGGGGGGGGGGACGAAATGCGAGGGACGGCGGCGTATAATGATCAAAAACGTTTTTTTTTTTTTTTTTTTTTCGGGGGGGGGGGGGGGAGAAAATCCGCAACCCCACTCTTACATGGTACATGCACGCCCTGCGGAACGTTTTTCAAAGTATGGGGGGGGGGGGCTTCGATCAGGTAGAGCAAAGCGAGCGAAGCAAGTGGAGCTTAAATTGGCGTGGGCTCAGCTCAGGGTTTTTAGGCATTTATTAGGGAAAACCATGCCATTTCAGAAACATTTGTAAATCACTGGTATCGAGTTAGAAAAAAATCAAGTTTGAACTTTATTAAGGGGCAACTACCCCCAATCCCCCCATCATTACGCCAGGGCGAGGGAGCATAGTGAACGAGAGGGGTGAAGGTGACGGAAGTGACTACCCCCCCCCCCCCACCGCAGGTTTTTGAAGTTTTGTTGTATTAACAAAATATAAAAACAAGCAATATATCTTTTTCACACTTCACTTTTCAAGAATATTTACTGTACACTTTGAAGAATATTATGCGAGGGACATAGCTCCCGAGCGAGAAGATTATTGCATTTTTATTTGTCTAAACGCTGCACTCTTAGCAACGACTTAAACTTTAAAAAAGTCTTTGGGTAATAAACAGAACCATTAACAATCTTTTTAACTTAACACTTATAAATTTGCATATTGCGCATAATTTAAAATAATGTTCAGGAGAGAATATTTCTTGTTTCCAATGTCCTTATTTACGACTTATAGCTTTATCATATTAATTATCAAATTAAATATAATTTTCCAAAACAAAGTCACATCCTTACAATATAACATAAAGTGAAAAGTTGAGTCAACTTGTCCACAAGAGTTGCATAAATTATTCACAACTTGCCATTAATATAAGTTTTCTTTTGAGGCAACAAACCTGTGAATCATCTTGAAATTAAATTGTTTAACTTTATTATTACGAATTTGCTTTAATTAAATGAAAATACATCCTTCCAAACAAAGTCATTATCTCAATCTAAAAAGGAATTCCAAAAATAAATGAAATTTGGTTCTCTTGACTTAATAACAAACGATAGTAATCTTTCACTTTCATAACAAAAACATTCACTTTATCCCCTGTTTCTATTTCTAAAAGATTCGAAATATCACATTCATGTTCAAAATCATTGACATAGCTTAATCTATATAACCAATACATTAATTATGATGATGATAATGGGGATGATTATGATTGTTATAATGATGTTGCCCAGATTTTTTTGACAACTTTCTTAATGGCTTTCGAATCAATGTAATTTTGTTTAGAAAGCGGATGAGAGGGAGAGAGAGAGAGAGAGAGAGAGAAAGAGAGAGAGAGAGATAGAGAGAGAATATCGTTGACCGTTGCTTCCTTGAAAATTCCAAGGGTGACTACCCGATATCAGTGTCACCCAATACTTGGCTCTACCGGATATCCAAAGATGATGTAATTGGTTATACGTCCTGGTACAAAAAGGTTACAAATATATACGAGGTTTGACATCGAAAAAAAAACAACAACAAAATAAAAACAATGATCAACTAGAACAGGGTATACCTGGTAATTCCTGACACGGTCTGGTACGAAAGTGATTTCAAGCTATGGTAGAAAGCCTATAAATTCAGTGATCCAGCAGATAGTTGATCAGTTTGGAGCTCGTTCTCTTATAGAATGCTACGAACCTATAGAAAGCTATAGCATCGGAGAGACCTATTACTATCATGGTGAAAGTGACACTGATCGTTGCCATTGTGGCTGCTTTTGCTATCTCGGGTAAGAAATCAAATTATTACTCGGTATTCTTTCATAAGTGGTATATTGAACTTGTTTGTGACACAATAAAAAATAACATTTATTCTGCGGCCTGCAGCATTCTGTTTTTTTTATGAAAAAAATGTTTCATGGTACTTTACAATCTGGTTTTCAAATTCAATTCGGTTAAAATTAGGCGTTTTGAATATCCAACCGCATGCATGCATTCTGGTAGAGTTAAACATAACGGGACCAGACATCGAAGAAGACAAATCTCCTAGCATAAACCAATGTAGAGCTAAAGATAATAATGCAGAATGTGATTAATTATTTTATTAATAAATTCGACTATTCCATTATCCCAACAGCTCACGCACGAAGAGATTTCAATGAACGACGAGGAAAGGAGAATGGCAGAGAGAGAGGACAAGGTGGCTTTGGAGGAAGGCCTGGTGGAATGCAGACGGGTAGTCCTAGGCAAGATGGTGGACCAATGGGTGGAATGAGGTTCGATGGACCTGAATCTGGTGCCCCACAAATGGATGGACGCAGACAAAATGGCGGTCCGATGGGTGGTAGGAGATTCGACGGACCTGGATTTGGTGGCTCCAGACCAGATGGTGCTGGAGGAAGACCTTTCTTCGGCCAAGGAGGCAGGCGTGGTGATGGAGAAGAAGAAACTGATGCTGCCCAACAAATTGGTGATGGTCTAGGAGGGCCCGGTCAGTTTGATGGTCCTGGACGTCGTCATCATGGTAGAAAGCCTTTCGGAGACCGTCCCTTCGGCAGACGCAACCATACAGAAGGTCACCAGGGTCATAATGAGACGGGAGACCACCCCCATCGTCATCACAACAAGACCAGAGATGGAGATCAGGACAGACCAATGTTCGAGATGAGGCCCTTTCGGTTCAACCCCTTCGGTAGAAAGCCTTTCGGAGACCGTCCCTTCGGCAGACGCAACGGAACCGAGGAAGGATCTCCCAGGCGTGATGGCCAACGTCGGCCCCATGGTAACCGAGGACGTTGGGGTGAGAATGAAAGTGAGGAGAAGGAGCATCCAACGACGGAAAGCGTAACGACATCTTCACCACCTGACGTGGTCGAGATCGCGATCAATGATGTCGCCGAGGTGTAGAATTTGTTTTTAAAATATTGCCTGTGTAAATATACAAATAATAGTCACCAATGTCTTTCCTTGGACATAAGCATATCTTACCAGAGACTACAATAATGTCATACAATTCAGATACAAGAGACTGAAAGCCAGTGAAAGGTGCATGAAAATGCTGACGAATTATTAAAATCTAATTTTATACTGAATTTTTGAAGACTCGTTAAATAAAAGTATATAACTGAACTCATACAAACACTTGTGAAGCGTTCAATATTATAGCATCTAATAATGATTATTATTTTCCTTCTGCAGCTGTATTGACCATGATATTGATCTATTGAGATTAGAGAGAGAGAGAGAGAGAGAGAGAGAGAGATAATATATCAAATAATAGAGAAAGAGAAGGAAATGAGAAGCGAGGAGAAGAGGAAAAAAATTGTTACCTATGGCCAGGGTTCGCAAAAGTGAAATACTTCACTGTTGCCCAGAGGCACGCGATGATATTGAGACATTGAGAGAGAAAGAGAGGGAGAGAGAGAGGGAGAGTGAGAGAGAGAGAGAGAGAGAAAGAAAGGGAGGGGGAGTGAGAAAGTGAGAGTGAGGGAGTATTATATATATATATAATATATATATATATATATATATACAGTGCGTTCCAGAAAAAACGAAACCGAGAATTATCGATGTTTTATCATAACTTAATCACAACTATAATTGATAAATGACACATATCTGGAAAGCTTAGATCCTCCTCCTTCATCTGATGCAAGTAATATAATGCATATTTCACGCATGAGTGATTAAAAGCAATTTGAAGAGAGGAAACAAAAAAGTCATTTGGCGGGCGATATCTGAATTTCAAAGAGAAAATGCTATTTCTAGAAAATTGAATTTCTGCGCTTTCATATGACACCTCAATCAGGAAAATGAGCTTGGAATAACAAAGTTCTGTTTGTTTAAAGTAGTGCTTGCATTTCCATAATTGTATTACCGGTAAAACGAATTCGTTTTCACTGGCTTCCTGCCGGAGCAACAAACGAAATTAACAAAAGACTTAACTCCCTTTCGTTAACAATTAGCCGTAGACGAAAGACTTCATGCATGGCTGTTTGTCGACGAAACGGATATAAGTCTTTTGTCAATTCTGCCTGTTGCTCCGGCAGCTATTGAAAACGAATTTGTTTGATAAAATTATGGAAATACAAGCGCTACTTTAAACAAACAGAACTTTGTCATTCCTTGCTTAATTTACCTGATTGAGGTGTCACATGAAAGGGTACAAACTCAACTTTCTTGAAAATGATTTTGTTTTTGAAATTCAGATACCGCCCGCCAAATTACTTTTTGGTTTCCTCTCTTCAAATTGCTTTTAATCACTCAAAATGAAAGAGGAGGATCTAAGCTTTCCAAATATGTGTCATTTATTATTTTCAAATGTGACTAAGTTATGATAAAACATCGATAATTCTAGATTTCGTTATTTTCTGGGACGCACTGTATATACCGTGTATAGCTGGCAAATTAAACAGTAATTCAAGTATAATACAGAGTACAGTACCAACGATATCAACAATAATATGAAACTTATTTGTTTTTATGGTATACATGTATAGTACTGTGTTCAATGAATGAATTAAATCGCTTAAATAATAACGTTTTAAATTATCATCGTCTTATGAAATATAATTTAAATCATATATATCTTCATATATATCTGTATTAACGAAACATAACATTACAAAGTCAAAGGTATTTTTTCCACTTTCAAGGTTTCTGTGACCAGCATTTTATTTTAATGTTTACTACTGATTTTCACACACAAACGAGATACTACCTGAATTTCAAATAATTATGGTAGTTACAAAAATCAGAATTGGAAGTCATCTGAATTTGCTTGGCAATCAGTTCGTCAAAGAGTCAAGTGATACCAAACTTGTCCAGATACTTATACAAACTGAAATGGTCTCATTCCTTTGTATCCGAAACCAATTATTATTCCTAGAAAGGTTTCCATTTTATAATACTCGAGACCTGCGACACACTCCCCCCTCTTCATTGAAAAATAACCAAGAACTTTTTATTTCAAAAGATCCCTTCACTACTGAGGATACCTCCTGTGGAACACCCCATCACCCGATCTACGTACATTATCCTCCCTATCATTCAAGAGGCGATGTAAAAAGCTAACTATTATAAATACCTTCTGAAATTCAACTTTTATCAATTGATTTTTATACATATTTATAGTATATCCATTTATTTTTATATTATTTTTATATTCCTTGTTTTAAATGTTTGTGTCTCATCATGTTCTATATGTAACGTTTTTAGGTTTTGTAATTGTACAGACAGGTCCCATTGGAAAGTCAAAACTTGACATTGAAAGGGCCACCCTGTATGAAAAAGATTGAAATAAGTTTAATAGATAAACAACACCTTTCGTAACCAGCGGATATTCTCATATATGATTCACATTTTACTAATCAATTAAGTGAATGCTTGAGTGGAAGGCCATGTACTGTCCTTTTATCGAATAGAGAACAGTGTGACAGATACAACCAACCATGGACCTACTAGGTCCACGGATCAACTAATAAAAAACATCAAAAGCAAAATGTTCAGCATTTTTGTATTGCGTTTTTATAAACGAGTGCACAGAAATGTAAACAAAGTAACAAACAATACAAAACAGACGAATAAGGGAAGAATGATCTTAGTAACCAAGCGAATAGTAATTTACACATATTGTCATTGGTTCTTACGAACTAAAATTCAGAGTAACAAAGCGAATAGTAATTTACACATATTGTCATTGGTTCTTACGAACCAATAATTATGTAGTGCATTGGAATTGTGTATATAATGAGGATTTTAAATCAATTAAATTATAACAAATTAACTCAGTCCTGCTGGAAAGCACATACACTGCACACATATCCTTGGGGTAATTTTCTGGAGATAATTGTCCTTGTGGGTTATTTGTTCCACTGGTAATTAGTCGGGGTGTGAATTTCTAGAGGGTAATTTTCCTTGAACCTAAGAAATTATATTCATGTATAGAGCTACGTTATATGTAGAATAAATGGATTTTTAAAGACATTCCTAATGCATGTACCTTTACACGGATATAAATGGAAACTCTGCCGTCTGTGGAAACTTTGGCTTTTTGCCAACGATCTCGTGACTTTAAATCATATCAAGCATCAGCGTACTGCCATTTGCGGGGGGTGTCAGTTTTGTTTTTCTTCAGCAGGAGGCTTTTTATTGTCATAGGTTGGTCAAAGTGGGGCGAGACGCCCATTTTCCTCGTCATCAATAAAAAAAAAAAACATCTAGGGATAGAAACATGCATTGATCGATGGGTATAAAGTGCTCCCCCTCCATGTAGGGTTTTCTAACCCCATAACATTTTGGGGAATTGTACTCCCTACTAATTGCCTACGTGGATGTCGGTGTCGGAAATTCCGCCTCTCATTGTGTGAATTACCATACTAATAATAGACAAATCATAAGATGATTGTTTCTTCTTTATTTTTAAACATGATTCAATGAGAAAATTCAAAATTTATTTTGAATTTCGAATAAAGGCTGGTTAAGGACATAATTATGGCACTGGCAGAGAGACAGCTAATTAAAGTATCTCAAGAAATTCAAAACGATTCTTTGACTCTCAAAAATGCAAACAACATGCCATACATTTACCACAAAGAGTTTGATACAGAGAGACAGAGAGAGAAAGAGAGAGAGAGAGACAGACGAGGATAAATAGCGTAGAATACTTAGTCTCCATGCACAGACTCTAACTGTACCACAATTCCTAAAGCCTTGAGCAGAGCCTAAGAATGTCAGTATTTGGTTAGGCTGTGTCAAATCGGCTAAAGTACAGAGCCTTTAGTGCATGAATACTGTATGACTGCATGTAGGGGATGGGGTTAGTAATTAAGGAGAGATGTAGTGGGAGAGGGAGGTGAATTATGTCAACGTGAAAAATACTCGCTTTCGCCAAAGTCGTTTATGCAAGCAAGCAATGCAAGCGCGCGCACACTGCACGTATAACGCCCACACTCCTCCGATCCTGCCGATATTGCTACGTTTACACTATGTTCCCGGCGGCCACGGCAGCCCCGTTTGCCCGAAACGTAGTGCGCCGTGGGATTTAGACCAATATTATCTCTAGATTCAAGTTTTGTTACGTCTTGCCAAGTTTTCTCACGGTCTATCACGGTATCCGTGACGGGCCGTTGGGGGGAAGGGTATGCTGAGTCCCGGAGGCTCCAAGGCGCACTACGGTTCGGCCCGCGTTCTACCACGGATGCCAGAACGTTTCCTCCCGGCCCGTCACGTTCTGATGGGGTCCCTCACGTTTCCCACGTTCTGATCAAGGTCTGACACGTTTTTCACGTTCTGTCAAGGCTTCGTACGGATGAAACGTGGACGCAGGACAGCTTTGGAGCACGTTTGTGCCGGCGGTATAAAAAGAAGGTCTCCCAAGCAATAGCAATCATGGTATTCTGAGACCTCGCGTTGTGTCAGACCGTAGTAGAACCCTACGCGCCGTAGCGTGCCGGGCGCTTAAACCGTCCCACTACGGACCACCCCCAAGTTTTGTTATGGCCTATTACGGACTGTCACGTTTTGTTACGTTCACCCCGGTTTATTACGGCCTACTAGGTTTCTCATCCGCACCGTGACTGCCGTGGCAAATTTTTTGACAGTTTAAAAATCTGACACGGTATCCACGGCAATCACGGCCTGTCACGTTTGCCCATACGGTCCCCCGCGTTGTGTCACGTCAATCCCGTTTCGTCCACGGTGGCCTGAAACGTGGTTGCCGTGGCCGCCGGGAACATAGTGTAAACGTAGCATATGCAGACAAACAACAATCGCCTCACATTATAGGTTTGTGTAATCTAAACAGAGACTGAGAGAGAGAGAGAGAGAGATAACGATGGAGTTTGATAAATTATAAGGACAGAGGGATGGATTTGGAGAGAAAGAGAATGGAATGGAAAGTTTGAGCGAAATAGCGTGACAGCTAGGAAGGGAGAAAGAGGGATACAAATCTTAAAACAAATTTTTTCAATTTTCTCAACGGTAGCTGTGGATCGAATTTTATAATGCCTATATTAACAGAAGTGAGATGATCAAAGTGTGAGCAAAGTATCCAGCACTATACATGTATGTATTGTTATGTGGGCATCAATAATCAAGTGTGAGTGAATGAAGGGGGAGGGGTCGCACCCCGTGAGCCCCCTATCCTCGGGCGCCCTGCCAAGATGGATTGATGGATTGTTCTCTTTTTTCCTTTCACGTTCCCCTAATTCATCAATGATAACATGACATATGCTTAATCATGATTATAAGTATATTCTTATAAAGCGCATTACATAGTAGTGTAGAAAGGTTGATACTTTTTAGAAAAGAAAATTACATAATCAAAACAAATTATTTCAAAGTATTTGGTCATATCAGCCCTATATATCCAGATTGTTACAACAATGAATTGGTATACTGGTAAATCATTAGGCACTGAACGCCGATAAATAAAAATCGTTTTGAAAAAGTTGATATTAAACCAACGTGCGAAATCGTATTATAGCTAAAAATGGATTTCTAAACATTGATAGTAGAACACTTGTAATATATGTATTTTTTAATTATAAAAGGATGATTACAATTTTAAGTGTGAAGTGTTCCACTTCTCCCGCGTCCCAGTTCACTCCGTGTACTCTAATTGTTATCAAAAGATTACTCATTTATTATTATCATGTCTTTTTATCAATGTTTATTTCAACTTTACAAATGAAAAGCTATGCGACTCCAGCCAGCTGCATGCCTGGGATAAAAACAAAGTTTTGCTAATCAACTGGCCATCAATCATAATTAATCATGAACATGATGTTTATTTAAGTTATCCGCGTTACCTATTATTCATTGTATCAGTTTATCACGAATAATGAGATAAATATAATTAAGTAATGAGATATAATCCTGAACTGCAACAAACATTGATGAAATAGCCATGTGCTTTTTTTCTCATGAATGTTTTATTTCCTTCGTTGTTTTGGTAAAATAGGAAACTTTGAACCTTCCAATAAAGGGCTGAGTTCAGCTGAACCGCCTATACGATCAGGTGCAGGCCGCTTTGCAGCAAGCATGAAGCTCTGTGGTCTCAAAGACTCTGACTTGTGTCCATGTGGTCAATTTCAAACTGTTGAGCATGTTCTGAATGAGTGTGCTGTAGTAGGACTCACGTATGCCCCTAACCACCACGGTGTCATATTTGAACCCGTGTCAGTATTAATAATTATAATCAATCCATGAGACCCAAGATATGCTCCACAAAATGTACATGTGTCTGATCCTTTCACTATTTTTAAATTTTCAACCACATTTTGAAGAAAGAGATGGCTCGCGTTCAACAGTAAACCTGCAACATGGTGGTTAGGCCAAAACCCTTAAACATCGGGTAGACCTACACCGGTACACCTAAGAGTAAACTACTTTCCCCAATCCTTTCTGGTCAAGAAACAAAATATTATTTTTTTAAATTTTTTTTTCTTCTGAATTCCTCTAAGCCGAATCCCTGGGATATTAAATTGGTTGGCTTACAATCCTCAACGCTTATGTCAATTCATGAGAAATGACCCATTAACAGCTGTCAGTAAACCATTATTATTATTACATGCATTATTCATTTGACATTGTAAATAGGAGTAATGTCAAAAAAGAGCCTACAAAATAAGTAACCAAATAACTTTATGGCAATAATTTCATGGACACTATAGAGCAGACCAGGAGGCCTGAGAAGGAATCGGTCAATCAAATAACCATGGCCCATAGGTTTCATTCCCACAATGACCTTCAATGTGACTCAACATTTTGCAACACTTTAGCAAACCCTTCTCAATCATAATTGCGTGTGAAATTGTGGGACCATTTTTAGCAAATAACAACCGTTAGCGTTGCTTTTTATCAGTGCTTGCCTGGTAAAACGTAATTGCCTCCTACCTTTAATCATACATTACATGTTCTGCATCTCGTCACTCCCTTATGACTTGTGTTAAAAATTAACCATATTAACTTACTTGTATCCAATCAAGTCTCCGAACAAGCTGATAAGTTATGCAGATATATTTGCGTAAAAAGACTGACCTCATTTTGGATTGGATAGATTCGATGATTAATTTACATTATTTTACCCTTATAGCCAATAGAAATCATATCGATTAGGCTCTGTTGCTACGTTATCATAGAGCTTCAAAGAATCATTAATTATAAGAGCAGAGAAATTAGCACACTCCTATCATTATTTCGAGGAGAGTTAAGATTGTTCTGAGAGTAAAACAGGATCCACAGTTTATCTATCTACAAGCGATCAGACAGCGACGTCGAAATGGCGCGAAATTCTTCAGCTATGATGTCAAGTGCCTGGCTTTGCATTTCAGTCGCTTTCCTTCTACTGCCTGAAATAGGTGAGTTGTCATGACAGCGTCTTTATATCTGGAAATTTTATTGTTCTGTGCTCAGACGTTTCTCAGATTTACGTAATTCTTTTTTTTTTAAATTTTGGCCTACATTTCATAATGAATTATGTTAACAATTGTAATTTATTTTACTTCAATAAGGTACAGTGAATCAACCGACTGGATAAATGATCAGTTTTGAACTTATTGTATAATTGCCGAATTACAAAGTGGGGGGGGGGGGGGGGGGGGGGGGGACCAACGCAAAAGGGTACTTTCTGGAGAAAAAAGGGCACCTCAAAGGGAAACCGAAAATATACAATTTTTTAGACATCGGTATATACCCCTAGATTAGTGATTACATTATCAGGGGTGATTTCAATAGTTGTTTCTCTTTATACAAGGTAATGCTATTATGCCTAGGTCACATATAAACCGGGCCCCGTACGATTTTCCCTACCCGGCGGCTTGCCGTGGATTTAGAGACCGTACGGGAACCGTCCGATTTTCATTTCTACGGCATGTGTGGTCACATATTCTGCGGCGCCCGGGAGGTGCCCGGAGAAAATTGGGCGAGTGAAATGCAAGGCGCCCGTAAGGGTGCCGGCAGGGTGCCGGCAGGGTGCCGGCAGGGTGCCGGCCGAGTGCCGGCCGGTATTCTTACGGGCTTCGTCCGATGAGCAGGTGTACCGATGGCTCCTGGAAGGTGCCCTGTCGGGGCCCTGCCGGGGCCTGGCCGGGTGCCGTGCGGTGCATTGAACTACAGAGTGAGTCAGAAAAAATGTCCCACTTTTTAAAAGTTGTATTGTTTGAAGTATGAATATTTAATCATAGGTCTCATGATATATCTTGATAGAGTTAACCTCCTAGTACATTTAGGTACCATTTTCATTTGAATCTTTGAATGCATCACTGAATATAAGGCAATCTTTACAAGACTGCCAGATCTCACTTGCGCCAAGTTACTGGGTGAGGAATAAAACAGTGCATTAAACAAAGACAGTCAGACACGCGCACACGTACACACACGCATACACGCACGCACACACACACAAATGAGCATTCTATTCCCGTCAAGGCCCACCCAAACTGTTACTTTTTGTCGGGAATTCTTCTTGTCGTACGAAAAGTTGAGTGGCCGCTGTCCTCTTGGTGCGGATGTTGTGCTTTATGATGATGATGATGATGATGATGATAATGATGATGATGATGAAGATTAAGATGATGACAATGATGATGATGATGACATGATGGTGGTAGTGAATGTGTACAAAAGGGAAAGATTTTTAGGGTTTTGCCAGCGATCTTGATGAAAATCAATGCTCAATCAGAAAAGGGGTAATTATGAAACAATTCTCACCGTGTGTGTTGTGTATGCGTGTGTGTGGGTGTGTGTGTGTGTGTGTGTGTGTGGGTGGGTGCGTGAGTGTGTGCGTGTGTGCGTGTGTGCGTGTGTTTTTGTCTGTTTGGCTAATTGGATAATTGAAAAAACTGGCTGTCTTTGTTCAAAACATTATTTTATTCCTAACCTAGCAACTTGGCGCAAGTGAGATCTGGCAGTCTTGGAAAGATTGTCTGATATTCGGTCATGCATGCAGAGATTAAAATGAAAATGGTACCTAAATGTACCGGGAGGATAACTCTATCAAGACATATCATGAAACTCATGATTAACTCTTCATACTTCAAACAATACAACTTTTAAAAAGTGGGACATTTTTTCTGACTCACTCTGTATGTGTCCTCTGGTATCCGCACCTCCTGTATTTAAAACTGCGTTGTACATTTCGAGATGCCGCCGTGAGGGACCCGCACGGGCAATATTCATTGTAAATGGCCCCCGGACGGCAGACGCCTGTTGTTGTGCATATCACCCAGGGCTCTTGAGGGGCCCGTGAGGGCGCCGTAGGGTACACGTAAGGAACCCTTGAGCACCGCAAGGAGCCCGTAAAGATTATTCATGAAAATTGACCCCCGAAATCGTGAGGGGCCCGTTCGGGCACCGTACGGAACCCGCATGGGACCCGTAAGGTGCCCTACTGGCCCTTTACGGGCTTTCTACGGCTTAACGGTCAGATAAAAACGCCAGGAGAATTGGGAGCAGCCAACTCAGCACGACGGCGCCCGTACGGTTAAAAATACTGTCCCGGCGCCCGTACGAACTTTACGGCAACCGGCCGGACACCGGCCGAAAATTCCCAAAATGTCTGTTTTTACTCGCCGTACGGGCCCCGGAGTGTATATGTGAAAGCCCCATTAAGCATCATACTCTGCAGTTGGCTGTGATAGTCTGAATATTCATTTGCAAGCGTTGCGAGCGAGTAAAAATTGAAGATTTGTGAGGTCGCAGTCCAAAAAATTACATCTTATAAAGCAGAAAAACCCCAATCTTAATGGGGTTATTACACTTTTTCATAACGGAAGACTAACAAGATTTTTGATAAGGAACATAATTATACCATATATAAATGTGAGCGAGCGTAGCGAGCGTGCTATGGGGGAAAGTGCTTTAAATTAGGGGCACGTTTACTGATGAGAGGAAAAGGTGACACTTATCAATAGGGATTAGACACTTATTAGAAAAGAAAGGTAGCACGTGTCAAATTATTAAGGGTAATTAACACAATTGAAAATGGGGCACTACTACACCTTAAAAAGGGCACTCACCAGGGATGACAAAAGGCATTAATGCGAATGGAAAAATGGACATTTGTCATAAAAAGTAAAAAGGGGCTAGGTTTGATTCAAATGATTTTATTTCTCATGCAAAACATAATACAAGAATATTTATATCACAACAAATATGCAATGAAAAATATTAGAGAGTAAAAGGGACACGTATCATTGAAAAAGGGGAAATTAGCAGAGGTGAAAAGGGACACTAATCGCACCTGAGAAGGGACACTGACCAGATATGAAAAGGGGCACTTATAAGAATGAAAAAGGGGCACTTATAATAAAGGAAAATGTGCATTTATTGAATGAAAAGGGGCACCGATCACATTTGAATAGGGGCACTTATCAGAGAAGAAAAGGAGTAGTTATAAAAAGGAGAAGGGGCACTCTGTTTTAATGAAAAGCGCATTTATTAGAAAGGTAAAGGGGCACTTGTCAAAGTAAAACGAGCATCTCTCATATTTGAATAGGGGCAATTATCGGACGTGAAAGAAGCACTAGTCTTATCTGAAATGAAAAGGAGCAACTTCTTTTTACCTGAAAGGGGTCATTCACCAGAGCTGAAAAGAGGCATTTATGAAAAGGAGAAGGGGATCTTTGTTTTAATGGGGGAACTAACCATCAGGAAAAGGGGCACCTCTCAAATGTTAATAAGGCAATTATCAGAGGTGAAGGGGGCACTTATTACAAGTGAAAAGGCGCACGTATCGTACCTGAAAAGAGGCACTTACTAGACATTAAAAGAGGCACACAGCATGAGTAGTAAACACAGCCGTGGAAAAATGTAAGCAACACAAGTTCGTATATAGTCGTACGATGAGCGATTGAAACAACGAAGTCTGACGGATCTTTGGTCGAAGAGCACACCTGTCAGCACTGGCGTACTGGTAGGGGGCTAGGGGGAGGGGGGGGGGGGGCGCCATCCCCCAAATAAAATTGAACCATGACATATTTTCAATTCCATATACAAGTGATGTATAAATGTTCGTGATATCACATGATTTTCAACAAAATGCGTTTTTCTCCATTTCTGTTGCAAACTGACACATTCCCGAAGCCAGGAAGAGCATATGTTTTTTTTATAATCACTAAGGGGCCTTATAGTGGCCACTAACAGTAACACTTGTATAAAAAAACACACTCATTCACAGTGTGAACACACAGTTCACACTGTGAACGGAGCCTTTTCACAGTGTGGACACTGTCACAATGTGGTAAACCACACAGTATTCACATTGTAAAATTCGATTTCACAGTGTGAATGTACCTGCTCACAGTGTGAAAATGATTTCACAGTGTGACCAAACTGTGATAAATAGATTTTCACAGTGTGAATACCTTACGACATACATTTCACGGTGTGAACAGTAAATTTCTCAGTGTGGCCACTCTGTGAAAAATACTTCACATTGTGAAAAAATAGAATTCACAGTATGGCCGCTGGAATACTAGTGTTTTGGATCGAGGCCAATCAAGTTTCCGTGATAACAGACGAATATGTACAACTACATGTTGACGGATGAGAACATAATTGGAATGGCGGACATGGCCTGGTGAAGTTTCCCAACGGCTAGGATAGCTATCAGGCGAGGGTGTTGCCGGGGCTGCTGCCGGGCTGTCATTGAATGGTGAGTATCATCTTTGTTATAAGTACTTCGCTCAGGGAAACGCTATGAAGACACTTTTTCAAACATTTTTGGACATTATAATTGAGCATGTTAAACACACAAACTGTTAAGTAGTGTATATCGGCCCCTAGGTCTAGAAATAAATCAGGTAAGAAATAAATGTTGGTACAATTTATTTCATGTTTTCTGTCGGCAAAAAAAAAACAGTCGGACGAAAATGCATAAACATAATATATAGTCTAGGCCTACATGTAGGTCACTAGAAATGACATATATACAATAATAATGTCTAAAAATGTATGAAAATGTGTCTTCCTAGCGTTTCCTTGAGCTAGGAGTAGTATGAATAATGTTTGGTCGTGAACTGTGTCGTACTACTACTTTTAGACTCGATCTGCGTAGAAGTACGAAGTGTGGCGTACGGAGTTCGTCAAATTTAGGCTGGATATGTTTGATTATTTTATTAAAATCTGTTAACGTGCTTTTCTTTTCAGTAATTCTTGACATTTCTTTTCTGTTCCACAGTTCCATACATGAGGTTCTCGGACATACTTGACCCAAGTACAGCTGGGAATACTGGAGCTACACCAGCAATCCTGGTCACGTGCTGTTCTTGCACTCATTGGTATGCTCTTTACCTATGAGCAGATGGCAGACAGCATAGTTTCAGCATTTAGATTAAAGGAGGAGAATAAGGGAAGCAGTTGCTTGACCAAGACAAGGTGGATGCCATCATTGGTGTGGCATTTTACTATAACATATACTGACAGTGCCCCTTGGCTCATAATACTAACAATGCTATTGGGAAATTGTTTTTGATTAGAAAAGCATAATAAATTGCTGAATGTATGTCGTTTTGAAAGTTTTCTTTTTAAATTTAGTTGATTTCAGACTTTGACTAATTATATGTAGACCAAAATATGAAACTATAATATATGGGGGGGGGGGGGGTTAGGGGGTTGAACCCCCCCCCCCCCCCCCTTTGGTATTTTTATGTATGTAAACCCCCCTAAAAAAAAAAAAAAAACCCCCTCCCCCCTTTTGTTTTTGTTTTTGTTTTTGTTTTAATTATAAAAAAATAAAATAAAAAAAATTATGCACATGGCTAACCTAAAAAAGGTGACCTTACCCCCACCCCCCCCCCAACGAAGAAAAATGTCAAATTTTCAAATTTCAAGACCAAAAAAAAAAAAAAAAAAAAAGTGTCCTCTTACCTCCCCCCCCCCCCCCCCCGCTTATTCAGCGGCTGACTTAGTTCTTGCGATTTTTTTTGGTCTCCAAAAAAAAAAAAAAAAGTGTCCGCTTACCCCCCCCCCCCCCCCCCCCCCCCCCCCCCCCACCCCCACCCCCCGCCACTGAGCGACTTTTCGGCCGGCGCGATTTTCAAATTTTCGGGAGCAAAAAAATAAAGCTGAGTCGTTGCGAAATTTTGGGCCCGATTTAAACCCCCCCCCCCCCCCCTCCCCTTGAAAAAATCCTGCGTACGCCCCTGACCTCAAGAGCAACCTGAATTGGACAGATCACATAAAGACAACAACAAAGAAAGTCAGCTCTGTCAGTGCATTTTTGCTGCGGAACATTAGGCCTTGCCCAAGAGGGACGAAAGCATTGTGCTACTTGGCTCTTGTTTGCCCAATCCTGGAGTATGCGTGCGTGCACAGTGCGGGATCCTCACACCCAGGACAACATACACAGGCTGGAAATGGTACAGCTCCGCAACGCCCAGTTTATCACTGGAGATCACCATCATACCAGCAGCATCGCACCAATGCTGCAACATCTCAAATGGCCATCTCTCCGAGAACGCAGGGCACGGTTTAAGATGGTGATAGTGTACGGAACTGTCAACCTGCACTCAGAGTTTCTCAAAATGTACCTTCTATCGGTGTTAACATCCTACCATGGTCATACCCAGTAATTCCAAATACAATTTACAATGACTCTCGTATACCAGAAGTCATTCTTCCCCGATTCCATCATGCTTTGGAACTTGCTACCTGCTGGATTTGTCAACTGTACTTTCGCTAAAGCTTTTAAGCAAGAGGTACAAAATTTCCATCTCCGTTAGAAGGGGAAGAAGGATTTTTAACTGCTCATAGAATATTATAGAAAGTTTTAAATTCGCACTGTATATTCGCGACACCAGACCTGACGTACGTGATACACCATACGGTGGACTGGAGTGATATCTCAAGATCTGGGGGATGATAATTCGGGCTTTAACAAATTGTGTGATAGTGGAGGTATTATTTTTGACTGCACAGTCGGAAGTTCCATCTAGTTATAATATCCTAACATCAGTATATTATCGCTAGAACAAAAAATCATAAGTTACTTATGTAGTTTAGGAAGTACATATATTTTTGTATGCCATTCTGCTTTTTTCTGTGCCACCGTATATAGAGTGTATGGTTATTTATTTGTAAAAAGATGAGCAAAATCTGTTTTTTTTCTCATCTTCAGGTATTTATTAGTATTAGTTGTAGAAATTTATGTAGCCATAACAGTAAAACGTGTCTGCCTAAAATAGATTTGTTTTCAACTTTTTTTCAAGATGTATTGACAGAGATATTTTGAAACTTTTTATCATTTTAATAGGTTTATGAAGAACCTGTATGTGCCAAAGATTTTCTGATACATTGCAATTGCCAAAGTTACATGTCATGTGTGGATATTCTATACTTGGAAAATGTGACTAGCCATACTAATGTATCTTCATAAATTTAATATACCTACAGAAATGTTTAAGAGATATTGCCAGAGATGCTCTAAAACTATTTTTATTACTGACGTAACATGCTAATGTGCTTTTATTATGTTTTACGAGTGTCAGTACGAGTTCAGGGAAATATTGATGATATGTGCAATTTTTGCCGTCACTGTAATTTATTCCTCGATGTTATACAGTGGAACCTCTATAACTCTATTTCACAAGTCCACGTTTTTCTGTAATTCATTGTTTTAAACCCTTGTACAATAAGATATCTGATATAAAGAGGTCAATTTAGTGGACACCAATGTGCTCATTATAATGAGGTTTCACTGTAGATAGCAAGTTCTGTTTTCAGAAGTATCTCTACTATCTAATTTAAACTGTTTGGATTCATTTGTCTTTGTTTTCATTCTGGTTCACATCATGTTGGCATTCACAGAGTAAAATTTGTTTATCTGTAAGTATAGTATTACTGCAATCTTTGTATACCTAAGAGGTATATGTTCATAAGTCCTTTTAGCGAAAAGTACATCAATATAAGCTTTTGAAATACATTTTAAGTTACCTCATAAAGGCTATAACATGTATATGTTTAAGATTACTGTATTATTTTCAGATGTTTCGGGGGTATATTTCTATTTAAGTTGAGTTTATAAGTGAGACATTGATTATAAACCTTTTCTCCTTCGTATTTATACGTACTAAGCTCTACATGACTACATTTTCATAGTTTGAAATATTTCACACAGAATTCAAAAACTAAACTTGTATCACAGTGTGGTGGGCGTTTCACAGTGTGGTAATCTCATACAATATAATGTGTCACAATGTAACGTAGTGGGCGTTTCACAGTGTGTTTGGTGTTTCACAGTGTGGTGGGCATTTCACTGTGTGAGTGTTCACAATATTAAATTGGGGCGTTTTCACATTGTGGTTGCTTCGTTTTACAGTGTGGTTCACAGTGTGGATATCTACACTGAAACGACGCGACCACAATGTGAAAATACCCCAATGTAACATTGTGGGCGTTTCACAGTGTGTTTGCTGTTTCAAAGTGTGCTGGGCATTTCACTGTGTGAGTGTTTACAATGTTAAATTGGGGCGTTTCACATTGTGGTCGCTTCGTTTCACAGTTGGGTTCACAGTATGAAACGACGCGACCACAATGTGAAAACGCCCCAATTTAACATTGTGGGCGTTACACAGTGTGGTGGGCATTTCACTGTGTGAGTGTTCACAATGTTAAATTGGGGCGTTTTCACAGTGTGATTCACACTGTGTTTCACACTGTGAATGAGTGTTGTGGTCTGGTCTGGTCGCGACCACAATGTGAAAACGCCCCAATTTAACATTGTGGCGCACACTGTGATTCACACTGTGAATGAGTGTGAATGAGTCTGAATAAGTGTTGTGGTCGCGTCGTTTCACAGTGTGGATAACTACAGATTCACAGTGTGGTCACATTGTGAACTTGTGGTTATCCACACTGTGAATCGCACTGTGGAACGACGCGACCACGATGTGAAAACGCCCCAATTTAACATTGTGGCGCACACTGTGATTCACACTGTGAATGAGTGTGAATGAGTCTGAATAAGTGTTGTGGTCGCGTCGTTTCACAGTGTGGATAACTACAGATTCAAAGTGTGGTCACATTGTGAACTTGTGGTTATCCATACTGTGAATCACACTGTGGAACGACGAGACCACAATGTGAAAACGCCCCAATTTTACATTGTGGCGCACACTGTGAATGAGTGTGTTCTTTCCAGCAGGGAAGGCCAACTTGTAAATGCAGTTAATATAATGAGCCATTAGTCTCAAATATATCTTGAGTCATAAAACGACTGTAGATGTAAAATTAGTCTGTTTTGTTACGGTATACGTATTTCCGATATGCACCGATTTTAACTTAGCAGTTATGTACGAATCTCCCATTTTAAATTGAAGCACATTTCCAATGATTTTGTCACCGTCCATTAGGTATTCTACCAAACTATGTACGTCTATTTATTGACCTATTGCTTCCAATACCTTTTATGTATATATATATATATATATATATATAGGCGTGAAGAAAATGGTCTAGGAACGTGAGACGTAGCTGTACTTTACAAGTTTATTACTAGACCATTTTCTTCACGCCTACATATTCTGGAACACCCGTTGTCATGTCAGAGTTGAGAATTATCGCACTGTTATATATATATATATATATATATAAGTTTTAAATTTACATACGATATGATTTTCAATACCTGTTTCATAACGTTCATCATTTCCCGACATTTTGCGTATACGATGAATTTTATATTTTCATAATCATGATGCCCTCATATTTCTTGATGTGTACGATCTACAATGAAGTCCCTTCCCTAGCATGCTAGGTAGTGTCGAAAGGTTTTCACAGGTAACAAAAGCAGAAATAGAAATTGTGCCTCTTGTTAATATTTGTTTTTTCGTTTCCGTCAACTATCGTGTTCAATGTAGAAAGTAATATTATTTTAAGCCCGTCTCAATGAAATCATATATTACTTTTAAATATCAAAATGATTAAAAAATGTAATGTTATCTTTCATGGAATCCCCTGAGGTGAGAAAATAATTGATTTTATTGTAAAGAGAGCGAAATATGGAGACAAATTGAACAATTTTTTATTCCTGATAGTTTGTATATTTTGTTGTTATTTCTTGATCATCACTAGATGGTGGAGACCCGACTCCATGCGGGAAAGTCATCCTTCTGGACGCGGACCAACCCACTGCCCAAATCACAGACGAGCGTTACCGTCTCGGAGGGACTGAAGACGATGCCACAAACGAATGCCTTTGGTATTTCCGCGGTCCACCCGGTACGACCATTCGACTGGACATAGTGGCTTTGGAGCCCATGACTGAACCCTTCATTGTCTATGACGGACTCGGGATCGAAACTGATAATGACCAAGGCATCCAACTCGGTGGACGTCATGGGAACAGTTTCGTATCAAGTGGTCGTGGACTCACGTGTAAACTACCCACAACATTAGACGACATCTACCAAGAGACTTCGGTGACCATGCAAGCAACTCTACAAGGTACTAAACTGTGGGTCATATTGCTTACAATGTGTTTATAAAGGGATGGTTGAAATCCTAATCCTAATAAAAAATAATAATAATAACAGAATAATATAATTTTGTTGGGGTTTATTCGGTATTTGTCGTATTTGGAAGTGTCGTAGTAGAGTGGTTTGGCAAAGTATTTTTGCAAGACATTAATCTACATTTGCCACTCAATACCCAAGAGAGAAATGGGGACCCGGTAGTATGACAAACGCATTCGTGTTAGTAATTGCCTATGCCCTCACAGTGACCATATGGTAGGAATACTCCCCAGGGAGTGGGGATGGTGCACATTGTGCGGGAATGAATCCGACGACAGGGGTAATAATATCTGTAAAGCGCTTAAAGGTTGTATTCCGTATTAAGCCATAATAAAGACGCTCACGATGCTAAGCAAACCACAATGACTTTGCATCCTACTGGGTAGGGCTATCCGTTAACATCTGGGTGATGAGAAGCAATGTAGACGAAATACCTTGCTTAAGGATATGACTGCCGTGCCGAGGATCAAACCAACGACTTTTGCATCTCCTGTCAAGTATTTTTACTCGACTATACAGTGCGTCCCAGAAAAAACGAAACCGAGAATTATCGATGTTTTATCATAACCTGATGACATTTATAATTAATAAATGACACATATTTGGAAAGCTTATATCCTCCTCTTTCATTTTGATGCAACTTATATGATGCATATTACACGCATGAGTGATTAAAATGAATTTCAAGAGAGGAAACCAAAAAGTCATTTGGCGAACGGTATCTGAATTTCAAAGAGAAAATCACATTTCTAAAAAGTTGAGTTTCTGTCTTTTCATATGACACCTCAATTAGTAAAAATGAGTAAAGAATGACAAATTTCTGTTTGTTTAAAGTAGTGCATGCATTTCCATAATTTTATTAAACGAATGCGTTTTCACTGGCTTTCAGCCGTAGCAACAAACGGAATTAACAAAAGACTTAACTCCGTTTCGTTGACAATCAGCCTTCGACGAAAGACTTCATGCATGGCTGTTTGTCGACGAAACGGATATAAGTCTTTTGTCAATTCAGCTTCAGCTACCTTTAATTTGTCAATATAATGTGGATCCAACAAGGTTGCGTGTAGCACACTGCACCGCATTGATCTCTTTGTAATGCAATAACGACGATCATCTGAATTATTTTGATTGCCGACTGACTTAGACATCTGATTAAATTCATAATATTATGAATTAGGTTTTCCCAAGGGCCCCGTCTTATAAAGAGTTGCGATCGATCTAAATCAATCGCAAGTTTAATCGCAACTGTTTATAAGACAGGAACCAGGGCTCCGTCTTATAAAGAGTTGATATTAATCGCAACTTTTTTGTAATTGAAATCAATCACAGCTATGTACATAGGAGACTGCAACTTGCGAATGATTTGAATCGATCGCAACTCTTTATGAGACGGGGCCCAAGTCTTTGTAAAAGACCTGTATAGCGAGTAATGTTTTGTATCGTATAAAATCAGGCACGAATTTTTATCCCATATTAGATGCCTAGAATTTTATCAAACACGTCTTTGTGGTTTTCTCCTTGACTATGGATGCCCATTCACTCATCTTTCCATGCAGGTGAGTTGTCAATCGAAGGAGCTATTCCAGGAGAGTGCGGAGGAACTATCAATCTCGACCAGACTTCTCCGATATCTCACTTCAACGTCACCAACTCCTATCCATCTGGTGTGTCTGCCTCCTGTAACTGGTACATCAATAGTCCTCCCAACACGATGATTGTGGTGGAGTTCTATGATTGGCAATTAATTGATGACAACGATTACCTGAGTATATATGATTCAAGAGGAAGACAAATTTTCTATGCTTATGGAAGACTCCAACAAGCCCCACGCTCAGTTATATCTGATTCCAGTGCCCGTGTCTATTTCAACGCTTACTACAATAATGATGTGTCGGATTCCTATTTCGGCGTGAAAGTCAGCTACATAGGTAAATACTTTTCTAATTCATGTTCCATGATGTTCCAATAACAGGAAGCTGGTCCCCGCCGATTAAACTGGATTATGATATGAGCAAGCAAAGCGAATGAGCAGTTTTAGAAAGTCGGTTATCAGAATAAGCCCAATACAACATAGCACGCCAATTTTCTTTCGG
Organism: Strongylocentrotus purpuratus; assembly: GCF_000002235.5. Classification (NCBI taxonomy): domain Eukaryota; kingdom Metazoa; phylum Echinodermata; class Echinoidea; order Camarodonta; family Strongylocentrotidae; genus Strongylocentrotus; species Strongylocentrotus purpuratus. The sequence goes on along the minus strand of NW_022145613.1, from coordinate 7,030,323 downwards.
ATTTATGAACCTATTTAGGTTTTTAGAAATTTGAGATATCGACAAGAAATAAGAGATTACTTGAAACTTCAAACTCTCGAATTTACATAATTGCCGACCATCGCCGTAGCCCAAAGTTATTCCCCTGCCTATTTTGCGCCAACCCTAAAAATATGCTAAAAGAGGAAGTGTATGACTTTGTCCCAAATCGGCGCTGATACATTTTACATCCAAGCTAATGTAGATTTCATATCAATATAAACGATTAGATAGAATCCGTTTTGCAAGAAAGAGCATTACCAACGAATTATTGCAGCAAGCGACATGCAACATTTCTTATCTCTTATGTCTCTTTCGTGTTTCGTATCTTTTTCATACTATATAGATGGACATAACGATGCCAGCGTCCTCCCATCATCCGGTGGGGTCATTGAACTGAATGAAAATACGACATCGCTGACCGTTCAGTCTATGTATTTCACTTCTACATATTATGTTGAAAATATGAACAACTACTGGTTTGTTACTAGTCCAGTCGGAAGACGTATAAAGGTCGAATTCCATAAGCTTAAAGCAGGACATTTCTATGTATATGATAGTTCTAACACAAGTGGAATAGTATCTCGTTTCTCGGATCCATCTATCATGCCTGAAGATAGGGTTTTCTCTCAGAACTCAGGAACACTATACTTCCAATTCAGTGGAACCTATGGAGGAGTCGGCCTTCAATTTACAATAAGCATTACAGGTGAACATTGTTTAAGAGTGAAAATATAATGAAATTAACAACATTATTCAACGAAACGGTCTCCCTGTAGAACTGAGGCCCTATTCATACTCACCTCGTTAGAGAGGCGTTCATACGAGCGTTCTGTGGAGACACAACCGTGACAGGAAGCGTATTTCTGGAAGACCACATCGAGCATTTGGTCTGAACCCGGCGCGCTAAAAGCAGTTTGAGATTGGGGGGGGGGGGGGGGCAAACCTCCTAGGGGGCTCACCTTTCAGGGGCAGTGGCGTACTCTCTTTAAAAAAAAGAGTGAATTTTCACTCTATTTTCACTTTCTTGGGAGTGACGTCCGTGATCACTTGTTTAGGAGTGAAAATCGATTGATTTTATGGTCTCTCTAAGAAGAAAAGAGTGAATGTTCACTCTATTTTCACTACATTTTCACTCTCCAGAGGAGTGACGTCCGTGATTTTGAAAATTCACTCTTTTTTTTAAAGAGAGTAATGAGCAAAAACGTGGGGGGGGGGGGGGGGGAGAAGAAAATCTGCATCACAACCACTGTTACATGTTACATAATATATGCAGGCCCCGCGGAACGTATTTCAAAGTGGAGTATCAACGATCAGGTAGAGAGTAGAGAGCGGAGCGAGAGGAGCATAAATTGGCGTAGGGTCCAGGGGCTTTCCCCCAGCGGGGGCAAGGGGCGGAGCCGAGGGTCAATGGACGGAGCCCCCGGAAGCTCAGAGGTTTTAGGCATTAAATTACAGTCAGATGAGCATTCAGGAGCCCGTCTTAGGGCCCCGGTATGGGTCCAGGGGCGCGGAGCCCCAGAAAGCTCGGGGGTTTTAGGCATTTAACTTCGGTCAGATGACCATATTTTATTACCTCATTTGTGATAATGGCAGGCCACTCATTCTTTCTTTCTCTCTTTTTTTCTTTTTCTCTTTAACATACTTTTTCCAGAAAAAGTGAGGGGGGCCTCCCCGAGCTCGCCGTTCTGAAGGCCCTGACACGAAGGCTTCTGAATAAACATATTTTTGACTGACTGTTAAGTGGGAATATGTAATTTTCCGAAAACGCATAAAAATTATAATCTATTAAAAAGTGAGGAAAAATCCCTAAGAATTATGTTATTTTAGCAACATTGGTATTTCTCTGGTAACGAATCGAACCACGTTTTGAATCTTAATTGGATGGGGGCAACTGTCCCTCCCCCAATCAGTACGCCAGTGTTCAGGGGCTCATGTCTTCTCACCCCTATAATAAAAACACACACGCTTTCCCATCCTCTCACGATATTTCCAGGATATGCGCGTATGGTTATTATAAAATCCTCCATTGATAAATATCGGGGCATGCTTACTCTACTTTTTATAAAATGGAATATCATTTTCATGTGACTAAATTTAGGTTTCATTATCATTTATTTTCTGTTTGATTAAAAACGTACAAACCATTTTTATTCCTTTACTGCTGTTTTTTTTTTTAAATGGGGGGCGTTTATTTATTTATTTATTTCATTTTAATTTTTTTTTTTTTTTTTTTTTTTTTTTTTGGGGGGGGGGGGCAAAAATGCGTTTTGCCTCCTCCCCCCCCCCACTTATTTAATGAAATGCTTTCCACTTTAATACGATCGCTAAGACTTCCAAAAAATCAACCTGAGGCAAATTCAATTTCAATATCCGTGTCCACCACCTGCTATGAATGTGCAAACATTAATAATGTTTTATGAAATTCTAACATGGGTCATACAATACGGTATTGAAACTGCCCTTGAGTTGATTTGAGGCGATCATGTTCTTTTTTAGTAGTAAGATCGATGCATTGTTAATATGAACGTATTCGTAATATCTTCATGACAATCTAAAAAAGAAATGTCTCAATATTTTTTTCTTGACATTTAGCTTTAAGGTACATTCATTTTGTTCAGGACCGTCGCCAGTCTATTTGAATGGGGTAAATGGGATCAGACTTAGTTTGCCAACGAGGAAAAAAACGGATGGTGGAATTGCCCAAGAAAAATGACTTTAGAAAAACGTCACCAGTCTTTTATTTTCCTATATCACGCCCCCCCCCCCCCCCCCCCACTTGTAGCGGCGCCCTTGATTTTGTTATGCAAAATATCCTTGCAGATGAATACCCAGTTGTGGGGCAAAAGACATGTGGCGGTAGAGTAGAACTGGATCAATTTCAAGATAAGTTTTTCTTCAACTCCCCGTACTACTACGGTCAGTCGGTTAAAGGAGAAGCAGATTGCTATTGGTATGTGACTAGTCCGGCAGGTAAACAGGTGCAGCTTGAATGGCTAGATATTGATACATCGGATGAGTACGTGAGGGTGTACGATCACCCATCATCTCAAAGTTACCCGGTATCTCTATTCCGAGGTGAATTTGATCCAGACCTGTCACCGTTCGTGTCTACTCGAGGAGGCATCACGTTTATGCTAGAAGACTTCTCATCTAATACTAATGGAAGAGGGTTCCGAGCCAACGTCTCCCTTTCAGGTAAAAATTTCGATTGTACAGTATGATAATATGATGAAAACACCAAAGGCCACAATGACAATGATAATAAGAATGTTTATGATAAGGATTCACAAATCATCATCTTTTAAACAAAGTTTAACCATGCTTATTAAAAAGACAAACGAAGGCATTAGTTTTTCTTCATCAATCTACAGTGCCTCTCTCCACCCAAGAGCAGTATATTGTTATCAGGTATATATCTATTCTTTGGATACTTTAGCGTCTTAGGGCAGCTTGGCTAAAGCCAGAAAGATAGTAGAACTGTATGGATCGACGCCTTACGCATTCCCTGGTAAATCAACGTCGCTATTCGTATACATGTACTATGTATTATGATTGTTTACATTACATAGTACATCGAAACGGTTCTCTTCTTGATCTAGATGGAACTTCGGTAGTGGGCCCAGGATCATGCGGGGGGACAATTAGGCTGAGCAAATCGATGCCAGACTTTACACTCAACTCCCCACACTACTACCAAACCTCGTCATATGACTCTAAAACATATATACGCTGCTACTGGTGTGTACATGCTCCCTCGGGACAGGAGGTTGAGCTGACATGGTTGGACATAGACTATAGTACTTATCAAGTTATTATCTATGACTACCCATCCTCTACCAACTACATAGTTTCAAGTATAAACGGAGACATTGACGTGGATATATCACCTGTGGTTTCTTCACGTGGTGGATGGACAGTACAACACACTGACAGGTACTGTGGGAGGTACGGAAAAGGCTTCCGGGCAGAGTTCAGTCTACCCTGATAGCAGAGACTGGTAAATATCACGTCATATTTACGTCTTGTACTACGTCTTTAAGACGACATAACACGACGTCAAAAAGACATGATTTTGCACCCGCGCACGTCGTCACGAGGACGTCATATTTTGACGTGATTTTTACGTCTTATTAGTCAAAGAAAGACGTCTTTAAGACGTCAACTTGTACTATAGGAAGACGTCATATGGACGTCATATTTACGTCTTTTAGTTAAAGAAAGACGTCTTTAAGACGACATAACACGACGTCAAAAAGACTTGATTTTGCACCCGCGCACGTCGTCACGAGGACGTCATATTTTGACGTGATTTTTACGTCTTATTAGTCAAAGAAAGACGTCTTTAAGACGTCAAGTTGTACTATAGGAAGACGTCATATGGACGTCATATTTACGTCTTTTAGTTAAAGAAAGACGTCTTTAAGACGACATAACACGACGTCAAAAAGACTTGATTTTGCACCCGCGCACGTCGTCACGAGGACGTCATATTTTGACGTGATTTTTACGTCTTATTAGTTAAAGAAAGACGTCTTTAAGACGTCAACTTGTGCCATAGAAAGACGTTGTATGGACGTCATATTTACGTCTTTTAGTCAAAGAAAGACGTCTGTAAGACGTCAACTTGTACCATAGGAAGACGTCGTATGGACGTCATATTTTGTCGTGATTTTAACGTCTTATTAGTCAAAGAAAGACGTCTTTAAGACGTCAACTTGTACCATATAAAGACGTTGTATGGACGTCATATTTTCTTTTTAGGTCTTATTGGTTAAATAAAGACGTCTTTAAGACGTCAACTTTCACCCAAGAAAGACCTGTATACGTTGTATGGACATCAAATTTTGACGTGATATTTACACCTTACTGGTCATTTCGATGTACCTTTTATCCTTACATGATCTTTACGTCTTTGTTGTCCTCTAAATAACATCTATACGACCACCTGATCAAGGAAGAAAGTGTAAAAGTCACTTCATGTACACATTCTGAACAATCACACAGTAAAATCAAAGCAACAAATATTGCATCACATAATATATATATACATGCCAAACAGAAAGTAATTTTCATATTTTTAATGTACACGTATATGGTATGAAAATGGATAACAAAAATATAAAATACGTATTTCTATACCTTCTTATTCTATCTAACTTTGTTTTCCATTGGTACAAAATCTTTTCATCACTATCCTGACACTTCTTCCAAAACATGCTGTATAAATACCTAGTGTATTTCTGTCAGTCTCATAATTTATTTTAAGAAAGTTAACAGGCCATCACAAAGATATCTGTTTCGTTATAAATTGTGCTACAAGAAACTATGACATATTGGCTAAACTTATAAGTCTTACGGTTGTGGGAAGCAGGTTAGCAGCATAGAGACTAGGTAAAGCTATACTGATACCCGCAGTATTTTAGTAGACAAGCAAACAGCACACTGGGGAAGTTCCTCATATTCAGCAAAACAGCATAGTGGAAAGCTAGGCATTCATCAGTGCAGCTCTACCTCGTCTCCATGCTGCAAAACCGCTCCTGACAACCCCAAGACTTTAATGCAGATAAAGACTATCACATAAAACAAAAGGTTGTTGGAAAGAATTTCTGAGCATGAAAGATCAATTCTTGTTACATACAAGGGGAATATCTAAGTTCATGGCAAGAATTCAGTATAAAGTATAAAACTATACAATCTAAATCACACACAGGAGAAAAATGGCACAAATGATAAACACATGGCTTAGCTAAGTTATTTCTTACACTCAAAAGGAACAAGTTGGCAGCAAGGGGAACAGGGAGAGCTTCACTGATACCTGCAGAGTTTTCTGATGATGGTTGCTTGCCCGTCAAAACCATGATGTTCACATTTGGCGATACAGCATATTAGAAAACTGTGCAGAAATCAGCTCAACTGTACCTATTCTCTGTGCTAGAAACCTGCTTCTTACGGGCACATGACTTAAATATAAGAAAAGGCATTAGTGGCAACATTCATCTTTATAAATATCAAAAAATTAGTTTTGTTGCAAATACAGAAGCTGAAGTTCCAGTATAAAATACAATTTATATCAGATAACATTCCCGCCAGTACGATTGGCTCAGTTGGGCAATTCCAAGGTGACGGTGGAATAATTATTCAGAAGATATTTCCCAGTTTAAGATAAAATAGCAAACATGCTGAAAAAGTTTAGCACAAAGAGATATATTCCATTGCTAATGTCACAACATTCATTTGGCAAGTCCCAGGAGTTTCACAAAAGAATTAAAATTTAACTTAAATTTTAACAGCAAATTCAATATACATGTAGGTAAGCCATATTGTGCTTTCAAAATCACAGATACAATCCAAGAATTTTATACTTTTAACTACCAATTTTTTTTCAAACCACAAGGTATTTATGGTTTTCATTGAAGGCGCTACTGTGTGTCACACTTTAACAGTTAATTCTCCCAACAAAATTTTCAATTTTCCCCAACCGTTTTTCCATGAAAATAAGATATAAAACAGGCCTTTAAAAATCTTTCAACGCCTAAATTTGGAAAAGGTATTGGAGCTAATTCGTTGCTTTGTGATGATTTACACTCACTTCAATTTAATCAAATTATAAAAATATAGTTGGGAGAATTAAGGAATGGATTAGATCAGTTTTCCCAATTTTAATCATCAATAGTGGTCTATTTTTAACTCAAATGTTCAGATTATCTTTAAGTGTACATACAGTATAGCATTGAAGTCAATACCTTAGCATCATTTTCTCTCATATGAACAATGTTACCAAGTCCCTTTAAGGCTCGTTCAGATATGATGCTGCAAAACAAAATCTCAGAGTTTTTTTAATGTTGACATAGAGTTCAATATGCTTTACATTTCTGTATATTATTTTTTAAAAAAGAGCTCACTGAATATGCGCAGTCCAAAACATACAAAGACTTGTTGCCATTCGCTTTACACATAAAACCAAACTGCATCATTTTCGAAAATTGTTGGCGGTTCACGTTCCGTATCTGAACAAGTCTTAGTTGCTTAATAATGGAATCGATTTGTATTGTATTTAACTCACTCAATTTTTCTCTATTACCAACTTATATATAATTTGCAACAGGTTTTAAGAACTGATAAGAAGCGGATGGGGGGTGGGGGTGAGCATGAGACTGAGCATATCAAGTCTACTACATTTAAGCATTATGAAACAAGTCAACCTCATAAATAGTAATTACAAATATATGCAAAATACTGGAATCTTTTACTCAAACTGTTATTATGTCAGTTCGTACACCCTGTAATTCATTAAAATTGTAAGTGACATGAATGGGAATTTCAGTTCCACAGCTTAGCCATTCAGGTTTGTGGCTACACCTCACCTCTCCCCCTCCCCCAATCTCTCTCTATAAATTATAATGAAGTGAAAAAAAAACCTTTTTTCTAGCAGTTTAACTATCGGGTGAGTGTAGATCTACATGTAATTTTGGACATATTCCTCTTCAGCTTGGACTCATGGGTTAGCTTTTGGGTGGAATCTCTGGCATTATGCACTGCTTTCAGATCCAGGGAACATAGACGCAAGGAATTCTAGTGCATGAATAAAGCAAAAAGAAAGGAATACAATTTGAGACAAACTTTTATATATTTTAAAACTGGAACGTAAACAATGAATTAAATAATGAATTATGTCAGAAAAGTACTGCTTGGTAAGATTTATCAGAAATAATTTCTTATTGCTCACAAACATAAAGTCAACACACCTTTGGATTTTAAACATTTGTGGGCAATGCAAAACGTGATTCAGGATTTCGTTTGGTAAATTATCAATACAATTGTAGTTTGCTGATGAGGGCCATGACTCACCAATCGGATTAGTGGAGCCATCGATTTGGAAATATTCCTCTTCAGCTTGGACTCATGGGTTAGCTTTTGGGTGGAATCTCTGGCATTATGCTTTGCTTTCAGATCCAGAAAACATAGACGCAAGGAATTCTAGTGCATGAATAAAGCAAAAAGAAAGGAATACAATTTAAGACAAACTTTTATATATTTTAAAACTGGAACGTAAACAATGAATTAAATAATGAATTATGTCAGAAAAGTACTGCTTGGTAAGATTTATCAGAAATAATTTCTCATTGCTCACAAACATAAAGTCAACACACCTTTGGATTTTAAACATTTGTGGGCAATGCAAAACATGATTCAGGATTTTGTTTGGTAAATTATCAATACAATTGTAGTTTCAGGGATGCCAGTTAGAATTGATCAGAGGGCCTGAAAAATCACCTAGAATGTGCTAGCTTGTACACAAAAAACCTAAACTATGGTATGAAAATAACTCGCCAGGGCCTGAATTCAGGCTATTGCCTGAAAACTGGCATTCCTGTAGTTTGCTGATGAGGGTAGAATGAAAGCTCCTTGACCTATGCTGAAGGGTAAAAAAACACTGTTTGAAACTCACATAATATTGTCGGTTATTGCAACATACCTGCAGGTTTTAGTGATCTAAAATTAATTGAATTATAAATATATTTGAAACTCATGACAAATAACTGAAATAAGCCTTTCAAATGAAATGAACCATTATGTAGTGTCTAATTGGTCAGTGTCTCAGTGATCATGCACAATATGACAAATAAATGTACAGAAATAATACAAGTACATGTACACATTTACCGATAATGGCTTCAACTGTTTCAAGAGGCTGCTGATCCTTAGGGAAGTAGGGAACATCCACAAGGTTGAGAGAGAGTAGCATTTTCTGCATGGTTTCACATCAATATACTGAGGCCACAATGTGCTTTGAATCCACTTCTTTGACGAAAGATGTTAAAAAAGGATGCCTACAAATAAATGAGAAAATGAATAAAGAACAAAATGAATGGTTGATAATGTATGCATGTGCAACACATATACTACAAACTTCTTTGAACAGCCTGTGGGGAAAGAATTTTGTTTACCATTTACAGGTCTAACCGATTATTTCCAGATAAAGATTTCTGTATACGCGGTAGCCTATAAGATAAATTTGCTGTCTAAAGACTATAGAAACGACTTGTTTAAGGTTACATGTTTGTGACACAAGTCACTGCTTTATTCCTCTACGTATCGACACGTAATGCTCAATTTCCAGACATCTGGGCCCGGGCCGGTAGTACACTTTCTCACAGGTTTCACTTTCACTGCAAACCGCTGCACATTACAAGTGCATACCGATGGTGGTCGCGGGCGGGCGCACGCCTGTGTGAAGTTATCTACCGTACAATGAGGAGGTAGATCACTTCACGCAGACTTACGTGCCCCCGCAACCCTCCATCTGTATGCACTTGTATTGTGCAGCGGTTTGCCATGCAACCTGTGAGAAAGTGTATACTACGTTCAATGTTTTTCCGAAAAAATACTCCCCCCAAAATAAGAAAATTGACCAGAAACAGGTTAGAAACATAACGACTTTTAAATCATGACCGGCATTATTTGAACATTTCATGAATATTTGTTTGATTTGGGGTAGGCCTAGACCGAATTTTCCGTCTCTTTCGTTCGTTAGCCTCTTATTGGGGTAGGGTCGGCCGGCTCTCTCTTTAGAGACGGAAACCGTCTATACACATTCCCTTGATAACGCCACGGCCATTTCAGGTCGTAGGGTGATGCCCCCAAAATCCCCCAAAATGTCATTTTACCTCGTCCATATCCAATTGTAAATTAGGCCTAGGCTATAATACATCGGTTCCACTTACTAACTTGATTGAAATAATCCGTTTAATGGTCCCTTTTAAGGAAATTATGGGTCAAAATCGACATCCATGTTGAAAATCTTGCAAGCCGTGTTAAACTCTCGCTGCCGGAGTCATCTAAATCAATCTCATCCTTTCTAGTCTACGCCGAAGGCAAAATGATTATGAAGGAAAAACTGTGCGCCATCTACACGTTCGTAATGGCGTTAATTTACATCTGATTTAGAAATCAGGAAATTAGATCTAAACAAAGAAAATCGGGGAGAAAATGTCGTGGACGAAAATATGTACATAGCCACCCCCACGGTACGAGATCTCTGGGTTGCCATCTGTATTGGGGAATGACAACAAATGTCAGTTTTATTAAAGAAATGACCCAAATCAGATGGTTATTGCCGTCTAATCTAGACGAGTCTACCTAGATCTAGTGCCAAAGCTTTCATCAGTTTGCTTCTCTTATTTTTCTGCTTTCTTTTAGTTTTAGTCTTTTAGAGCAGTTGTATATTCGAGTTAGATTTCCCTTTAAAGCCATGCAGCCCATGTGTAGGCAAATGAGTAAACTGTTTTGCTTTAAATGATGCCCCATGCCATGCATACCTTCAATCAAGACCCTACATAAAAATACATATATGGGATCATACATTCCAAATCTTGTCACCAAGTGTTGAAAGTCCGAGCTCACTATCACTGACATTATAGTGACATAAGATCATACATTGAGTCTACATATCAACTTTTCAGAACAAAAAACAGTAACTATAGATTTATGTACTTTTTGTAAATAAATTAGGTAATTCTAGGACTTACCCATACTGTAAATTTGCAGGAGAAAACGAGAGTATTCAGGAGGATGATACTTGACGCAACGGCTTTTTTACTCTGAATTCAAATACATTACATACACATCGCATAGTGCATGTAGTCAGTCCTACGCCTTGCATGCCTTGAGTACTATGCATCTGTACACACACGTACACACTCCCGTTTGAACTAGATGCGAGCGTGTTTAGTCTTGATCGATATTGCAGACCTTGGTGCGTGTTAAGATGTTGCACAATCTATAATGACTAATGACATTTGAGGGGGGGGGGGGGAGTTGTTCCCTAATTTCAATTCTGATAATTGCCCTATTTACTTTGACTTATGCTCATATTAGATGTTGTAGTCTTTACCCGATTATTATCTTGGAAATGATTAGGTTATTAGAGACGTCATAATGACGTCGTTATAACGTCGTCCTTACGACAAAAAATATCTTGGAAAAATAGTCTTTAAAAGAGGTCATAATGACGTCGTAATGACGTCGTCAATACGACAAAAAATATATTGGAAAAAATAGTCTTTTAAAGACGTCGTAATGACGTCGTCGATACGACAACAAGTATCTTGGAAAAAATAGTATTTTAAAGAGGTCATAATGACGTCGTAATGACGTCGTCAATACGACAAAAATTACATTGGAAAAAATTAGTCTTTTAAAGACGTCATAATGACGTCGTTATCACGTCGTCAATACGACAACATTACATTGGAAAAATAAGTCTTTTAAAGTCGTCATAATGACGTCGTTAGCACGTCGTCAATACGACAACATTACATTGGAAAAATAAGTCTTTTAAAGTCGTCATAATGACGTCGTGAGCACGTCGTCAAACGACAACATTACATTGGAAAAATTAGTCTTTTAAAGACGTCATAATGACGTCGTCGATACAACAAAAATTAGCTTGGAAAAAATAGTCTTTTAAAGACGTCATAATGACGTCGTTATCACGTCCTCAATACGACAACATTACATTGGAAAAATAAGTCTTTTAAAGTCGTCATAATGACGTCGTTAGCACGTCGTCAATACGACAACATTACATTGGAAAAATTAGTCTTTTAAAGACGTCATAATGACGTCGTCGATACGACAAAAATTAGCTTGGAAAAAATAGTCTTTTAAAGACGTCAAAATGACGTCTTTATGACGTCGTTAATACGACAAAAATTATCTTGGAAAAAATAGTCTTTTAAAGACGTCATAATGACGTCGTCGAGAAGACAAAAAATATCTTGAAAAAATTAGTCCTTTAAAGACGTCATTATGACGTCGTTATCACGTCGTCAATACGACAAAAATTAGCTTGGAAAAATAGTCTTTTAAAGACGTCAAAATGACGTCTTTATGACGTCGTTAATACGACAAAAATTATCTTGGAAAAAAAGAGTCTTTTAAAGACGTCATTATGACGTCGTCGAGAAGACAAAAAATATCTTGAAAAAATTAGTCCTTTAAAGACGTCATTACGACGTCGTTATGACGTCGTCAATGCGACAAAAATTATCTTGGAAAAAATAGTCTTTTGAAGACGTCATAATGACGTCATAATTACGTCGTCCATACGACGTACGACGTGTTTACCACTTTACGACCAATTTATGACGTCTTTAAGACGTCAGTCTGCTATCAGGGTAAGAGGTAAAGTAGGAGGCTCTCCATTTGTAACGCCTACGAATTTTCAACAAGAACTCTTTACTGTCATCGGCTACTTTGTACATTCTTCCCTTCCCCCATCCAAAGAAATGCATCATTGACTACTTCAGAGATTTATTTCTGTCGAGGAATTTGATGGCATTGATTTGGATGGTATGGAAATAATGTTGATGTCGGGTTTTTCCCGACGGGGTTGGGGGGGGGGGTAGAAGTAAAAATAGATTCCCCCAAATGTCTCTGTCTGCACTTATTTTCCAACTCGAATCCCACTCAAATCCCACGGCCCCCTCCCTCCCCTCCTCCCCATGCGCTGACGGTGGGAAATTCACATTTATGACAAAGTAAGCCATGCTTGTAACGGAATCAAGTTGAATACATAGGCCTTCATCTTTGTTAATGCCTCGTTACGAATTAATTAATTCAAGTACTACGAATCAGGTGCGCTGGAAGCAGTTTGGGATTGGTGGGGCAAACATTCCATTTTTTTTGGGGGGGGGGGTAGAAGAAAAATCTGCATCACCACAACACTTAGATGATACATGGAGGCCCCGCGGAACGTTTTTCAACGTGGAGTATTAACGATCAGGTAGAGTGTAGCGAGCGTAAATTGGTGTAGGGTCCAGGGGCTTTGCCCCCGGAAGCTCAGCGTTTTTAGGCATTATATTACGGTCAGATAAGCATATTTAGATTATTTGTGACACCTTATTTGTGACACTGGCAGTTCACTAATTGGCGCGGGGTCCAGGGGCAGAGCCCTCTGAAGCTCAAGGGTTTTAGGTATTTAATTACGGTCAGATAAGCATCCAGGGGCCCATGGGGCAGAGCCCCCGGAAGCTCAGAGGTTTTCGGTATTTAATTACGATCAGATGTGCATCCAAGGGCCCGCCATGGGGCCTTAGGTGGGGTTCAAGGGGCAGAGCGCCCGTAAGCTCATGGGTTTTAGGCATTTAATTACGGTCAGACGAGCATCCAGGGGCCGCCTTAGGACCCTTTGGGGAGGGGGGGGGGTCCAGGGGGCGGAACCCCCGTAAACTCATGAGTTTTAGGCATTTAATTACGGCCAGATTAGCATATGTTGATACCTCCTTTGTGACATTGGCGGGTCACTCATTTTTTTTTCTCTCTCTTCCTTTCTTTTTCTCTTTTAAATACTTTTTCAAATTCGTGAAGGAGGGTTAGAGCCCCCAAGCCCCGACATTCTGCATGCCCTGACATGAATGCTTCTAAATAAGCATTTTTTTTCGCCCGACTGTAAATTTGGGAATTTGTAATTTTCCAACAAACGCATAAAAAGGTACGATTTACCCCGAAAAACACCGGAAAATCATGTCATTTCAGCAACGTTTATCAATCACTGGTTTCAAATTAGAAATACCCCCCCCCCCCCATCAGTACGTCAGTGTTCAGGGGCTCATGTCTTCTCACCTCTATAATAAAAAACACACTCGCTTTCCCATCCTCTCACAATATTTCTACGATATGCGGGTATCGCTATTATAAAAACCTCGATTGATAAATATAGGGGCATGCGGAATGTATAGGAAATTTAAATCCCATTCTTTGAATGGAATATAATTTGTATGTGATTCAATTCAGGTTTTCTTATTTGTATGTTCTTTTTGTTTCAAAAATACAAACCATCTTTACTCCTTTACTGCTTTTTTAAATATTTTTTTTAAGGGTGGGGGGGGGGGGCGCAAGTGCCCCCCCCCCGCCCCAACTTCCGGCGCCTATGCTACGAATTATTTCAAAAGTCAGAGTGCATATGAATATATTAGGCCTACGTGTTTGCAAGGTAGGGCAATCCATAATGTTTACCCGACCTAGCAATGTAAGCAAGTTGCCGTCTATCTATCGAGATAATTTTACACACATGTATGTTATAAATATTTTCATTTCCTAGACACACCCAATTCTTCGAGCGCGGCTTCATGCGGAGGTACGATTCCACTGACTCAGTCTTCACCACATGCTACCTTCTCCATCCCGTACTACTATCAGTCGTCTAGATCTTCTGTTTTGTTGAACTGCTACTGGTATATTACAAGTCCTTCAGGAAAACAGGTCCAACTGACAGTACTTGATCTAGAGACAGGCAGTTATGAAATGATATATATTTATGACCATCCGACTTCTATTAGTCCAAGTTACCAGGTATCTTACTTGTCTGGACGCCTGGAATCACCTGCTACTGTCTTGTCTTCACGGGGCGGAGTGATAGTGCGTTACTACGATTACAACTCTGGTTATAACGGCCCAGGAATCCTGTTCGAAGCGAGGATTCTAGGTATGAACGAGAAATCCAACGTTGATAACATGTTACATTCTAGATGAGCTGGTAGAAAAAGTTAAACTGATAATACAAGAAAGATATGCGTGGTTGTTAGTTGAAGCAAATATGTTTCCTCCTCCTGACATCTCTTGTACCCTTTACGGTGCCTACAGGTGTTTCAATGGTATTTTCATCAAAAACATGTGGATGGGATGGAATCCCTCTGCTTTTAAATAATATAAGTCTTCCTTTGCAATTCACCTTTTCCCCTTTTTTGTGTATTCAACTTGATGAAGGGTGATTGATTAGTGCAGGCTAGGGCTCTAGGCTACTAAAAAATATGCTTTTCCCATAATAGTTATAATCAATATAGATGTGTCATAACGTAGTGGATACGTGATCGGACTGTGGCCCGTATGGTTCGTAAAAAAGGCGTTAGTTTGAGTTCTTATTAACAAAAATATGTATTACGCTTTCGTTCTAATATCATACTAATGATAATTGTTTTATTAAGAAATATAGAAGGCAGCCCAAGCGCTAAATTGTACAATATTTTTTACAATAGTATTTATATGACTTTATATCTCTATATGCTCTTGTATGTGACATATGAACGAACATAATACACACAAGTGGGTCTACCACTGAATGAGTAGTAATTCTTAACTGTATATAGGTAAAATTTCAAATTAATGTAATGTAAAGGATGAACACATAGGAAAGAGGGTAGCATACATGTATATGCTTCATACTTTGAGAAGACAGGTGGTAAGAAATCCTAAGAAATACCTCCCCAGCCTTAGCATACACACGCAGCTAAAAATAAACAATTAGCATCATAACATCAATTAATTTTACTTTCCATCACTCTTCCGTGCGCCCTCATGACAATTCGAAGAACAGCTCCGCATTTTGTTCTTTATTGTCGCCCTCAGATGCAATGCCCTCGGAGGTGCCGGGTTTCTGTGGCGGAGTGATTCCTTTGAGTACAAGTACACCACGGGTCACAACCACCACTCCTTTGTATCATAAAAATTCGGAATCTGATGTGACCATCGACTGCTGGTGGTACGTCAGAAGTCCCTCGGGTAAGCAAGTTGAGATGCGTGTACACGACCTCCAGACAGAAAACGAGTATGTGACGGTGTACGACTATCCATCGTCATCGCTCTTCCAGATTTCCGATCTTCGAGGTATTGTCAGTAATTCTACGGTGGTTTCAACAAAAGGAGGTTTCTCTGGAGTTTTCTACGATACATCTAGTAGTAGAAATGGTCATGGTTATGCCATGGACGTCGCATTAACAGGTATGACCTGAGTGGTTTTGGACTTGACTCTTAACATGTTTTGATTTCATATAAGCACTTAAGTCGAGAGTTAAGCTTAAAGTAATGCAAATCTGACGGAAAATCAGAGTCGGTTTTCATCGGAATTGCGAAGATCGTAATTTATGTAAAATCCAACGCAAATTATCTTCAACGAGCGTTCTTTCCTCTATTGATAACAATATTCAACTTTGTTATCTTTGAACTATATACCTATAATATTGTGTGTTTACCTTGTTTTTCAGACGAACTGTCGTGGGATAGTGTGGGTATTGATTCCTGTGGTCAAACGGTACACCTCGACCTTTCATCACCATCTATTGTCTTTAGAACACCGACTTATCCAGTCGAGGTTAGGAATGACCGGTACATCTGCTACTGGTATTTCACCTGCCCATACGGATACCGAATCTCGCTGCTTTTCAACGATTTCGACATTTTCTCTGGCTCCCGCCTCAGAGTTTACGATGCCTCTTCTGTTTCTTCAACCTATCAGTTGGCCGAAATATCGTCGAGTTCCACACCAGGTTCTGGAGCCATTCAGTCATCCAGCAATACCATGACGCTTTACTACAATGATACTGACTGGAGTGACGTAACAAAGCAACGTGGAATACTCGCTGAAGCCTCCATTGTTTCGTCAGGTTTGATATATTCAGTTCAGTACTGTTCGGGGTTATTTCCAAGTTTCACGTTAAAAAAGGTCATTTTGGCTCACAAGATATATAATGGTAATACAAATGCATAGGTATGTTTAATAAACGGAGGTACATAAATTATCAATTATATATCTAGACAATACAATTTCCATATTACAGCTAATACCTTCTCTCTGCTCTCTCTCTGTCTCCCCTCTCTTTCTCCCTCTCTCTTTATCTCTCTGTCTCCCCCTCTCCCCCTCTCTTTTCTTCTTTGCCTTCTTTCTCTCCCTCGATAGCTCTTTTATTTCAGTGGACAATATTAGTATGGATCTACTAGCGACAGTATAGTATATCCGTGATAGAAGTAACCGAATACGAGCCAAGAGTTGATCCTTTCGAAGAACAGCGGTTCGGCTCAACCGAGGTTTTTCGAAGTTAGACTAAAAGAATCATTTCTGATAATCCATACTGGCGTTATGAATATTAATACGTAGTACGAGCGCCAAGTTTGTATTTCAGGGATGACTCGGTTTCACACTGACGCTTGATAAATTCGTTTCTAAGATTTTTAGTTAAACCAAAACTTGCTTAATTTTAAAATGCAGTAATTTGGATCACTAGTGGCTGAACTCCCCCCCCCTACACAAATACACACAGACAAATGAAATAAATATATAGTATTCCAAAATTGCAGTAATTTAAAATGCAGTAATTTTGATCACTAGTGGCTGAACTCCCCCCCCCCCCCCTCCACAAATACACACAGACAAATGAAATAAATATATAGTATTCCAAAATTATTTTAGACATTGCTTTCAAAGTATTCTAAAAATCACTTCATCCAAATCCTGATAGACTGAGGATGTGATTGGGTAACTAAGATAATGCGATATCAATAGGCACGACAAATTTATATCCTGGGGGTGTTTCACAAAGATCCTAAGTTGAACTTATCTCTAAGTTGGACTTAAAAATTATGGAAAGCCATTAGCATCTTTGAAAATATATTGTAAAAGTTATTTTGAAAGGCATTCATTATTTTGAAAGGCATTCATTGTTTATTGAAATCATTCATATTTTCTATCATCAAGGAGATTTCATGTTCTGGATGTGGAATTAATAAAAAGTCTAAAATACTTGAATTTCTGCTTTTGAGGTTATTTCATTTTAAGGCTCCAATGGCTGTCCATAATTTTTAAGTCAAACTTAGTGTTAAGTTCTACTTAGGATCTTTGTGAAACACCCCCAGGACTTTGCGATTATGAAAACGGATCCGCATTATGGGATGATCTAAATTATAACAGACACATTATTTAAAATTATGTTTTTGTTTGCCTTCTCCTATCTTACTACTAAGCAGCTACATTAATATGCATGTCAAGATATGTCGTGGTCCAGTGAGTATGTCTCCGGAGTGTGGATCACAAGACTGGCCTTGCAAATTCCTTTGGCAAGACAATCATCTACATTTGCCATTTTCCACCCATGTAAAGGAAATGGCTTTAGCGCCTTATCAAAGTGGTTTTGCCGTAAGTAGGCTAGTCCAGGCTAGTTACCAACGCTACCCCCCTACTTACTTGCTTCCAGCCGATGATGGCGTGATGAAAAAAAAAAGGACGCCCGGCGAAAAAAATAGGTCCTCCTCAGGCTGGGCTTGTGAGTTTGTTGATAACGCTATCTTCGACGGCTTGAATAAAGTGTGTAAGGAATTATAAAGAACCGGGCAGATTCTGATGAAGGGGGTGCATGCCGTGTAATAATATTCTTATAAAGCACTTAGAAACATAAGTACCAAACGCTATATTTATTGCAACTATTAATATATTATCTATCATATATTTGGTGTATGTTATATTCAGGAGAACCAACTTGGGAGCAGGTTGGACCGATGTCTTCATGTGGTAGCGCTGTATCATTGTCTGGCCAAGATAGTCGTATCACGCTCACAACCCCTGATTACCCGGATGTAAATGGCGACTACTACAAGTGCACGTGGTTCGTAGAATGTCCCAGCTACACAACAGTTCGAATCGATTTTAACGACTTCTGGCTTGATTCTAACGGGTATCTTCGCGTGTATGATGGCCCGAATACTGGTTATTCTGTGATACAACATTCAACTGGTAATTTAAGCATACCTGACAGTGTGAATTCAAGCAGCAACGTCATGACGGTCTACTACTACAACAATCGCGGAACCTCAGGCAAAGGAGCTAGTTTCGCAATAAGCTGTTTATTTGAAGGTAGCTGAACGACCTTCTTAGTCACATAACTAAAATCATAAAAATAGAAAATTATGAGAAAAACAGTCCCGTCAATGAATAAAGAATTTTAAAAGAATGTCTAGAGGGGATTCACGTAGGCCTACCTATTATCCGTGTAGGCCTGTTGTAAGATTAAAATAGGATATTTCAAGCGCTGTACGCAAAAAAAAGAATGGAAACCGCGGCCATGAACAGCCTTTATTCGGCTTTATAGTTTATCCGTGCTGCCTAAATTACAGAAAGAAAAAAATGAAATATAAGTAATATCGTAGATATTTCAGACCTCAGTTAAATTATGAAATAAGTTATTAAAGATCCTTTTTTTATTTATTTTTTTAAATAGTTTTTTTTATGAAGAAAGAAAAATCGAATCAATTTCTTTGTCTTCTTCATCATTTATATAACTGATAAAGAGAAACAATGAAATGTGAAGAAACCTGACGCAAAAGGGAGGCCTACGCTAAACAAAATAATGAAGATGATGATGATATGTTTTGTAGTGATTATTATGATAATAATGATAATGATAGTGATAATAATGTTTTGAAATTGCCAATTATTAATGATTGCTGAAAACCTAAACTCGTAAAAAACTGAGTTTTGAATATTGTAAGGTTAAAAGATTTCAAAGTTATTTCTTAGTATCTTTTATGACATTTCCATGAATAGGGCCTCATCTTACTCTAAAAATGCCTCTGTCTTTCAGTTATTTATTCAACACCAACAATACCAATGTGCATGGGTGTCGATCCTTACGTAATACCTATTGTTCAGGGGGATGAATGAATAGATCATCCCCCTGAACAATAGGTATCAATTACAGATCGACACCCATGCCAATGTGCATCGCCTTGTCATTTTTTCTAACCTCTTTGCTATCTCGATTTATTAATGACTCATGACTCTGTGTTAAAGGGATAGTTGAGTTCTGTTTTCAGATCGCAAATGCCTTCAAAGTGCATGGCTATTGCTCTTATTCTTATCTATGAAATTTCTAGTGCCCTTTTAGAACCTAAAATTGCTATGGAGGTAATTTTAGACCCCAAAATGTGTGAAATTTAGCCAATACGATCATACCAATTCAGCTCCACTTTAAAAAAAAACACGTTGACCGTTAATTAATTATTTAATTAAAAATAACAATACATGGGCCGGCTGGTTGTGCGTAATATAACCAACTCGAAAAGCCAACATCGGCATTGGCTGAAATATGACGTAAACGGCGCTGTTTCGTTTTTTCAACGGTTTTTTCAAGTTATCTAATATTTGTGGTGATACACAAGTATTAGAAATCGTTATATTTATGGATATTACAGCCGTCTCTGAACCAATTTTTATCAAACAAAGATGATTTTGTCATTTAAATTGTATGTTTTAATTCGTATTTTTTCCCATCATTTATTAACTGAATAATAATACGTACATAAGAGACACGAAATTATCTCGATTACAAAGAAAAACACATGAATTATACTTATATTACAAAAAGAATTATACTTTTTTGTTTAACATAGGCAACATTTCTTTCCAGAGATGATGCTTTTCAACATTTACCCTTCATAGTAATTATTTACTTTAAAAAAATGTCGAATTTGTTTGTAAAATTACCTTTTCTTTTTTGCGTATATAAAACATAAGAAGCTAAATTAATTAATAGATTTTTTTAAAATACATATTTTGAATTTATGTTATCACATTGCTTGCCTACAATTATATCACTGTATTCAATATTTTCATTATCAAACAATACTTCTGTTTTTCTGAGAAAATTAAGACCTTGTTCCAAAATATTTTTGAGTACTCACAGTCATAAAATAAATGATAATATTTTTTTCTGTGCATTTGCACTTCAAACAATAATCATGATCAGATCTTTTTGAACGATATAGAAATTCTTCAAATACTAATAACTTATAGAGTAGTTCGAAATTAAACTATTTTAATCTTTTTTCCTTAACGTATGTCAAATTCGTTTTCCATATATTTTCCCAGGATAACTTTTTTTAATTTTTATATGAACACAAAACAGTTTCACATTTTAATTTTCTTTTCCAGTCACGAGGTAAACACTTCCAAAGTAATTTAACCTCACATAAATAATTATTTTTAATACAAAGTAAATCTTTTGCCCGATTTACATCCACATCCCCTTTGGCGTCTATGATGTCCCCAATAAATAATATTCCAGATTTTAGCCAGTGTTTCCACCATAAACATAATTTTTTTTTCTTTTATATATGTGTTTCCCCATGACAGCTGCATTCTAATATTATTGACCTCATTACATGATTTATTTACACATTGACATTTTTTCCATGCGGAAATACATTGTTGGTAAAATAAAGGTGTTTCTTTTAGAACTGTTAAATCTTCGTTTTTTAAGAAACTCATCTTGAGCACTAAAAAGTTAGGCCCAAGATAGTTTTAATAATAATATGGGAGAATCTTTCATCTAAAATTATGATCTTTATTATCCATTAACTTAAAGAGCCAATTTACTTTTAAAGCAAAACTTTGCAAGACAAAATCTGGCATTTTCAAACCTCTTATATTTTGATACATTTAAAGTAGGTCCTGCTGCACAACCAAAAGTTTTTATTTTACGCATGGCATCTTTAAAAGAATTTCGTTTGCAACGAAAATTGTATCAGGCATATCTCCTAATCCCGGTAATTGAACACCTTGAATAGCTTCATCTGATCTAATCTCGGTTCCTAATATTTCGATGACAACTAAAAACAATAGAGCAGACACTGGGCATCCTTGCCGAAGACCTCTTTGCAGAGAAAAAAAAGATGATTGCCAATTATTATTAATAATACAATTTTGAACATTTTTTTAAGAGTTTTTATATGTCCAATAAATATGCAATCAAAGTTAAATTTGTCTAAATTTTATAAAGAAAATCCCAACTTATTTGATCGTAAACCTTTTCTATGTCCAAAAAGATAACAGCTCCGGAATTCTCTTTTTCTTAAAAATAACATATATGATCATCGATCAAACGAATATTGTTCCCAATAAAACGTCCTTTAAGATATGCCTTTTGATCTGAATCAATACAAACATTTAATACTTTTTTCAACATTCCTGCTAACACAGATGCTTTTATAATCGGTATTTAGGAGACTAATCGGCCTCCAATTTGAAAGATTTTTCTTTATCACCTTTCTTATGTAAAAGGGTTATGACAGCTCTAGTTTGTGAAATAGGTAAATTTCCTATTAACAATGATGTTATGAATAAATTTAACAGAATATGTTGCAAATTATTCCAAAAACATTGGTTAAACTCAAAAGTCAAACCCTCTGAACCTGTTTTTTTTTCTTTTTTAGTCCCATTTAGGGCGTCATTACATTCTGTAAGTGTTATTTCTAAATCACAGTATCTATTTTGTTTTTCATTTAATACATTATCAACCTTAATGTTTTTCAGATAATCATTCACTTCATTCTCTTTTCCTGTCGCCGAATACAAACGAGAAAAATATTTAACTTCAGCTACAATTATATCTTTCATATTTCTGTATATTATTACATTAACATTTACTTTAAACATATTCTCTAACTTAAAGTTTCTTTTTTCTAAGCCTAAAAATTATTTATTATTTCGCCCACCATCTTCATACCATTTGATTTTTGACCGTATTTGTGCACCGTGTATTTCGTATTCATAGAATTCTGACAATTGTCTTCTAACATGAGACAATTCTTCACCCTTGCCTTATTAATACAATCATTAATTGACATGTGTCTTATTTTCTGTTTGAAAATGTCCCACAAAACTGATATATTCTCTGTTTTTAATTGTAATTTCGCTTCTAAGTCATTAATAAGATAAATTACATTTTTCTGATAACCATCATCTTGCAAAAGTGAGTTATTCAGTTTCCAAATGCATTTGCCCTTTTTTTGCGGCCTTAAACTCGAATTTTAAATACACTGCATTATGGTCTGCATAAAGCGACCTATAATGACTTAAGCAAAATTATTCAACCATTCGGATAACAGTACGAAGTCTATTCGAGACTGTACAAAGCATGGATAAGATTGTTCATGTGTACACTCCCTTGCTTCAGGGTTTCTCACTCTCCATATATCAATTAAGTTTTTTTTTAAAGAGATTTGGTTACGCAAATACAAAGCATCATTACCATCTTTGATTATTCCTCCTTTTTTGTCCTTTTTACAATTCAGGACCGTGTTATAATCACCGGCTGAAACAATCCCTTCTCCTGGAAGTACATGTTCATGAAATAAATGAAAACATTCGTGGAAAAAATCCATTCTGTCGCTTACTTCATTTGGTGCATATAAATGAATAAACCAGATAGTTTCACCTGCAAAAGACACTTTTATTTCATTCAACCTGCTATTCTCAAAAGCAATTTTTTCCTGAACATCGATAGCCTTGTTGCGGAGTAAACTACTTGTTCCGCAGCTTTGCGAAGTACCCACTGCATGAAAGGCACGATCGACCTGACCAATCGTATTTATCATAAATTGTATGTTCTTTCAAATTTGCCAGTCAGTTTTTCATTATCTCACCAAAAAAATATTTTGAGTAGCGCCCTCTGCAACAGAACTCGACTATCCCTTTAAATAGGTGGAATTTCAACTGCAATGCGTATTGGGAAATGTTGAGTTCTGAATTTGTCGGACTTCGTATTTTTAATTGAATATTCAGACCATCATTTTAAGTAAAACATTCACAGAAATATCATAAAAGCTAACTTAAGTATAATATAAATGTGACATCCTTCAAATTCACAATGTGAATACCTCTGTGTGATACGAGTTATTACGTTTAAGTTAAACGATCAAAGGTGTAATTGTTTGTTTACATGTATTTTAACTTGCATTAACTCCCGTCTCCCCCTTCTCTCTCATCCTTCTCTATCTCTCTCTTTCTCTCTCTCTCTCTCTCTCTCTCTTTCCCCCCTTTGTTATCATCTAAACTATATCCCACGATGATGATCACTATGCAACGGCTACATCGCAACCTACATCGTATGGCACAACTGGTGAGTGGCTCGGAGCATTGGTCACACTCCACCTCAAGTTCAGGCAAAATAATGCTTTGTGAATAAAAATTAAAAAAAGCATTATTAATGATATTAGTCTCGCCCCTCCCAGCCCCTAGAAAACCTGTCGATGCCTACCCTAGCCCACCCCCCTCCCCATGCTGAAGTTGCAAATGGTAGTTGTCCAGGAATATTATATATATTTGTTTTGAGGATATTTCGCAATCTGTGAATTTTTAAACACAATTTTTTTTCTCTAATCGGACTTTATACTACATTGTCTGTTTGGAGCCAGATAACGAACATTGAAAAAACACCATTTTGCAAGAGTTGAGTAGGATTTGCACAAACTTGTTTATTCTATCAATTTCGGCTTTATACTTCAAAATTCATGAATCGGTGAAGACCTTTCCTGTGTAGCTTAGGTTCGTCATACGGTTGTGTGCACTTGAGAGTTTATTTCTTTGATATTATTTTGGTGACCAGACATTTGCTCCTGCGGCAATAGACCATTTCGTAGTTAGCACATGGGTAAAATGACCCCAAATATCCACAGAATTTTTACTCATGGAGAAGTCCTACTTTGTGTGTGTATAAGAATAATCAATGCCAAAGTCATGTTTGTGCTTTATGAAAAGCTTTTGTTTGCCCTCTTGATCTTGTATCATAGAATGTACCGTAGGTGTACACATGAATATTAGGGACTTTTAGATTTACACGAAGACATTGGGGATTGCTACGATCGACGTCCTTTTAATGCACTGCCTTGAATGGACGTCACACGTATCAGTCCATGCAAATCTAAAAGTCCCTAATGATTACATAACATGAGCACGTATTCATCTCGGTGGGTTTTACAATTTTATCACAAATGACCTTTATCTGCCCATGCGCAGATAGTATTCACGAAATTGCTTTACTTCGTCAAATATGGTTAAGGTTGCTATTGGGTTTTACGTGAGGTGTACGGTTAGGATTAGTAATATTGTTGGGTCCAGGGTTCAAGTTAAGAAATTATGTTAGTTTATATAGGAAATAGACGAGGTTTAATCGTCGCAAGAGCATGCGGCGTACACTCGATATTTGAAAACCATCTGGAAATGATTATCTTTAACAGAAGTTAACCTGGAGTGTGACAGCACATCCATGGCGGTTTTCCTGGACATAAGGCAGCTACCAAACGGAACGAATGCAGAAGATATTCATTTCGAGGATGAAGATTGCGTGGGGATCGATCATGATACTACTCAAATCGTTCTATACACCAGATACGACAAGTGTTCAACCAGAGTGCAAGTAAATAACATAAGCACAATTTGTACCGTCATTTTCGTTGTCCAATCAGAACTGAGGTGAATCTGTTAAACTGGCCTATCATTCTTTGAGCTTCGAAGCATTCATGATTCCTTCTTTTCTGTGCTTTTAATAGAGCCTTTCCCACCTAGAACCAGTGAGAAGATCTAAACGTCATATGCCGTTAAACAGTTGCACTATTACTGTTTGATAAAATTCCTTGAAGCAGAATAATTCTCTAGGCTATTATTATTGTTATTGTTATCATTATCATCATTACTACTATTATTATTTTTGTTATTGTTATCATCATTTTCATCATCATCATCATTATCATTATTATTATTATTATTTCGTTGTTGTTATTGTTATTATTATTATTATGATTATTTAGGAAACTGAGACCAGCATCATCTATTCTAACGTGGTGACGTACAACACACCTTTGATAAAATTCTATGAATTAGAATAATTTTCTAGGCCTATATAAACCAAAAGCATGTTTGACATGTATCATTATATCAATTCCATTGTTCCTATAGAGTGGAGATAGAGCTGTGTATTTTGTTCGAGTCGTGTTTCCAAATGATTTTACCGCTATATTAACCATGTTAAAAAGAAAACTGAGACATACTTAATCTTTTCGTAACACTCTTTTTTGAGGTCGATCTTCATCATAATGCATAATTTTACCGCTGTTTCAATGTAGCGTGATTCGGGGTGTTGAGGTATACAGTGCGTATCAAAATAAAAGTTTACACAACTTTGGTAGCTTCTAATTAAAAAATTTTCACCTGTGTGATCTTGAATTATATTTCATTGTACAAAAAACTAATACCCTGTCTAATTATACCATTTTCATAATTGTGCTACGAACGATGACTGAACAGGAGGCTTTTCAAAAAGTATTGTCGAAATCCTCGTGTACGCGTCTATACGAAGTTTGGGCTGAACAATGAATGTGGGTCAAAAGCCATTATGTGTGTGTTATGTCATTCCAAAACAATTGCTCATTTATTTACATTGACTATTAGGGAGTTGGAAGAAAAATAGTTAACATCAACTCAAACTCAAAGAAATGCTTATTACAAGCAAAATTTATGATATTCTCTTCGTTATGATGATTGCAATCTTGCCTTCATCCGCAACCCTTGTTTAATATATCCTTCTCATTGAGTGATACAAAATGGATAAAGTTTATCAAGGATTTTACCTTCTTAAAAAATAAAAGTCTGTTATCACTTTCTTTGAAATGTAATCATCATAAATGTTCTTTCTTGCACTTGGGTTTAGTAACCCAAATCAAAATCGCTATTCGAGTTAAACACCTTATGCTCCTGACGCGTGTGAAATGGCGCAGTGGACACGTGAGCGGTGAGAACTGAGATATTACGGGACAAGCCTTGAAGAAGGTAGTAGGCTGTTTAAGATAATTAAGGGTTATCCTGTCAATTGAAACAAGGTTCTGTGAAAACCTAGTTATATTGCATTATTTTGAACAATGAAGCACTGAAGCACAGGGCACAATTTAACTTAAAAAAGGATTTAAGACCAGAAAAGCACATGCATAATTATGGTAAGACCCATTTGCTCCTAAAGCCCAATCTTAGAAAAAGGCGATGTTGACAACACTTTTTAAAGACCCTGCTGCTCATTTACCCGTGGCAAAAATTATTATTAAAAGGGTATCATTGAACAGAAAATAAGTTACTCCTCATCATGAAAGCAATGTCCAAGTCATATTGGTTATGAATTTTTAATTAGGAGCTACCAAAGTTGGGTAAACTTTTTATTGATACGCCCTGTGTGGTAGTGGTTTATTCGCTGGCTCTCAATACAAGGGTTGGGGATCCGAATCCCGGTCAACATATTAATGGCTACCCGGCAATTACTGAGTTAATGGTAAATGGACCTCCCTCGGGAAGAATAGCACTGATGCTGCGGATTGTTTTTGTATGAACAAAATCATTGTGATAATTAGTTGTAGCACCAGAGGCTGTTATTATTGTTATTGTTATCAGTATTATCATTACTTATTCTATTATTATCGTTGTTATTGTTATCATCATTGTCATCGTCATCATCATTATCATTATTATTATCATCATCATTATTATTAAGGAAACTGAGACCAGCATTATCTATTCTAATGTGGTAACGTCCTACAAACCTCGGCCGTTGCCAGGCACGGAAATAACGCGGGATAACATCCTTATGATCCCTGTCAAATGTGAACTTGATCGCCATCGTCTCCTGGGTAGTTCCTTCGACTCGAAGATCGGCGAGATAGTGTTCAACGAAACGGGCTACGGTGACTTTTCTCTTCGACTCGATCGCTACACAGATGCGACCTTCGACGAGTTCGCAGGTGACGACGAAGGCGAGATCATTCTTGGAGAACATCTTTACTTTGCGGTTAATCTGACAACTGTGGCTGGCTTGACTGTCTTTTTCGAGAACTGCTGGGCCACGCCATCTCAGTACCCGAATGACGCAAAGAGTTACAACTTCCTCGACAATGGGTAATGAAATCACTCTCTCATTTCATTTATCCATTTATTTATTGAAACAGTATTTTTTTCTTCTTTTTAATAGATCAGCAAAAGCTGTTGTTCATCAAGTTCCTGATTAAGGACATTCAATTGTAAAACAGAAAAACAATTTGAATAGAACACTCTTAATGCAGAAATTGATTAAATTGATTAATTTAATTACAATGCTAAAAAATTACAATAGCATATTGAAAATATAATGAAAATGAGATACACGGAAAAACATATGATGCGCCTATCCGTAGTGGGAGCACTTTGGTTAATTGGGGAAGGCTCTTGGCTCTTATACGAGGGTCCCAGCATGGAGTAACTCCATGGTCCCAGCCTCCCAGGTATAATTCTTGCGTGGTCCTTACATCCTTGGACAAGGTGTTTTGCCCGCAATTTTGTCCCACTCCACCCGGGTGTACATGCCTACTTCGCAATTATGGGGTAATAAGAATTGTAGGGCCAGTAGGAAAAGACAATCTATATTACTAATACGCAAAATCGCCGCGGGGGGTCCAACACGGGCCAAAACGGTTCCTCAAAAACGTCTTTCCCCGACCCCGCCCGCCTCCGCCGTGGCGCGGGGAGGGCGGCACAATTCCACGAGGCCTGTCTCCCGTAACCCGCGTGCCACGTCGACCCCGCGATCGACGTCCACGCCGTTAAACGCGGTTTCGGGGTGCCGGGGAGGACGGGCGGACGAGAGCACGGCGGGCGTCGTGGATTGCGAGGAGGCGACGAACCCGCGAGAGCGAGTCCGCAAGGCGTGCACCCGCCCTCTGTCTAATTATCAAAGAGAGACGAAGAGACACACGATGGACGAGAATCCACTCGCGTCAACGGGTGTAGCAAGTCTCATTGTAAAAGGCTGCGGCGTATCCCGAGTAAGACCTCTTGCTATAGGATTCGCTTTGTAGCGTGTAAGAGAAATACACATCAACAGACGACTCACCCGGGTGATGGGATGTAGCCAATATGTACGCTCAACGGGTTGACCTGACCCGTGTTATGCGTCTTTCTATAGGATATATGCTTTGTAGGCCCGGCGCCCATAGTGTACGTGTATTACACGCTCTCAGGTCACACACATGCACACACCACAGTCGATTCGAGTCGAGGCGATTGCGACAACTGGCGCAAACCATGGACCTATTTTCACGTAAAATCTTTACTCTGAAAATAATTATACAAATTCTGTGATCTATGCCAACATAATCATAGTCCAAGCTTCTGTTTTATTGGTCTTTTCATGAAAACTACATCGAAATCACAACAAGAATAGCGCAAATAGATCTGTGATATAGTACGCCTTCACGTGACAGTTCAGTTGCAAACTGCCTTGAGTCCACAGTGTATTGCCACGGCAGTTGAGCGCTGCTGTCGGCGGTGCTGTCGGAGCTGAGTGTGTGAGCATCATGGAGTAGCGGTGACCGGAGTAGCCAGGCCTATCCGTGGTGTGAGGAGAGTCTAAACAACACTTTGAAATTGCTATTATTGCCCCGACTTCAATATAGTTTCGTGAATAGATGTATGAAACCTGGGCTTAGATTGTGATTATTCTGGCCATGTATAGTTGTATACTGAATTTCGATAATTATTTTTCAAAGTAAAGTTTTCACAAGCAAAGTAAAGTTTTCACAAGAAAATCAGACGGTCCTCATGGTCGTTTAAAAACATAATACTTTTAGTATGATACAGTTCTTGCATCAAATCAATTTTTGAAGTATGGGGGGGGGGGGGGGGCTCAGGTAACTCAAAGCGATTTGAGTGCAGGCGTGGTGTCCACGGGTACAAAGGGCTGAACCCCCGAAAGCTCAGGGGTTTTAGGCATTTAATTACGGTCAGTCGTCAGATGAGCATATTTCTAATGCCTTATTTGTGACACTGGCAGGTCGATCACTAATTGGCGTGGGGTCCATAGTAGAGTTGCGTACCAACTACGCTGAGCTGAGAGTACGCTGGCCTACGTTACTATACCCTGAGGGACGCAAAAAAGTACGCAAGATGGACGCAAACAATTTGATATGTTTAACAAAATTCGCGTACTTTCGGCGTAGAAACTTGACGCAGAAAGTACGCCTTTTTTACGTAACACTACGCTACTAAACTAAACAAACTGCATCTTTAAATGAATTAATAAAAAATGAGCCCCCGAAAGATAAAAAAGTAGCCCCCAAAAAATTTCCCAAAATTTGATATAGATCGAGTCCCCGAAAAAAAAAAATCTTTCACTGGATTCTGCGCTCACAGTCCCACAAACAGTCGAGTCAATTTGTGCACAAACCGTCCGATTTTTCGCGTAAAATCTTTACTTTGAAAATAATTATACACATTTTGTGAACAATGCCAACATAATCATAATCCAAGCCTCTGCATATGTAGTCTTTTCATGAAACTACATTGAAATCACAACAATAATAATGCAAATAAATCGTAATTATCGAGATCCTATCTGACATAGTTTGTTTTACGATGCGCCATTCATGGTCAAACAGCATATATTATAAAAATTCTCTATATAAAGATAATCTAAATTTTTTTTTGGATAGCACATAGGCCGCCTCTATCTATCTATTTGGCCCCCTCCCCTAGAATCCCGTGGATTTTCCATTCTGGCCATGTATAGTTGTATACTGAATTTCGACAATCATTTTTCAAAGTAAAGTTTTCACAAGAAAATCAGACGGTCGTCATGGTCGTTTAAAAACATGATAATACTTTTAGTATGATACAGTTCTTGCATCAAATCAATTTTTAAAGTATGGGGGGGGGGGTCAGGTAACTCATAGCGATTTGAGCTTTCGGGGGTTTTAGGCATTTAATTACGGTCAGATGAGCATATTTTTAATGCCTTATTTGTGACACTGGCAGGTCGATCACTAATTGGCGTGGGGTCCATAGTAGAGTTGCGTACCAACTACGCTGAGCTGAGAGTACGCTGGCCTACGTTACTATACCCTGAGGGACGCAAAAAAGTACGCAAGATAGACGCAAACAATTTAATATGTTTAACAAAATTCACGTACTTTCGGCGTAGAAACTTGACGCAGAAAGTACGCCTTTTTTTACGTAACACTACGCTACTAAACTAAACAAACTGCACCTTTAAATGAATTAATGAAAAATTAGCCCAAGAAAAATGAGCCCCCGAAAGATAAAAAAAGTAGCCCCCAAAAATTTCCCCAAAATTTGATATAGATCGAGTCCCCGAAAAAAATAATCTTTCACTGGATTCTACGCTCACAGTCCCACACACAGTCGAGTCAATTTGTGCACAAACCGTCCGATTTTTCGCGTAAAATCTTTACTTTGAAAATAATTATACACATTTTGTGAACAATGCCAACATAATCATAATCCAAGCCTCTGCATATGTAGTCTTTTCATGAAACTACATTGAAATCACAACAATAATAATGCAAATAAATAGTAATTATCGAGATCCTATCTGACATAGTTTGTTTTACGATGCGCCATTCATGGTCAAACAGCATATATTATAAAAATTCTCTATATAAAGATAATCTTAATTTTTTTTTGGTTAGCACATAGGCCTCTATCTATCTATCTATTTGGCCCCCTCCCCTAGAATCCCGTGGATTTTCCACGGGTCCTGCTAGTCTATATTACTAATACGCAAAATCGCCGCGGGGGGTCCAAACGGGTACAAAACGGTTCCTCAAAAACGTCTTTCCCCGACCCCGCCCGCCTCCGCCGTGGCGCGGGGAGGGCGGCACAATTCCACGAGGTCTGTCTCCCGTAACCCGCGTGCCACGTCGACCCCGCGATCGACGTCCACGCCGTTAAACGCGGTTTCGGGGCGGCCGGGGAGGACGGGCGGACGAGAGCACGGCGGGCGTCGCGGATTGCGAGGAGGCGACGAACCCGCGAGAGCGAGTCGGCAAGGCGTGCACCCGCCCTCTGTCTAATTATCAAAGAGAGACGAAGAGACACACGATGGACGAGAATCCACTCGCGTCAACGGGTGTAGCAAGTCTCATTGAAAAAGGCTGCGGCGTATCCCGAGTAAGACCTCTTGCTATAGGGTTCGCTTTGTAGCGTGTAAGAGAAATACACATCAACAGACGACTCACCCGGGTGAGGGGATGTAGCCAATATGTATCCTCAACGGGTTGAGCTTACCCGTGCTATGCTTCTTTCTATAGGATATGCTTTGTAGTCCAAGCGGACATGTGTGTACGTGTATAACGTATGCGACGCACATGCATGATGAAGCCATAAAATTGTCTGTGGACTACATGTGATTTTAGGCTTATTTTTCTCACGGGAGTTTCGGACCCAGTGTATGACTATGAACTCATTGGCATCCTGTCTACGATTAGATTAGAGGTAAGCATAATTATATTAATTAATTCTTATCCAGTAAATCTAGATATCAATTAGACTAATCGCAGTTCTTTGAAACTGAAACCAAAGTGAAAGGGCCCGGTGTAAGTTAGAGTCTACCTAACTCCGGGAAGCTCCAACACCGGCGCCGCAGGCGTCCGACGCCTGCGGCGCCGGTGTTGGAGCTTCCCGGAGTTAGAGTCTACCATGACCATGTCTACTGCTGACTGCAGACCTAGGCCTACTGTAACTTAGGTCTGCAGAATTACAGTTTTTTGAGGGCCAGACCTACTGTAGGTCTGCAGAAATACAGTTTTTTGAGGGCCGTAGCCCAGCAAGCATGAGATCTGCATAAAATAAGTGGTTATCATTTTTTGGTCAATTTAGAGGCTGAAATATTACTAAGATTAGATTCTAGCCTATTATTATTAATGTTTACAATTGGGTTAGAGTGGCCCTTTAAAATATAAACAAATTATTGTGTTCTTTTGTTTGAATTGAAGCCTGAACTCATAAAGGCGAAGTTGTACCCGTCCTCACTCTACATAGAGGAGTGGCGCTCCACTACTTTTCTTTACATGTTTCCAAATGATGGAGAAGAAAAATGCCCCCCCCCCCCCCCTTGAGCAAAAAAGATTTGTGTAGACGTATGATACGTTTTTTTATCGTAAATCGAGAGATTCTACATCGTCTGCCAGGACATGAGCGGGAGTGAAGGGGGGGCAGGAGTCTCCTATTACGAGTTGGTGGGACGGTTGGAGAAAAAGAATGGTGGCGTGAAATTCTCTCTACACCCTGTCGTAGACCTATACAGATACATGCTACATACACACTTACTACTTATCTACTAATAATGCAACATACTTCAATTTCTCCTTGCATAACATTTGCCCTTTGCTTCATTGAAAATCATTTTAAAGGGATGAATATTCAAATTTTTAAAAAGTTTTCTTTTCTTTTTTATTTTTTTCAGATGCCGAAAAGAAAAGCCAAAACTGTTGACGGTAGAAGGAGCTTAGATGCATGAAATTATGAAGCCATAAAATTGTCTGTGGACTACATGTGATTTTAGGCTTATTTTTCTCACGGGAGTTTCGGACCCAGTGTATGCTATGAACTCATTGGCATCCTGTCTACGATTAGATTAGAGGTAAGCATAATTATATTAATTAATTCTTATCCAGTAAATCTAGATATTAATTAATTGCAGATCTTTTAAACTGAAACTAAAGTGAAAGGGCCCGGTGTAGAGTCTACCATGTCTTCTGCCGACTGTACTGTAGGTCTGCAGAATTACAGTTTTTTGAGAGCCGTAGCCCAGCAAGCATGAGATCTGCATAAAATAAATGGTTATCATCATTTTTTGGTCAATTTAAAGGCTGAAATATTACTAAGAAGACGTGTAGATTCTAGCCTATTAATGTTTACAATTGGGTTAGAGTGGCCCTTTAAAATATAAACAAATTATTGTGTTCTTTTGTTTGAATTGAAGCCTGAACTCATAAAGGCGAAGTTGTACCCGTCCTCACTCTACATAGAGGAGTGGCGCTCCACTACTTTTTTTTTTACATGTTTCCAAATGATGGAGAAGAAAAATGCCCCCCCCCCCCCTTGAGCAATTGAGCAAAAAAGATTTGTGTATGATACGTTTTTATCATAAATCGAGAGATTCTACATCGTCTGCCAGGCCATGAGCGGGAGTGAGGGGGGGGGGGGGGCAGGAGTCTCCTATTACGAGTTGGTGGGACGGTTGGAGAAAAAGAATGGTGGCGTGAAATTCTCTCTACACCCTGTCGTAGACCTATACAGATACATGCTACATACACACTTACTACTTATCTACTCATAATGCAACATACTTCAATTTCTCCTTACATAACATTTGCCCTTTGCTTCATTGAAAATCATTTTAAAGGGATGAATATTTAAATTTTAAAAATGTTTTCTTTTCTTTTTTCTTTTTTTCAGATGCCGAAAAGAAAAGCCAAAACTGTTGACGGTAGAAGGAACTCAGAGAAAAAAAAACAACGAAGAGAATTCTTAAAACAACAATCGAGAGAAAGACAAAGTAACTCTACGGCTCAACTACCACCAACTAATGCTCAGGATTTCACAGAGTTTACAGAACGACAAGGTGATTCTCCTGCTCACCTACCAGCAACTGATGCTCAAGATTCCACAAACTGTACAGAAAGACAAGGTGATTCTCCTGCTCACCTACTACCAAGTGATGCTCAAGATTCCACAAACTGTACAGAAAGACAAGATGATTTTCCTGCTCACCTACTACCAAGTGATGCTCAAGATTCCACAAACTGTACAGAAAGACAAGATGATTCTCCTGCTCACCTACTACCAAGTGATGCTCAAGATTCCATAAACTGTACAGAAAGACAAAGTGATTCTCCTGCTCACCTACTACCAACTGATGCTCAGGATTCCACTGAACTTCAAGGAAATGTAGCACATCGATCTAATTTGAATGCTGCTCAAAACTATCACTCAACATTGAACAGTTTCTCTCTGGGACCAATGTCACATGAATGCCAATACTGCCATGCAAGTCGATTCAAGAATGAAGCAAGTAACTGCTGTCACAACGGGAAAGTTGACCTCCAGCCTCTACCACCATACCCTACTTTACTGCAGCATCTTCTTGAGGGACAAGACCACAAATCAAAAAACTTCCTGAAGCATATTCGCAACTACAACAGTTCATTTGCGTTTGCGTCGATGGGCGCAATGATGGCTCCGCCACCAGGCCATGGACCATACTGTTTCCGTATTCATGGGCAATTATATCATAGAACTGGAACCCTTCACCCACCACCAAATACACCTCGACGATATGGCCAAATCTATATCCTTGATGGACCAGAAGCAACGCAAACGAGACTGGCCCAGCCCCAAAATGAACATTGTCATGAGGGCATAATGGATTCCATTCATGATCAACTAATTGCCATCAACCCTTATGCTGCTGCATACAAGCACATGCATGAGGTTGAGACAGAAGAGAATAATAGAGCAATCACATCAAATTGCCAGCCACCCACTGTCACCATGGTAATCAAAAAAGGCACAGATCAAAGGCGATACAACCTGCCAACCCACGATGAAGTCGCTGCAGTGTTTGTAGGAACTGATGGCATCCCCCCCGATCGAGACCTCATTGTCTATCCCAGAGATATGCCTTTACAGAACATTTCCACCATATCCCCCAACGTTGACCCCATGACTTACCCAATCCTATTTCCACATGGAGAACGTGGATGGATTCCTGGCATACAACATTCAGCACCACATGCAACAGCAAAAAGGAATTCAGTAACTCTTCTCCAGTTTTATTCATTTCGTTTGGCCATAAGACAACAATTCTCTCCCATCCACAAATCCGGCAAGCTCTTCCAACAGTACATAGTTGACGCCTATGTCAAAACAGAATCTGAACGCCTGTCATATCTGCGACATAATCAATCTCAATTGCGAGTTGAACACTACCAAGGTTTAATGGACCACATCAATAAGCAAGCCATTGAAACAGAACGCACACTCGGTAGAATTGTGATATTGCCTTCATCCTTTCAAGGTTCCCCACGTGCAATGAATCAGAACTATCAGGATGCCATGTCAATAGTTGCTCACTTTGGAAAGCCAGACCTGTTTCTGACGTTTACGTGCAATCCTAAATGGGAAGAAATCAAGAGCAACCTTCTTCCACACCAACAAAGTTCAGACAGGCCTGATTTAATCTCGAGAGTTTTCAAACTGAAGCTTGACCAACTCATAAAAGACATAACTAAAAATCACATTTTTGGCAAACCTGTAGCATGGGTTCATGTCATCGAATTCCAAAAGAGAGGTCTACCACATTGCCACATGTTGATTATTCTGGAACAAGACAGCAAATTACGTCAGCCTGAAGATATTGACAGCCTCATCAAAGCAACAATCCCTGACCCAGTAGAAGACCCACAGCTGTTTGAAATCATCAAATCTACTATGGTGCATGGGCCATGTGGGGTACTGAATCCTAAATCAGTATGCATGAAAGAAGGGGTGTGCAGCAAGGATTATCCTAAACAGTTTCAAACAAGAACAGCAGTCTCTACTGATGGATATCCCCAATATGCCAGACCAGACAATAGCAGGACCGTCACCGTCAAACACAAGGAATTGGATAACAGGTATGTAGAATTTTATCATAATGCATAAACTTTTCTATAACAAATATTACCTCTATATTGCTAATCTTTCATTTAAGTTGATCTACCAAACTTAAATATGCAGAGAAAGTGTTCATGTTTTACCAATATTGTTCTTAAAACTACATTGTAAACATAAACAATAAATGCAATGATAAAATGAAATATTGTTTCATGTATTAATTAATTTTGTAAAACAATAAATAATCATGAACAGATTTTACATATACATGTATATAAATTCACATAAATGATACTCCTCTTTCTTTTTATATTTTACAACTTATTTTATAAGTATTTTTGTTCCTTTTTTTCTTTCTTCCTGTTTATAGATGGATTGTTCCTTACAGCCCATATCTATCCAAAAAATATCAAGCACACATAAACTTGGAAGCCTGCATGTCCATCAAAAGCGTGAAGTACCTGTACAAATACATCTATAAAGGATACGACTGTGCAACATTGCAAACTTCACAAACTACAGTAAATCACGATGAGATCTCCTCTTTCACGGATGCAAGGTAACTTTTAAAATACACAACTTCAAATTGCTTATATTTTGAAATGAATCTACAAAATGTACATTATAGCAAAAAAATTTAACTTCACAGAGAACTCTTTTAATAAAATCAGTATTTTAATAATTAGTTGTGCAAATCTTTTTAATGTCAATTCTAAGTTTCATTGAATAGATTGCTCTTATCATATCCCAAATTCATTTAAAAAACATTCTTGCACTTGCTTATTATATTTTGCAGATATGTTAGTGCACCAGAAGGATTTTGGCGACTGTCAGAGTACTCTATGCAAGGACGTTCACACACAATCCATCGTCTACCAGTTCATCTTGCCAACAAACAACCAGTCTACTTCACACGAGGACAGGAGGAGGAAGGTCTTGAAAGAGCAAACAATAAACAATCCAAATTATCTGCTTGGTTCCAACTCAATGAAGAAGATGAAGATGCAAATCAATACTTCTACACAGAAATACCCAACCACTATGTTTTCAATAATAAAACAAGCCGTTGGCAAAAACGGAAAAAAAATGTCAAATCTGTGCAAAGAATGTACAGTGTGAGTCCTAAAGACGAAGAAAGATTTTTTTCTTCGTCTACTTCTACTGCATGTTCCTGGGGCCAAGAGCTACAAAGACATGAAAACCGTCGATGGAATTGAAGCCTCTACTTTCAAAGAAGCATGCCTAAAACTCAACCTTCTTGAAAGTGACAAAGTATGGGATGACACATTGAGAGAAGCATCATCATACAAGATGCCAAGACAGATGCGTCTGCTCTTTGCAACAATAGTGGCACACAATCATCCAACAGATGTCCTCTCATTATGGGAAAACCATAAAAGTGCACTCACAGAGGATTTCAGAAGAACATTTCCTCAACCACAAGCAACCCAACATGCCCTTGCACACATCAATGATATCCTAAAACAGCATGGTAAGTAACTATGACATTTAGTTTTCTATTAAATTTTAAAAATTCCTGTAAAACCTTTAATAAATTAAAATTTGTTTAGTCCTTAAATACAGAAATATTATTTAGTTAATAAAATGATAAAGATATACTTCACAACTGTCTTATCAAATATGTACCGTCTACAAAAAAAAACCTCAATTGTTTATGGAAATACAACATAATGTTTTTTAACTCAATGTATGAAATCCTGCTTATTTTGCATTTATTCATGTGATCAATTCTAAAACTTGAAGCATTAATTTAATTCGTAGTTGTTTCTTTGCTGTTTTCATTTAGGACTTTCATGTAGATCCCTTGGATTACCTTTGGAAACCCTACAAGACGGTCAAATACAAAATGATCTTCTACATGAGGCAAACCAATTTGATAACCCTGATGTCCAAATGAATGAAGAACAGGAACATGTCATCAACACAATCCTCCAATGTCAACAAACCATCTCCCAAGGAATGAATCCACCGACTACTGCCTTCTTCATTGATGGTCCAGGAGGTACAGGAAAAACTACAATGTATAACCGACTCATTGCTACATTCCACAAGAAAAACCTGAAAGTAAGTTGTTTTTTTACAATTACATATAAACAATCCTTATTACAATTATTTATTGACTTAAATTTGTTGCGAAAAGCTATTATTAGTGAAATAGTAAAATATTAGATTCATTTAAAATGTAATCATTGTTCAGAAAATTTATTTTGATA
This sequence comes from Strongylocentrotus purpuratus, assembly GCF_000002235.5. Classification (NCBI taxonomy): domain Eukaryota; kingdom Metazoa; phylum Echinodermata; class Echinoidea; order Camarodonta; family Strongylocentrotidae; genus Strongylocentrotus; species Strongylocentrotus purpuratus. Next base: position 6,991,995 of record NW_022145613.1, on the reverse strand, counting down.
CTTCGTTCCATATATCTTACAAAAAAATATTTACATATTTATCTCTCTGTCATTCATTCTGTACTGAAACATATGATTTAAAATAGCAAATACACACAACAATATTTCTAATTTTCCTGTTATCTGAAATTACATTTTCATGTAAATAACATTGCTTTTACTAAAATATAAATAACCTTATTTAATTTATTATCTTTTGTAGGTGTCTGCTACAGCATATACTGGCATTGCTGCAACACTTCTACACAAGGGTCAAACAATTCACAGCTTTTACAAATTGCCAGTACCTATTGATGAAAGATCTACATGCAATGTTCCACCAGATACACAACAAGCGCAAAAGGTGCGAGATACTGATCTATTCATAATAGATGAAGCTTCAATGGTGCCAAAACATGCACTGGATGCCATCAACATGATGCTACAAGACGTAATGGATAATGACAAACTCTTTGGAGGAAAGATTGTTCTGTTAGGTGGAGACTTTCGACAAGTCTTACCAGTAATTCCAAGAGTTGCTCCGGCAGTACTGATGGAGAACACAATTAAGAAATCAAACACCTTCCAAGAGTTTCACAACTTCAAGCTGACCACAAACATGAGAGCAGATGAAAGTGAGAAACAGTTTGCGAAATGGCTGCTTGAGGTAGGAGAAGGAACGTATGATGCTGGAACAGACGCACTTCCAGGTGATTCCATTGTACTTCCATCCTCAGTAATCACAAAAGACATTGTGAAGGACATGTATGATGACAATGACAACAATAATGTCGAAAAAGAAGCTATCCTCACACCAAAGAACGATGCCACGTTCATAATAAATCAGCAAATACTTCAAAAACTTCCCGAGAATACAGCAGTGTACTACAGTACAGATACAATCACAACAGATGACCCTTCAGATGCTCTGAGCTATCCAACAGAATTTGTAAACTCAATGACACCATCAGGATTACCACTCCATAAACTGCAATTGAAACAGGGAGCAATTGTGATGTTACTTCGTAACCTTGATATCAATGATGGATTGTGTAATGGTACAAGATTGAGAATTTGCAATTTGTACAACAATGTCATTGATGCGCAAGTGTTGATAACAGGCAAACGTGTATTTATCCCACGGATAAAGTTGACCCCATCTGACACCACCATGCCATTTAACTTACACCGTGTACAATTTCCAATACGTTTAGCATATTGCATGACAATCAATAAGGCTCAAGGACAAACCTTCTCCAGAGTTGGGATCTATCTGCCGTACCCAGTTTTCACACATGGACAACTATACGTAGCATTGTCCAGGGCTAAATCACTCAACAGCATACGTGTGATGATGGACAACACTTCAGGCCAAGGAAAGAAACACAGTAAATACTACACAAAGAACATCGTGTATCGTGAAGTCCTAGGTTGAAATTTCTTTTCCTCTAAAGGGTAAGTAAGAATGCATTAGTCATTTTAATGGTTGACTAAAAAAGATATTATATTAAAAAATTCCTCTTTGTCATTGTAATATTGACTAAAAATACTATGCTATCCTTTAAAAAAAGATACACCACATCATTACAAAAGTGTTAATGCATATAAATAATACATACAATGCAAACGCATTAAATGAAAATCCCTTCATTCAGGAGGGAAAAAAATAAAAACATTTTGAGGGCTATTTTTCAAGCTTGCTTGCATGAAAATGACACTCTTTAATTAGAACTCTATATGCAATTATTTTTGTGGCTCTTTTATGACTTTCAGGGGCTCTTTTTGGCATTTTGAGAATGAATGAAATGAGAACCATGTATTGTTTCCCTGCCTTCATTATGAAATCCACAAATGTCTAAAGTAACCGATGTCCTTAATTTAAACTTACTTGAACATAAAAATAATGCATATTGTCCAAAAAAAATGTGTGGCGGACAAGCCCAAACAAATTTGTGTTAAAATAACAATTTTTCTTTCATAAATTTGGTAGGTAATTTGATTTAAATATGTCCTTTTTTTTTTAAAAAAGGAGATATTAAAAAAAATAACAATACAATAAGGCCCAATCACCCAGATATTCAAGGAAATTTGATGCAAAGTAAAGTGTTGAAAAGTATCATACCAAACAATTTAACAAAAAATTAAATTGTCTAAAAAAAAAATCAAGAGGGCTCCAGCCACTATGAACACAACGGACAAAAAAAAATAAAAATATATACAGTACCTCATTCTACCCTCAACAATTGCTATGGTAGACAAAGGAACATCCCTTCACTGCTATTATGTAAAAATCTGTTGAACAGGTGTCACATGCATATTCACCTGTTCTACACATTATTACATAGCAGTGAAGGGATGTTCCTTTGTCTACCGTAGCAATTGTTGAAGGTAGAATGAGCAACTGTATATTTTGTCCGCTTTCTTTGTAATGTTTATCGTGAGCCCCCCTCCCACCAAAACAAAAAACAAATCATAGCTACCAGTTTTAAATTTAAACAAAATAATTTTAAAAATTGTTGTTAAAAAAAGTTTTTCTAAAAACAAAGATGTTAGACCCCCCCCCCCCCCCCCCCCCCCCCCCCCCCATCAAAGAAAGGTTCTCTATCATTTATGTCAAACATCTTGGTTCAACCTTACTGTTTTTATTCCTCAAAACTACACTGTCCAAAATCTATAGCAAAAAAAAATACACGCATCTACCAAAAACGTAATCCATTACATGGCAAATATTTTGATGAATAATTAAAAATAATTGTAACTGTCAAAAATATAATCATGAATCAAATGAAAGCTAACAATTACTATAAAATCTAAAACTACAATAAATTCAATCTCTATCATAAGTCTTTAAAATGATGGCTTTCGATCAAAACAAACTATTTTGTTATGCTTTAAAGCTTCCTGTTCTGCCAAGCTCACTTACTTATAATTGCAGACACAATAATTTATATAAAAAAATCTCGCATGCCAATGAATTTCATAATATCCACTTAACTTTTTTGTTTGTACTTTGGTTTTAAAGAAAATTATTGTGCTGAAGGAAAAATTCCTTTATAAATATTTCACCATAAACATCATTTATAGGTGAGGCACAAACTCTGTCAACTATTATACTTTAGACTAAAACTGTTGAATTTAAAAATCTAAAACGAATAAACTAGCACCTTTGATAAACAGTAAAATTTAAAAATCTACGAATTCACTAGCAATTTGAATATATTTGAACAAAATAATCGTCACGTGCAATACAAGCAAGGCAACAAGACCGCCGAATAAATGCAACGCATGGTATTTCACACATGGCGTTTTATAAAGCATCTGGCACGCCAATCAATTTCTTGATATCCACTGTACGGTTTTCGTACTTTGGTTTCGGAGATAATTAATATTGTGCGGGAGAAAAAAATTCCTTTACAAATATTTCGCGATAATCATCATTTTTAGGTGAATAAAAACTTCTCTAGAATATAATAATTTAGACTAAAACAGTTAAATTTACAAATCTAAAACAAAATCACTAGCACGTGCAATACAAGCAAGGCAACAAGACCGCCGAATAAATGCAACGCATGGTACCGTATTTCACACACGGCGTTTTATAAAGCCTTTCGCACGCCATTTAATTTCTTGATATACACTTCACAGTTTCCGTACTTTGGATTTGGAGATAACTTTTGTTATAAAAGAAATTTTGGAATAAATACTTCGCGATAAACATCATTTGTAGGTGAGTGACGAATTTTGTCAGTTGATATCATTTAGGCTAAGACAATTGAACTTAAAAAATCTAAAATGAATCCACTCGAACCCTAAATTTATTTTTGAACGATTTACCATACCGAGCAACACAAGCGAGCCAGAACGCCCGGCCAGCGACTGCAACGCAAACCGTAGAGCAAAACACCAAAGCAAACTAAAAAAGCGAATGACTAACTTAGTTTAATTTAAAATCGATATCAGCACAACTAATCATTAACTCTGAGAACCGCTGTAAACGAAAGAATTAAGGACAATAGCACAACTTAAAAATGAAAAGGACATTTTCTCGATAACCTATCACATTATTTAAAGTCATTATTTCTATTTTTTTTTTAAATTAAAAAACGTGTTTTGCGTCCATTTACTTTGAAGACGCATGCTTTTTTTTTTTTTTTTTTTTTTTTTTTTTTTTTCACCACCCAAAAAATCATGAAAATCATACCAATTACTTCAATTAGTATCTCATACATGTAACTTTCATTTCATTAAAACAGGCAACATGGAAAACATCAAAGCAGCAAGTCTACAAATCTTAGGTACAATGACAAGGCTGCAAGTCAAGGCACCGACTCTCACGAAGGACGCATGGCAGCAAATAATAAACCTGACAGAAAAGATAGAAGAGTCTGCTATAGAAATGAAAAATGAAACATCAAGTATGAAAGAAGCCAACAAAAAATTACTGATTAAGAATGCAGCACTTTCCAAAGAGGGATTCAACTTGCGGCAGCAGCTCAAAGAAATGAAATCTGCGTTAAATGACTCTCAGCTAAAATGCAGCAATGCATTAGATGAGCTACATGAAGTGATGAACAGTACTGATAATATAATAGCTTCTCAACCTACAGCCCAATCAACGCCCCAGGAAAACGAACAAGGAACCTCCAACAACGACGACACCTCATCATCGCCCATAATGTAAGATCTCATGTACCGTACACCAATGTTTTTTAAGAATAAAGTTACTCTCAACTATGTTTTTTAAAACTTTCATTTAACTTAAATTAAAAGAAAAGTTATTTAATATGATTACTTAGACCTATATCAATTTCTCTTTCTTTTTTAGAACTAATTAAAAACTAAATACATTTATAACGCTTGAGATAAAAACTGATGTCTATAATTTCTTTTAACTCTTGCAGTATGCAAAACTACTTGACCTGTTGTAAAAATGCAAAAATGTTTGATCTTTTATTAAGGTAAACAATTTTATGCATTCATTTTTTTAAAGTAGTAGAAAAAACATAGCTCTACAAAATGATCTGAAAAAATATGGTTTTTCAACTTCATACATGACGTATTTTACATGTATTTTTATAATCAAAGTTCCATTTATATTTTACCTTCAAATATTTAATGGGGAACTGGATATCTTGCCTACATTATGCAATAACATAGACGTAATCCATACTTGAAACTCTTAAGTATGTTGACTATGTTACATAACGCTGAAAATATATATTAAATTTCTATGTTCAAAGTATATCTTGACTCATTCATGCAATATCAAAAAGTATTCCAGTACTTAATCTTTTTTAATGAGGGTATGTCATATATTGCCAAAGCTATGTAAATAAGTGTTTTTATAAATATGTGGATGTAGATAAGTTATGTTCTTATTTAACTATATGTATGAATCAATTATTCGCTGACACCTCTCATATTCCAAATCGTTATTTCCTTTAAATATTTAAATCTACCTCGCTGACACCTCTCATACATGAATATCAGATCGTTAATTCCTTTAAAAAATTGATCTACCTCAATTTCCTGAAACAAATTTTTTTGAAAGAATAAAATGCTCAAGTATTTATCGCTATTTCTTTATGGAAATAAGTGATAAAATTCAAGAATATGAAAGTTTGATTATAATCTGATTTTAAAATTATATTTCTCTTCACAACCCCATTTTCAATTTTTGTATACAAAATAAATGAAATAAAAAATCACATCTTAACAATCATTTAAAAAATATTTCAGACTTTAACTCACAAATGATCTCATATCTCTAAGTAAAAAAACGACACTTGCCGAAGAACAAATGAAAAATATTCTGTACTTACATGTTATGTTATTTATTACCAAAAAACAGACGATCTCATATCACTAATTATGCAGCAACACTTGCCAAAGAAAAATGTAGAATTTCTGTACTTACAATGTTATGTTATTGATTACCAAAACTGTATTCCATGAAACTAGATGTTCTACTGTAATGTTGTTCGTAAACATACATCAATGTACATATGTTGTCAATATGTAAAATGCCTTTTCATGTTTTGATTGCAAATGATACAATTTAAAGTGTTCCGCACTACAGCCTTTAACCTTTAAAATAGATATTAAATTTCTATGTTCAAAGATTATCTTGACTCATTCATGCAATATCAAAAAGTATTCCAGTACTTAATCTTTTTTTAAACGAGGATACGTCATATATTGCCAAAGCTATGTAAATAAGTGTTTTTATAAATATGTGGATGTAGATAAGTTATGTTCTTATTTAACTATATGTATGAATCAATTATTCGCTGACACCTCTCATATTCCAAATCGTTATTTCCTTTAAATATTTAAATCTACCTCGCCGACACCTCTCATAAATCAGATCGTTAATTCCTTTAAGTAATTGATCTACCTCAATTTCCTGAAACAAGTTTTTTTGAAAGAATAAAATGCTCAAATATTTATCGCTATTTCTTTATGGAAATAAGTGATAAAATTCAAGTATATGAAAGTTTGATTATAATCTGATTTTAAAATTAGATACTCTTCACAACCCCATTTTCAATTTTTGTATACAAAATAAATGTGATTTCTTATTACAATTATTTTAAAAATCATTATAAAATATTTCTGACTTTAACTCACAGATGATCTCATATCTCTAAGTAAAAAGACAACACTTGCCAAAGAACAAATGAAGAAGATTCTGTACTTACATGTTATGTTATTTATTACCAAAAATCAGACGATCTCATATCACTAATTATGCAGCAACACTTGCCAAAGAACATATGTAGAAGATTCTGTACTTACAATGTTATGTTATTTATTACCAAAACTATATTCCATGAAACTACATGTTCTACTGTAATGTTGTTCGTAAACATACATACAATATACATATGTTGTCAATATGTAAAATGCCTTTCATGTTTTGATTGCAAATGATACAATTTAAAGTGTTCTGCACTACAACCTTTAACCTTTAATAATAATACATATGTAAGTGTAAACTTCATCTTTCATTATCTGCCTGACTTCAACTTTCTTACTTCAAAATTTACTTTTAAAAGCAAACAATAAATCTTTTGAGGTATATTAGATTGTAATTTTTAAATATAACAACTATCATGTTATATGATATGTAAGAGTATGAAATAAGTAAGTAATACAATAAATGTAATTCTTTCAAGTTGATTGTATCATACTTACAAAATATATTTTTGATGATAATTTTGTTATTAAAACATGTAGTTTTAATAGAATATGTTAAGTCAAATATATCAACTGTTATTCATAGTTCGTTTTGGAAAAGTTATGAATAAATATGAAATTGTTCATACATGTATTAAAAATCAATCTTTGAAATCAATTTCATTTATGATGTATTATGAATGTCACTGTCATTCAAAGTATGCTGAGATTGAGGAAGAATAATGATTGCATAATTTGATATTGCTGTGCAAAACTAAAGAGATATGCAAAATTAGCAAAATGAGAATGAGAGAGGCATGACAACAACCATAATAAATAGTGAAAGTGGGGACGAGAAGAGAATAGTAAGAATAAATATGAAACGATCATAAATAACAAAAATGAAACAATTATAAGAATACACTAAATGCATCAATTTATTACAATATACTAAACCCACTTTTTTCTTCCAAACTTCAAGATATATTAATGGTACAAATAAAAACAGCTCAAATCAATACATAAAACGTTGGCATTAGGGTGATTTTTTAACGATTTAATAATAATAAATAAAGTTGAAAAAAATAAAAGACTACAAGATTAATAAATAAAAATTATCAAATTATATTTTCATCGCACATAAATCTATCTACAACCCCTCTCAGACCCTAAAATCAGCCCCTCCCCTAGAATCCCGTGGATTTTCCACGGGTCCTCCTAGTCTATATTATTAATACGCAAAATCGCCGCGGGGGGTCCAAACGGGTACAAAACGGTTCCTCAAAAACGTCTTTCCCCGACCCCGCTCGCCTCCGCCGTGGCGCGAGGACGGTGGCACAATTCCACGAGGCCTGTCTCCCGTAACCCGCGTGCCACCTCGACCCCGCGATCGACGTCCATGCCGTTAAACGCGGTTTCGGGGTGCCGGGGAGGACGGGCGGACGAAAGCACGGCGGGCGTCGTGGATTGCAAGGAGGCGACGAACCCGCGAGAGCGAGTCGACAAGGCGTGCTCCCGCCCTTTGTCTAATTATCAAAGCGAGACGAAGAGACACACAATAGACGAGAATCCACTCGCGTCAACGGGTGTAGCAAATCTCATCTTAAAACGGTGGGGCGTACCCCGAGTTAGACCTCTTACTATAGGATATGCTTTGTAGCGTGTCAGAGAAATACACATTAACCGATGACTCACTCAGGTGATGGGATGTAGCCAATATGTACGCTCAACGGGTTGAGCTTACCCGTGTTATGCGTCTTTCTATAGGATATGCTTTGTAGGCCAGACGGACCTGCTGTGTGTACGAACGTACGTGTATAATGTATGCGATGATTTTCACACGCACAGTCGGTTTGCGACTTTCATTCGGCTTTCATGCTATGATTGCCGTGATTTTTATATATAGTTTACGTGAATTAGAGGTATGAAAGCAGGGCTTACTTTGTGATTATCCTGTCCATGTTTACTGCATTTTGACAATCATTCTTCAAAGTAAAGTTTTCACAAAAAAATTCATCGTAACTGACGGTTCAGTTGCAGTTGCAAGGTAGCTGTAGTGAGGCTTGAGTCCACACACGGACAGTGCCAGTGCATTCCACTGTACTGCTGTCGAGCACTGTCGGAACTGTGACTGTGCAGGTGTGTGAGCTGAGCTGAGTAGACTCGACAATACTTTTAAATTGCTCTTATTGCCCCGATTTCAATTTAGTTTCGTGACTATAGAGGTATGAAATCTGAGCTTAGATTGTGATTGTTCTGGCCAGGTATAGCTGTATGCTGAATTTCGATAATCATTTTTCAAAGTAAAGTTTTCACAAGAAAATCAGACGGTCGTTTAAAAACATAGCCTAGCTCAATTAGTTGGATAGAATACTTTTACTGTGATACAGGTCTTGCATCAAGTCAATGCATTAAAACGGGTATTACGGTGCGCCATGGTCAAAAGGCGTATATTATAAAAATCGTCTAGACCCTATATAAAAATAAACAATTTTTATTTTCGATACACATAGGCCTCTTTCTATTTACCCCCCCCCCCCCCCCCCCCCCCCACCCTCACTCGATCCACCTAGACCGTCACACGCACAGGTCAGTCGCTTCGACTCTGATTCTATGATGATTGCCGTGATTTGTATATAGTTTACGTGAATAGAGGTATGCAAGCAGGGTTACTTTAGTATTATCCTGTCCATGTTTACTGAATTTTGAGAATCATTCTTCAAAGTAAAGTTTTCACAAGAAAATTTAGATGGTCGTTTAAAAACATAGCCATGCTGGATAGAATACTTTTACTATGATACAGTTTCTTCATCAAATCAATGCATTAAAACGGGTATTATGGTGCGCCATTCATGGTCAAACAGCGTATATTATAAAAATCGTCTAGACCCTATAGAAATATACTCAAATGTTATTTTCGATAGCACATAGGCCTCTATCTATTTACCCCCCCCCCCCCTTCCCCTCCCCCTAGAATCCCGTGGATTTTCCACGGGTCCTGCTAGTACTAATACTAATGTGTATACCTTAGGTTAAAAAAGTCCAAACTATTAATTATCAACACTATTATTCGCCTTACTTAGACCTATTCTACTTGTAACCTATTCATACTCTCGGGTGCTTCCCTGTCAAATTTCCCCATGGGAACCCATGTAGATATGCATTCTGTAAATGTGCAAGATAACATAACCTCCAAACTACACACACCTAAAAACACTACACACACCTTACCACACAAATTTACACACAAATGTACACACGTTCACCCGCACATCTTCTATGGACATTTACTGACCGCTGCCAGGTCTGCCAGATTACGAAAATGACTTTTGCTTTTGATAAAACAATACACAAAATCAGTAAGCATAAAGAAATGTTTGCATAATGCTACCGTAATGATATATATATATTTTTTTAATAGCTCAAGTTATATTGCGTCCATATCCATCCTAGAGGATGCTCAACGCACCTAAAGAGTATTTTTACCCTGGCATAAGCATTAATGCTGCATAAGGCGCTGAAAGCATTCAAGGAGTTACTTCCTACCAGATACCCGTTTACTACACATGGGTCGAGAGTGACAAATGTAAATCAATATGTTTCGTCAAAGGTCAGTTGTGCAGCGGTTGTGATTCGAACCGCGAACCATATGAACCACAGTCTGTTGAAATTTTAACTAGGCAACGTCACCTCTCGGTGGATAGTAAAAAAAAAAAAAAAAAACTCAGTGCGATTCCGTGATTCATACGAAAGAATAACATTCATTCGAGTGTTTCATCCATAGTTGCAGGATCTATTGACTATGACTACTGGTAGTGATACCAGAAAGCACCATTATTCAGTGGTCAAACAAGAGATTTTTCATTTTGTATAAATAATGTTGAAAATCTCAAGTCATATAAGTAATCACTGATTGATTTGATTAATTGAAAATGGCCATAATCGTACGGGACATATAGCACGAAATTGCTCATAATTCTCCAATTCGCGGTGGGCGTGTGTGTGCGGACGTGCATGTGTGGGTGTGTGCGGGTGTGTGCGTGCGTATCTGTGAGTATCTGTGAGTATGTATGTAATGAGTTTTTACCAATCGCGTATCAATCAGATAAAGATTATGTACGTCTAGGACCGACCTTTAACGTCACCATCCGAAAGAGGTGACTCAGTATTGAACCCCGGGTATCGAACCTGGGTTCGATCAGAGTCGGTTTGTAGCCGAAGACAGACAAGAGAGCTGACCATGCACGGACATAACCACTAGATCAACTCACATTTATCATGACGGTTTTGTTGTTCTTTTCTTATCTCAGATGCTCAGGGGATCCCACTATGCGCAAATTGTACTCTTCTGATCCGTCATTCTCCAAGTTTGTCATCGACGCTTTCACCTTCATCGAGGAAAACACACAGGTGGGATGATAAGGCCATCGTTCTTTTGTATTTCCATTTCTTTTTCACAATGATAAAAGTACAAAAGTGGTCAAAATAATGAATAAAAGGTGTAAAAGGCGAACAGCTGCAAGAATGACAATAATAGGGTTTAGGGAAAAGGCTGAGTAAAGCTGAGATAATTGTTATCAGGGAGCTGTATCATGTTCACGTCTGCCTGAAAAAAAAAATCACAGTAGAAATATCCCCTGAAAAGGATTGATCATCGTTTTCGAAATATTACCGGAGGTAGCTGGAAATTTGTTGATAAATATTCCATGCCACATGTGTAGTTTAATATTAGCCTACCCAATTTCGTTTATGTGTGCACTAAAAAGTCATTTGTCAGCATTTTCAGACATTCTGATTAAATTTCTTGTAATTTTGATGAATTCAAACCTTACACTTCTGTACTAAACAGGCGCGTACGCAGGATTTTTTCAAGTGGGGGGGGGGGGGGGGGGTTTAACATTTTTAAATCGGGCCGAAAATTTCGCATCGACTCAGCCAGCCGCTGAATAAGCGGGGGGGGGGGGGGGGGGGGGAAGAGGACACTTTTTCTTTTCTTTTTTGGTCTCGAAATTTGAAAATTTGACATTTTGCTCTGTTGGGGGGGGGGGGGGTAAGGTCGCCTTTTTTAGGTCAGCCATGGGAATAGTTTTTTTATTATTATTTTTTTTTTTATTATTCAAAAAAACAAAAAACAAAACAAAACAAAGGGGGGGGGGTTGTTTTTTTAGGGGGGTTTATACACATAAAAATACCAAAGGGGGGGGGGTTAACCCCCTAAACACCCCCCCCCCCCCCCTGCGTACGCGCCTGGTACTACATACATATTAAACCTTTCTATGTAAATTTTAGCCCATTTCTTTCAAAACGTAATCACATGACCAGTACTAGATTTATTTTGAAACATCCGTCTTGATGTTTATAATGATAGATGACGTTATACGACCCTGTCTTATGGGGTACCTTGTCATTCGTGCCATTTTGGGGGGAGGGTGGAGACCCGCAGACTTCCCCCTCTAGAACCACTACTGAATACCACTGAACGCAACTGAAGAATATGTTATCGTCATAGAGGTCGGTTATACATTTTTTTCCATGCAGGTTTTCATTCACTGTGAGGTGCTCATTTGTAATGATAATGACCCATCGTCTCGGTGTTCCCAGGGATGTAAGTCTAGATTCAGACGTGGTAGCCGTCACACCCGTGGAGCAAGCTCCACTCCTCATCTAATCTCTAATGGACCTCTTTCAACTGCCCACACTATGCATGCCGCAGAAGCACACAACTCTGGTAATTACCTTTTTAAAGAACACAACACTTAACTTTAAAGGTGTCGTGTTTGTCTAGTGAAAACGTCGTTGGACTGTGGATCACAATTGTTGTTCGCCAGTCGAGTCTCGCCACGTTGGCAAGATATTAATATACATTTGTCCCTCACCGCCCAGGTTTTAAATGGGTACCGGTATGAAGGAATTCCTTGAATGATGTGAGAGCTGAAAACGGTAGCCTAGCTAGCAGAGCCGGGGTATAAATATTGGAGCGCCTTGACCACCTTGCCTGATGGGCAATGAGCGGTTTAGAAATACCAATCATCATTATTATTATTATTATTATTACCTACAGACTAGGCCTATGCCAATTAACTGTTTCTATTTGTGATCTTGTTTTTGTGTGTAGTTTGTTTGTATTTCACTTTGTATGTATTCTATATGGTCAAATATCCAAATTTACATCAGTTATGGGGAGCAGCCTCAATGTATCACCTACTTGTCCTGCCTTTGACATTTGACCTCTTGTTTTCTTGTACAAATCTTTTTAAGTTGTATTTGTATTTTAATTATTGTCCTTCATGATGACATTGTTTTAATATTACATAAAATTAGCTTAATGGATTAGAAGTTTTAAGCTGAAATGTCCTCTTTTCTTCATTCAAGACGCTTACAACGAGCCAGCGGCTGTTTCTCAGAAAGAGTCGTGTAAACTTATAAAAAATAGAATATGTATGACAGTTAGCACAATCCTTTATATAAATCATTTCTTCTTCCTAGTTTTTGGAATGGGGGATTATTTTTGTTTATTTTTCTCAATCATGGTATTTATGATCTTTAACTGCAGATGGTTCGCCCGTCGGTATGGAATCAAGCATTTTGATTGGAGTGCTCGCGTGTATCACGTGTTTGATTGTTGCCACGGTAGCCGGTGTGCTCTACAAATTACCAGCGAGACGCATGTCCAACATTTATACCATCGAGGCATCGAGTGAAGGTCAACGAAAATTATAAATAAAGTTGAAATATCAGTTATCAAAGAGAATGTTGAGTTATGGGAATAGTGATGTGTTAATATAATAATATGTTAGTACAATAATATCGTAGAGACTTTCGAAAAATCAACTTATTAATGCAATTTCAGTATTACCCTGTCATATACCTTTTTCAACGCGCGGACATTGCAATGACGTGTTACTTAATTCGATCATGATTTCTATGAGATGTACAACAGGGTATTGAAATTCCCCGTGAGTTAATTTTGTTTAAATCCGCATTTCTCACTTTCCAACCATGTGTAAATGGGTACCTGGTAATTGCTGGAGTAATAATGAATGCAGGGCCCTCATGAAGGGCCTTGATGCCGATGAGGCTACCTGAGTATTATTGTTATTATTATCATTATCATTTTAAATTTACTATTATTATAGCTATTTGTATTATTATTATCATCAGTATTCTTATAATTATTATTAGTAGTATTATTATCATCATCATCATCATCATCATCGGCTATACTAAAAAAAACTTTGATGATGTCGATATAAAACGTATGCCTTGGACTTGTCAATCTACCTTATCATGGTTGTGATGGTACTTGAATTTGTATTAATCTAAATTAATCATCAATCATTATATAGGCCTAATGAACATGGTGAAGAGCGCAAATTATTGACATTAAAGTCTACTAAGTGTTATCATTTTGAGGATGTCATCGCGTGAAGCATTTAATTTGACATCTGATGTATCTATTGGAGACAGGCATATCCAATGTACCAATTTCATTGGCCTATTTGGGATTCCCCTTACAGGGACTGCTGATGTGAGCAGCTACCAACAAGTATTTGTTGATACCCGAACTGGCTATTGTTCGCAATTGCAAAATATATACAACAACGACAAAACATGCAAACGAAATAACTTTTTGCATGATTATTACACCATATTATTGTTTGTAATTAATTATTTTCATGTACCAGGCATAAATGTTCATTTCTATTCCGCCCTTTTCCTTCTTTTCTAAGCGCATAGGGACTTTCTTTACGTGAGTGATAAGCGCTATGTAACGTTCATTATTATATTCGATTTTATGCATTCTCGAATTTATTCTACCTTCACTATGTTGTATCTTCGTTTGCTTATCTTTGGGGTTCATGGTTGCTATACAGTTAAGACTTAGTGATACCCCTTGTAAATTTGATGTTTTTGTGTTTTTCTCAACTCAAGAATGAAAGGTGGACTGGTTCAATTAGGGCCTTTGTTGAAAATTGTCAGACGTAAACTTTAATATGTCTCATTCTCAAAAAAACATAGAACAGGACATATAAACATTTTAAATACTTAAAATTCTACGAAACTTTGTAAGGGTATGAATAATTTAGCTGTTAAATATACGTATGTTTTGGTTTTCAGGATTTATCATGCTTTCTTGCTATAGCTATTTTCATAACTTTGCAATCATTATATTGAATAGAGGATTTTGCAATATTATAGTAGAAGCTTTACGTATTTTAAACATGTTATTAGTCTTTCGCCTGATGTGTTCTGATGTAGACTGCATCCCTTTAATAAACACACACTGTTATGCCGTTTTCCTCCTGTCGTCATGGCGATTCTACCACAGTTTAATATGAATATCCGAAATTACAGAGAAATCATTGCCGAGAAGAGAGCTTTTACCCATATTCGAATCAATAATGTTACACGAAAAAGCTCAAGCTTGTCCAACAAGTCATGGCTATAGCAATTTCCCCCGACGTAATACAGATGAATTTGAACAAATACCAGCAATTTATCTTTCAATATTAAAAGGTTTTAATGCTCTTAGGCTTTGATTACAGTAGTATAACAAAGGACTTGTGTTATTTGGTTGTGGTGGGTATTTGTAGTTAAAACACATCGCATTCTTCATTTGCCAATTTTCCTTGTTTTGTTTATCTTCTTCTTCTTGGCTTAAGCCAATTGGCTTCCTCCAGTTTGGAGAACTGCAGATGGTGCAGGTGTTGGTAGTACACATATAAAAAGGATAGGCAGGTTTAAAGGTGGCATCACATATATGTAGTGGAACGTTTAACATGGAGGTCAAGTATGATGGTTTTAATTTTCTTTAGACCGTAAAAGTAAAATTTGCGTTGTACATGTATACGTCTGTAAAACATGACGAAGGAGTTTACGAAAACCTTTATGACATATTATTACACTACAAAAATAGATACTTTCCGTTGTTTTTTCTCTTTGTTTACGATTCATACCCTAAGAATTGTCTTGTATTGAATCTGAAGTCCGTCTTCAAGCAAATATAGCTGAGCTTCATTTTTTCTCTCTGATTCGTTTTTACATTTATCACTTTGATTGTCATTCTGTTTACTTTACTACCTAATGTAGTTTGTCAAATGAATCATCGCTGTTCTACCAAAGGTTAAAACATTCGCTTTGATTTCATACATCTAAATTCAGACGGGCCATCATTTATGAAAACAGATATCAAAACTGGCAAGAAAATATATTTCTGTTACTCTAAATGAAAATAGTCGATTGGATTTCCATTGACGTCGACCAATGCCTGTGATTAGTGACCATTGACCTCCTTAAAGGGGCACGTTCCCGCCAGTGTAGTTATCGGAACATGCCATCTGCGTAAGAGCCGATTTCTGTTGGTGTCAATAGGCAGTTATAGCACCGTCCGCCAGCGCGTACATATTTTGAACATGCCCCTTTAAACTATTACTTTTCACCTTAAGCATGACAAGTGCAAGGTCTCGCGGTTTGGTCAATAGGTTCCTGAACTATTGAGCACAAGGTACGGGATTCGAATCCCTGTCACAACAGTTAATGTCCTTTGCTACTATATTAATATACGTTCTGCCACTCTCCACCCATGTAAAGTAAATGGGCATACCGAAGAGGAAGAAATTCCTTCAATTCTCGAGCTCCTTATCTCGATAAAGATTTTTCAACAATTTTTTTCCATTCTTCTTTTTTCCGCTTTCGATTATTACATTATTCTTTTGAACCATCTTTACCGCATCAACAAAGGGGGCTATTGTAATGAACGAGTATGTAGTATAACTCATAATTGATGAATACAGATCATGTAGATTGTGTGTAATGACTGCGACAAAAAATTGCAAAAAAAATTGTATGAAAGAAAATCATAAAGCAATAAAATACATAATGCCTCAAATTGACTGATAACTTGCTTTATCTTTTGTTTCGTCTTTTTGATTATTTTCCCTCTATTTTGTAAGATTGATTTTTGGTTTGTAACTTTTGTGTTTGTCACTTTTTGTCCTCATAAAGTTCGCATATTGGAACAAGACTATCAAGACAAAAAATATTGTTTCTACTTATGATATGACGCTAGAATTTATAATTAATGACAGTTTGTAAAATCAGAATTTGTTGGTAAATTTGCTGTTCAACATTTTGAGTTACTTCCTGTAAAAGAAATTAATATATTACATAGGAAA
Organism: Strongylocentrotus purpuratus; assembly: GCF_000002235.5. Taxonomy (NCBI): domain Eukaryota; kingdom Metazoa; phylum Echinodermata; class Echinoidea; order Camarodonta; family Strongylocentrotidae; genus Strongylocentrotus; species Strongylocentrotus purpuratus. Next base: position 6,975,163 of record NW_022145613.1, on the reverse strand, counting down.
AACAGAGTGTGGAGATGCAGACCGAGTCTATCCTTTATGAAAAGAGAGGAGAAATTGTGAACATGACACATGGACGAGTGAGAGACAGAAAGAGACAACCCCTCTCATCCTATTCTCCAGGGAGCAGTCAGCCAATACAATAAATAGTACAAGATATGATAGAAAATGGAGTAAAGTGTGCAAGTGGTCAGAATATAGATTTTATACAAACTAACAGTTAAATAATAACCCTTCTTCTCCAAGGATGATTATTTCGTTTTAAAATATGTTTATATAATTATAGCGTTAAAAAATCATTACAGAAAGACAAAATTATGTCATACCAAAAATAATTAAATTGAAAGCGATAATATTATATAAAAGCATTGTAAAACATACATGACAATACATTTTACTCGTACACTATACTGTTGTTATAAATTGAAATACCAAAGACTAGCTGAACTAGTCTGAAACACTATCAATTAAGTACTGGCATATTAATATTAATCCATTTTAAGTAAAACTTTGCTGGATTATATTCATACAAATATAAGTATAGATGGCAAATTAAACAGTAATGCTATTATAATACGGAGATTACAGTTCCAACAATAGCAACAGCAATATTAAAATTATTTGTTTATATGGTATATGTATAGTACGGTGTACAATGAATGAATTAAATCGAATAAATTGTAATGTATCTTATGTTTAAATTATCACCATCTTATGAAATAGAATTGAAGTCATAATCTGTATTAACGAAACATAACATTACAAAGTCAAAGGTATTTTTCCGCTTTCAAGGTTTCTGTGACCTGCATTCTTCATTTGATGTTCACCACTGATTTTCAAAATAAACAAGATATTACATACTTATGTTACTTATCAAAGGTCTTTTCTTTGCTTATAACCCCACAGGGATTGGGTTTTTTCCTCATAATAAGATGTAATTTTTCGCACTGCCACCTCACAAATCTTAAACTTGCTCGCTCCCAAATAAATTGTCAGACCATCACACCCAGCTGCAAAGTATGATGCTTAAGCAATTTCTTGTATGGTGTATAAAGTGAAACAAACATTGAAATCGTCCCTGATAATGTAACCACAATGTAGGGATGTATACCAATGTAAACAAAAATGTATATTTCTGCTTTGAGATTTTCCTTTGTAGGTGCCCCTTTTTCCGAAAATTGCCCTTTTTTCTTGGTGCCCCCTCACTTTGGAAGTCGCTCGGCCGCCCCTGCCCTTCGACCATAATAGCTTGGGCTTGATAGGGTATATCTATATACACCGGTTATGGGAACATATATATATATATATATATATATATATATATACACCGGTTATGGGGACATTTATATCATTATACCGGTTTATGGGGACAAAATGTCCGTGCTTCACGGTCTGGTACAGACAGACTAATTTTGTTTTTATTTGAATGTGTTTCTTATTTCAAACGATGTATAATGATATATAGTTTCGCCTCGAATGGCTTTACATATCGGATATCCTACATGCCTATATAGCACTAGGTAATAAGAGAGAGGGAGAGAGAGAGAGAGAGAGTGATTATATATAAAATAATAGAGAAAGAGAAGGAAATGAGAAGCAAGGAGAAGAGGAAAGAAATTGTTACCTAGTGGGCCAGAGTTTGCAAAAGTAAAATAATTCACTGTTGCCCAGAGGCATGCGAGCCCTCATCATAATTTTAGGGTATCCAGGCCAAGATAGAAATATCAAATATAACATGATGATGATGACATTAAATAAAGGCCCTAGGCCCTAGGCTTACTGCTCTTTGAACGAACAATTAACAACGACAACAACAATAACACCAACTAAAGCTGGCCTTTTTTTATTATTAGTGGAGACCACTGATCTCTACGGAAAAAAATTTCCGTAGAGATCAGTGGTGGAGACGGTTTATTTCATCAAGAGCACCAAATGTTCCGGACGGATTTGGCGCCGCACCGTACTCTCGTCGGTACCAAATCCGCCTGCGTATCCTATCCGTCGTGACACGGTTCGTTGGTAGGTGACGCATTTTTTTTGGTGACAACAATATTCCTGGAATATGTTCGACGAATTTATCCCATATCGACGTCCAATATAGTTGTTTTGATTTACCGGTAAGAATCGCTCACATTTTCCTCTTATTTTGTTTCCATATCTCTTTGTAGTGATGTAGAATGAAGTAATGGTCTAACTACGTTGTTTACGTTTTACTGTAATAATTTTGATAGTATGGTCCCATGTATCGCAAATTGCGTACCGTTCCGTACTATCACTTACTCGATCTGAACTTGTCTGATAAAGCCGGCGCCAGGGACTCGTTTCTCGAAACGTATGACGAGACAGTCGTAGCTGTGTCCACCTAATACGGAGATGTTTCTGATGTTCCTATGCCGTTTTACGAAGAGTTTACTCGCTAGACATCTAATGAATTCTCATTATTATCTGAGGGGTCCACAATTTACAAGCTTTGCTTTTCAGTGGACCTCTCCATTTTCTCAAAATATAAATGCAATTAAATTTTAAAATTCATTTTTTTGTCTTCCTAAAATGTATAAATTATTATTAAGATTTGTTTATTACCAATGTAACTATGTTGTGTATACATTTTTACATTGTATTCGTTATTATGTATTGTATTTTGTTGGAAATGAAAAAATAAAAATGAAATGAAATGAAAAATGAATTTGATACTAGAGTAAAGTACCCGGTAATCGGTCAGCTCCGGTTTTCGGCCAATTGGTTGGATACATGGTAAAATCACTTTAAAATACATCGCATAATAGCATAACACATATCCCACACATACCATACCATGCCAGCGTCACTGAGGAACCACATTTGCAATGAAAAATATATCCTAAAATATCACATTTTAGCGATGTAATCGGCGGTCCCGCTACCCAAATCTGAAAAATCGAGTTTCTTACGCGTGTATGTAAGAAATATGGGTACCATAAAATGAGCTTTATTTCAAGTATTTTTCAGATATAGAGCCCGATTTTGTGCTGGTCGCAAGCTCAAAAGTATCTCATCGCATGTATTAAATCAATGCAGCCGCACACCGCGACGCACACACGATATGTCCGTCTAATTCAGATTCCAACTTCCGATCACCGCTGTGCCTGTATTCGGTCAGGCGAGCACCCGGGAGCTCCGGCGTGGGATACCTGCTCCGCCCGCTTGTGCTATACATCAGCGCGGAAACGCACGGCGCGCGCGAGCGCTTCCTATTGACTTTGTACATGCGGCCGTAAACTGAAACGCTCGGCCGATAACCGGCTCCAAAACAGTGAAAATTGAAATGAATATTGTCATGGCAATTCGTGATTTTTTTTTGGGATTCTTTTTTTGTTTAAACAATAATAATATTTGCTTCATGATTTGAACAAGAAATGATAATAAATAGGAAGTAAAGAGTCCAATAAATAGGATTTTGTCTTAAGTGGCCGAAAACCGGGTACTTTACTCTAGATCTAGTATCAGGCCTTATCGTCGAGAATGTATTGTCACTGTTAATGTTATTAATGTTAGCATGATTGACATGTCAAAATCTGGCTTGGTTTGACAAAATGTTACGTATTGACATTGCCATTGAATTTAAGTTGCGCTGAAGTTAAGTAGGCCCTCTCTCACTTAAATTTGAAGCCACTCGAGCAGATCGATCATTCAATGGGAACTCATAGGCTCACTGCATGTACAGCGCTCAATGCGCAAAGTTCTTCATGCTCCCTGGCCTAGCACATAGAACTTTGCGAATTGAGCGCGGTACAGTGAGGTGACGCGCTCACACATAACTGACGCACCCAAATGGCACTGCACACACATAAAATAGAAAAGTTAACAAACATTTCAGAATAAATTTCCAATTTGTACCTTAGATATGACGAAAACAAGAATTTTTCAAATTTAAAGAAAAGTTACGTAAGATTTAAACTTAGGTGAAATACTTAACCTTTTAAGGATTCTGAAAACATTGTAATATATAGAGGGTATGACTGAAATATCATGATTTTGGTATCGGATCAAAGTGAAAATCGCAAGCTTTCTCCTCGCACCAATATCTTATAACATTGAGCAAATGGAAGCCAGCGATAGTCAATAAGAAGGGACCTTAATCCTTGTAGACGCCAATTTAGGAAAATGAGGCTGCAATTCTCTAATGTTGTACCCTTTTATTCTTTTGTCCACAGGAGCCTGACCAAGCGGTTGACACAAGGTATTGGGACTTCAAAAAAAGCTAGACAGAGATATTCTTGTCCAGGTCTAGTAACAGTTTCTACCTGCAGAAGTTTACCCAAGCCACTCAAATTTTCGACCATGCTCACTGTTACATTCTAAAAAGTACATGAGAAAGGTTAATGAGGTAGCTGCTTACTTAGGATGTGGAGGAGGTTTCAGTTTTCAATGGCACTCTACAATAATTAGATCATCTGAAAAGAGATAAAATGTCGGATTATTCTTTTCGTAATACTGGCAGTGGGCGCCAGTCCAGCCTCAGCGTACAGGGCGAGTCCATGGGCAGGGACACTTCAAATGGAAGCGTGAAGAAAAACTACAGATATCGGGTGATATCCAATGACTCCTCAGTGGACGAGACACTCTTCGGATCACATAGAGATAGGAATAGGAAAGCACAGGTTGAATGGAGCGATCATCCACCACAAAGAACGCCCTCTAGTGGGGCAACAAGGAAATCTCCAGCAATCAAACCAATGCTGACTGTCTCCCCGTCGATGCCTAAGACGAGGAATAAGTATCGGATTCAGCAGCACACACCGACTTACGTCGACCACTCCCTCTTTGGGGGACCTCTCGAGGAGCCCTCTTTTGAGGCACCATGGACGGACAAGAAGGCCGATAAACGTAGAAAAACACCTCTTTTGTGGGGGTCCCCTGTTCAGGGTAGTCTTGAATTTGAATCAAGGTCAAACTCAAGCATGGGTGAACGCCCTGGGTCGGCCAGTGGAAGTCGGCCTGGGTCGGCCACTGGAGGTCGAAGGTCATCCATGGGAAGCAGGCCTCAGTCTGCCTCGGGGAGGCGCTCAGCAACACCTAGTAAACCAGCTCCTTGGAAGTAATAGGTTTGAGCTACTTGAACTTTGATTAATTGGTAGATATATGAAACCCCTGAAATTAGTTTGTGGGAACTTTTGATCAGCCCATTAGAAAAACAAAATGCCATGTGCAAAGTTTGATATATATATAGTAACTGTTTAGTTACAATCCATATTAAATTCTTAAGCTGTGCTAGGTTGCATTTTCATGTTTGTACATACATAGTCTATCAAAACACGTGACTGTTTATTAATTGCTGTTTGATGTTAAAATGATAGGCCTACATATATATACATGTATATATATATATATATATATATTATATATATATATATATATACATGTCTGTTTGGTGTCCACTAATTACACATACAGGTGTATACACTGTAGATGATTTTAGAGTGCTTATTTGATTGCTCTCAGGTCCAGAATCTACACTTTTGTGAAATAAGTTGTGTCAAGAGATTATTCATGAATGCTCTAAAAGCATAGAATTTTAAAAAGCGAAGATTAATCTTCTTTTTTAAATGAAATCGATATTTGTATCAAACAGCAGAGGGGGGATTCAGGGAAACAAAAAAAAAGAAGAAGATTTTCTAATTTTTTTAATCTGTTTGGAGCATTTCTGGCTCCGAACAGATGATATATTCCGGTACATGTACAGTGTATATTAGGATTGTGTTTATTGTATTTATGTTTTTGTGTTTCCCGTCCAGTTTCTCATCAGTGCAAGTACAAATTATATCTATTTCTTTTCATAAGCATACATGTATATTGTTTGTAAACAATACTTTTGGATATATAACATTATTCAAAGTAAACTTTCATCTTTCATGTTGGCACCTGACAGGCAAATGGTAATTAATACATTGCTTTTAGGCTATTGCTTAAAGGGAATCTAGCTTTTAGGTTTGCCCAGATATAGTTCTACTAACGCATACAACTTTGTCTCGGGGCACAGTATCGTTTTGAGATGTCCTTGGGCTGTAGTTTTCATTGTGCCCCTCAAAACAGTCATTATTTGTATACATGTCCTGGGACCTTTCAAAGAAGCTGAATGAATGTGGATGAAATAATATTGTAATTGTATATAATGTTGTCATCATATCTACTTCGTTATGTACAGCTTTAATACATACCTTTTTAATATGACCAAGTAAAAAATACTTGGTGCAAAAGGTGTGATCGAGCCCGCTCTCCAATGTGATTTGTTATGAAGTTTTGGTTGACACTTAGAGACGTTTCTTCTGTATTCTCTGATCATTTTGATTTGTAATTTGCATCATAATATAGTATAGTCCAGAAATGTTACCGGTAGTTATACCTCTATTTATTGCTATGACAAGCTGTTACAGGAGTAAAAGTTCTCTAAGATGCACGTAATACGCTCATAATTGATTAAAGTTTCCATAAATTGTTATTGTCATTGGGCATACACAATATATGTAATTTGGTGGTGAGGTCAGCTGGTAAAAGAATTTTTTTGATGTAATTGATTGCCTATTAACTCTTGGGTATGAGTGTCCCATGTACATGTATACATATATATGAAAAACAGTTTTTATTTGTAAATTATAGACTACTTAGACACTAAACAGGTTTGTATATGAATTATGTGCCAAGAATGTACTACATGTATGTACAGTTGGTATATTTTGTGTAAAAAACATGTTTATAAATAATGTGAAATAAATTTTTGTTTAAAGATAAAAGACAAACATAAATGGAAATATCAAGTGTGAAAGTAATTTCTTTTGTTGTGCATTTAGTTATCATTATACAACACCTAAAACATGAATATATAATGCAATGTAAGTTGTTTTACACCATGAAATCTAAACATAGATAGCACATGCTGTTAAAGACGGGTTAATTGAGAAAGAGTATCACACATACCAAGCTACTGACAGTAGGAAGCACATTCCAAAAGATGTTGTGAAATGGAATATATGGTATTGTTATGTTCCAAATGTATTGATGATACAATCAGAAAAATACATATTTATTTGCCTTCATTTGTCCACGGGTTAAAATCTAGTAGGAATTTCTGAGCATTGTTTTACAACTAATATGTCTCAAGATTTAGTGTAGATAAATTCTACAAGATTTGATTTACAATATACATTATGTACCAAGTCCAGCTTGATAATAAATGCAGTTTCAGAATTTTCTGTCTGAATTGTTGATGTGATTAAAAAAATAATAATCAAGTGTTACAGTATATCATTAATAATGCTTGCTTTAAAGACAATTTTACATATTTGAAAAGAAGACAACATACCTGTAGTCAAATATAATTTTTAGGCTATATTCACATGTAGACTTTATTGCAACATAGTCTCGTAATAGCTTTTTTGTTTCATCTATTGTAGACATACCTGTACATGAAAATAATAATGTTCAATATACAGTATAAACATATAATCAACAAATTAATAATAACGTAAATTTAATTTGCAAAAAATATATTTGGTTGCATTATGCTGGAAGATATGAAAATATATTGCATAAATTATTGATATACAAACATGCATAGATTTAGCAAAGTGACAATGTGACCAATTGGAACTGCAAGTAAGTGCATTGTTATTGAACAATCTTTTAATTTTTTAAATAATATGATTAGAGTCTTCTTGGCTTTTACTTAGAGGGTTAAACTTTGTGTCCGTCATGTGCAAACCATGGTGCAAGAGGCTAGAGGTATATGAGATAATCTTTCAATGAAATATTTCTCGCAAAGGGGAACATTGGAGAGACCTAGAGAATATTTAGTATATACTATGAGAACATATTTTGCCATATGTTAAAGGTAAAGACTAGTATTGGAAACGCCCCAATTTCAAAAAATGAAATGGAAGCTCTCATTACCAATCATGTGAAAGAATATGTTTTGACTAATACATGATGATAAAAAATTTGCCGGGAAACCGCCTACTAATTCATATATTTGGTAAATTTGTTTCTCTCATGGTCTGTGAGAGATATAGGGTAGTCCCATATACATCTTTCTGTGTATAATACTTGTAACTTTACGAAGAATGGGCCATATTTCTTATCATTTTGATGATTCCAGAACCTTGCAGATGCTAGATGCTAGATGATCAACCTTTTCTGATCGATTCCACAACGTTTCTTTCACAATGCAATCGCATGACCATAACTGGTCTTTACCTTTAAGAGCTGATTAGCATTGTATTTGGTATTAGAGTCTAGTCTAAATGACTGAACTGCATTCCTGCTGACAATATGTGCTACACAATACACACTGAAGTATAGACCCTGCTAGACTTGATATGTACAACCTTGTTTTGACACCAGGGCCCCATTGCATAAAACTTACCGTTGATGTAACTTAGTCACCATGGCAACATCACTCAACAGCCAATCAAATCAAGGTTTCCTAGAAAATTACAATTAATGGCAAAGTTACCATCAATGTAAGTTTTATGCAATGGGCCCTGCTCTACTAAATCTAAAGAATTAACTAATTTGTGTTACTTTATACAAAAAAGTAAAAGTTTCGATACTAACATAGGTTCTACCTCTAGTTTTTTGTTGTTGTAAATTCCTTTAGAGTGGTGAAGGCTCGCAAATGCTTGAAACTACATATTAAAGTACAATGTACTTTCAATTCTCTCCTAACCACAAGTTCACATCATGATTGCATTTAAATGTATAATTAATATTATCCTGAGAATGTTCTTAGTGCATGCCAAATGGAAATATATGAACAGGTAATGCAGTGTTGATATAAGTCTAAGGAATGAAAGAAAATTCCATCAATTACCTCAATAAAAATTAGGGTAGAACAAAATACCACACAGGTTTATTTTGTTTATATTTTTGAGAAGTTGCATACACATGTACTTGATATACTAGACTCCCCCATCAAAAATATGTTTTCACTTAAGTTACATGAATGGCCTTGACCAATAACTTGCACTGTGTATTTTAAAAAAATGTGATGGAATCAAAATTTGAACAACAAGAAACCCAATTTCTTCCTCTTAGTCAGAAGACTTTGGGAAATGGGGAAAAGCATGAAAAAGACTACGATAACATAACAAATATTGCACATCATGATTGTTTAGGTCGCATAGTAAGTATGAAATTGACACACTGATAGAAACTTGAAAAGTATCACAAGAATAACTTTTAAAAATAAAACTCAATGGAATGAAAGTGACATAATAATAATACATGTATTATATGCAATTCGTTCCTGTTTTCACGAAGTGACGGTAGTGAGGAAAATCTGCACGCAAAGTGTATGCGATTTCCATTCACTACCGTCACTTCGTGAAAACAAGGACGAATTGATTGATTGATTGATTGATTGATTGATTTCTGTTTGATTTTCTTTTTCTTTTGCATTTTTACAAATATATAACAAACAAACATTGTAAATTTACACATGACAAAAGAATATATGTAGAATAAAGTAAGGCTGGGTGTAACTAATCGAGAACATCAAACAGGAGGGTTGACAAAATAAGCAAAGCTTGATAGTATGACTACCCTCAAAGGATACATAATAATACAAATATGGAGGAACAAAATATTGGTAAAAGGGGGAAAAGACAGAAAAAAGAAGAAAAAAGAAAAGAGAAGAAAGAGGGGATGCACATCAATATTCACAGACTGATGTGGTAGTTGGATTTCAAATTGATATATAAAGATTTTAAATAAGAAAAGAAATGCAAATTTGAATACTGAGTGGCCAACTTGGGATACAATAGAATGAGAAGACTCGCGAGGTTCGGACAGTAAGAATGTGAAAGTAAGATCAGCCAGCTGGTTTTAAACCTGGGCCTGCGAGTCGGAGCCTTGAAATGTTTGTATAGAAGACAGTGTGTATTCAGTATCCCAAGTAGGCCACTCTTTATTCATACGTGTATTCATACCAGGTCATGGAAGGTTATAATCAACGTTTCAATGAATGGAAGCAAAAAAAAGTAAACAGTACAGAATTGTCGACACTCAGGTCATGTATACACCATTCTACGATAGCACCTGCAATTAAACAGGTTGTAAACACTACATATTGATGCTATAACTGTACAAGAACAGTTTATACATAGACACTAGACACCAGAAACTATATGTAAGCACTATCCTGAATAACAAATGCATCACCAGATTATGTACCAATAGGGCAATTCCAATTGGTAATTTTTGAAATGTAACCAAATTTAATGCATACGTCTAGTTTGTCAAGTGCCATCAGCTATTACAAATATTTGCACTGTACATGATGAGAATTCCATATGGTGGTAGGCTAGAGCACAGCGCATTACACAAGACATGTCTCTCGTAAAAGTGAAGTCAACGCTTGGTGAATGACAACACCGGTTATTGGGTAAACATCAGAATGGTGTCAAATTCCCAACGAAAACCTGACTACTAGGCATCTTTATTATGGAAATAATTGTACATGTAATTTGGCATATTTTCAAGAAAGACATATCTGTGGAAGCAAATCAAAAATGGAAGTATACGATATATGAAAAGCAGCTGTGGTTGATATATATATACATATATAGCTGGACTATTAAAACATTAAGTACGACAAGTGTATTTACATAATACACTGACATATTTACACATAGACATAGCACATAATACATTACTTAATATAAATTACATTTCACTATGAACTCTTAACAGGTCCAGAACACAGATCATTTTTGAAAAAATTATATCGGCATAAAATTTGAAGTTACAATGCATTAAAAATAAAAAGAATCTATGTTCCTCTGAGAACATTCAACAGTCTGCAATTTGGGCACTGTTGACAATTGGCTCATTAACAAAGGACACTAAATTGATTGCATCTTCATTTCAATGTCAAAAACACATTGTGAGAAACGTATTGGTTCTGCATTTACTATTGCCTCTACTCTAGATGAAAGTACCGTATATTAAATATTCTTGATAAGATTGTTTTCTAATCTTTTACGAAAAAGGTATTTAAATGATTTTTTTTCTTCTTCATATACGTTTTAAGAGGAAAAAGGAAATGAAAATACCAACTGACTTTCTAAAAAGAAGATGTGCAGGCACATGTATATGTACAATTCTAAATAAGCCTTTACATCAGAAGAACAAGAATAAAACTAGCCACAGGTTAAAAAAAACATGTCAAAAGATGTCAAAGATTAAATAAATGGACAGATGTATATATATATCTTTATAATACAGCACTGATTGTGATTTTACTGTGATTTTACGTTTAAATCATGAGGATCTTTATTGCACATTGAAGGATAAGAGTAGTTCCTTCCAAGGTGGATTTTAAACAAGAATAACCAATAAATATTGACAACTTTGTGCAGCTTTCATTTCCCTGTAGAAAACTTCAACCAAAAAAAGTAAACAATCCCTACTTGTAACTCTATATTTCAGTTCATAACATTATTAAATTTCAAGAAGCTCAATTTCTTCGTTAAATTGGGCAGCTTAAGCTCATAGGCTTCAGCAACTTGTTCTCAAATGATCTGGGTGAAAAGTTTGATGTTACAACTTGTTCTAAATATATTCAAGACAGATATTTTCCATCCTCAAGCTGTTCATCTACACGAGAGGCATTAATGGGCTCCTCCAGGACTTATTTCATCAAAGTTTTTATGGTTAGGGTTAGGACTAGGATTACAGTTGGATTTCAGGTTTAAGATTAGGTTTCATGTTCTGTCTCAAGTTGAAGTTATGAAATTTGGTGTCTTTCCCGTGGCCTGACTTGGGGCCAATCAGGTATAATACTACTCTGGACAACGGAACCGCAGTAATCATGTGCATGCAACATACGCGAAACTGAAGCGTGAGGAGAAATTCGGTCTGTTTCGCAAACACTAGCGCGCACTGACCATGTAGAGATTAAGTCGTTGACTACCGTTAATGAAGTCTATTCGTTTACGTGCAGTTGTCCAAAAGAAGTCGTAGATGACGTTAACCAGTATTTGCCAAGCTACACTCCTTTAGTTTGCCACAAAGTTTGCCCTCCAGAGGGCGACCTTTCCATCCTTGCTGCCTGCCCCGGTGATGACGTAGCGTAACTCTGCCTGGCACATGGACCTGATAGCATCTTCATGAGCCTCGAGCTCCTTCTCGTACTCACAGGTGTTGGCATCGAAGAGGTGAATCTTGCCTTGTTTGCTACCAGCCCATATCTAAACCGATATAAACAATAAGTAATCAAAATAAGAATTATAAAATTGCTGACCGCACATTGAGCTAGACTACGGAGAGTCCTGGCTGCCGGGATTGGCTTTTCTTTTTGGAATAATGAGCTGATCTCCAAAGAGGATGGAAGGGAAAAGAGGAGGATGACATCATAGCTACACTAGGGGGGGGGGGGAGGGGGGGACAGCTTTGGGTATTAGTATCAGTGATACAGGGCAACATCAATGTAGACCTCTGAAATGGCTTCTTTACATTTTATCTAAGACCTAGCCTGATATATGTTATGAGATAAAAATGTATTGAATATGTTACAGAACAAACCACTAAAGACTGCTATTGCATTCCATATGATTTATGAAGAAAATCTTTTCATAATAACAAAGCATTTGGAGGCAGGGGCTCTAAGTGGAGAATGTATAATATACTGACCCTGGTTCCTACGGCAACAAGCTTGCTGATACCCCGGCATGATATGGTAAGAAGCTTCTCTTGTTTGAATGTGTTCACATTCCAGCAGGCTACCTCTCCTCTCCTACCACAACCTGTCCAGATCTGTCAAAGAACAAAGATTAGCTGTAAGTAACGTTCTATATAACGTTATTAAAATCTAAATGAAACTTAAAATGATCATCATTATTCAACACCGTCATCCCCACAATCATGATAAGATGAAGCACCATTCTCATTATCCTCCCTCTCCTCCTCCTCCCCATCCTCATTATATAAAAATCCCCATCCTCCTCATCACCACCATCATCATCACCATCATCATTTTCATCTTCCCTATCATAATAAACATCCTCCTCCTCCTCATCATCATCATCTTCATCACTACCATCAGCATTATTCCCCTCAATTTTATCATCACCACCATCATCTTCCTCATCATCATCATCTTCCTCATCGTCATCATTTTCATCACCACCACCATCCAAAATCTTTATCCTCACGATTTGCATCATCTCCTGCCTCCATCTCAGCCTTGGGTCCATAGTCGCACTCATGATATTGATATTTAAATAACTTACCCTGTTCCCTAGAAGAAGGAACGACTCAATGAGGGATGGACCCCCATCTTTGTCAAGATGCTGGAGGCTGCTCAGCTCACTACCATCCAGGCCTATGACTTTGATATCAGTCTTGGTACCTGCAAAATACAATACCAGGTGGAGTTTAGCTATCATAGAGTCAGGGACATTGACGATCGAGGGAATGAAAAACATTTTGCATATTGCAAATGTGTTCACAGCATGATGAGATGATAATCATATAAAAAGTAAAATCTCATTCTCTTGTCTTTTTTAAAAGTAAACAAATGTTTGCTGATAATCATTGAGACCGATAACAATGATAAAGATACATCAATAATAATCATGATCATATCAATACTAGAAATAATAGACAAATACAGGACTGTTTCTACACACTTTTACAAATGACAATAATAATAAAGAAACTTGAAATAATAATGATTTACTGCAAAAGAAGTACATGTCTAAAATGAGCAAATTAAAAGATATCAACATGCCATAAGACTTCATGAATAATATCACAATATATGAGACAGGTGTACTAAATGATGACGATAATCATGATGTTTATGATTGCAAGGAAACTTACAGCACCATAACTTGTCATTGTACCATCTCATTGAGACGAGCGTCTTGGTATTCTTCAGCTGTATCTGATGTTTCTGTGACAAGCTCTGCGTGTCCCAACCAAAGATCTGCCCATTCAAGCTGCATGTGAAGGCAATCCTGTAAACAGAAATGCAACATGTTGATTGAAACAATGTGTATACAATACCAGCAAAAGGAAAATAATTAAAGGCTCAACATCACATGTAATATCGCATTGGACAAGGTCAAGGGTTTGGTGGTAATGTGATTTTCGTTATGCATCTACGAAACCCAAATCAATCACACTTCTGTAATAAGCTTTAAAGGTTATTAGAGAACAACATTGGTCAGATTTATCTGTGCTACCAAACAAATATGTTTTCTCTTTTGTAATACACTGTAAATCACAGATTCTATATTTTTTTTCTTCAGATTAATCAACATGTACATATGTCGTTTCACATTTGTAAATTAGTTCAGGAGCAATTTCATTTCTAAAATATTCATGATACAGTGAATCTACTATCCTTTGAATGACAACATATTAAACATTCTACAGTATCTATATAACGTGTTGGCTTCTGAATTCTCTATTGCCCATAGGCTTAATACAGAGACCATCACTTCCCATAGGCAATGGGTTAGGGTACTAATAAATTTTGAAGATGTATGTTGTTAAATCATACTTACTTGCCATCTTCTGATATGGTCATGTCAGAGACAATGTCGTTATGTTCTACAAGCTGTTTGTTTGACAGGCAGCTGGGTATGTCGATGATGTAGATGGTTGTATCGAACGACCCCGCCCATACCTGCTCTCCTCTCACACTCAGCAGGCAGCACTGTTACACATAAAGAGAAATATATGAATGATACATAATTACTAGTAAAACAAATGAAGGGTTTGATTATAAAATGCAGCTATTCGGCCATTACAAATACCAGAATTTATAAAATGAAGAGTTTTAATAATTCATTTTAATAGTACAGGCTAGATTGATGATAAAAGGAACTTTACCCAATTTTCATTTGAAAGTAAAATTATTTGAATTCCAACTAAGCTTGCTCATTACGTTCTTCCCTCTTTGAAGGTTATAAATGATATCAAAATAGTTGATGTGACTTTTGAACAAAAAGAATGTTTGTAGATGTTTCATTTTAACTTTTGTTATTGTATATATGCATATAAATTGACTTTAAAAAAAAATTAAAAATGTGGAAATGAAACTTGAACTTGAACTTGAACTACTAACAATGAACATTTAATCATGACATCAACCTCCACAGTGTATAGGTGTATTCAACTTCAGCAACAAAGACCTTTAAAAAAAGGCGAGAAGAACAAAAAAATTACCACTCTGTCCTTGGCATCAGCAAACTCCGCCTCCAGCACGAAGTTGCTCCCGTCGAAGACCTTGACCTTGCCTGACCCCATGGCGCACCAGAGTTTGGGCGTGGCCTCCTCCTCGCTCATACTCCGGTCTGAAAAGACAGAGGCTGAGGGATGTACAGAGGGGTATAGTAGGGGGTAAGTTCTGATGTGTGTGCCGTCGGTGGGGGCAGCATGCATCAGGGGATATTGATGCTGACATACAAGGCCTCTCTTGATTAAAGGTATTATCTATTCTAATAGCACTGATCCGGAGAATTCATGAATTATTATTGTAGTGTAATTACATTTTTGGTAAAAATTTTCTGAGTTATTACACGGTTAGAATAAATTCCACACGGCAGCATACTTACCTGACCCAGCACAAAGAAATATCTAGCTGAAATTCCTCATAAACTAAAATACACAAACAAAACTATTTCACTATTCACTTCAAGGACCTTAGAGGATGATAAACCGTGCATTGTGTGGTGAAAAAGAAATATCTAACCTGTTGAATTATGTGCATTTTGAAAACAGTGTGGTCACAAACAAAGGAAAATCGCTAATCATGCATAGCTTTTCTAGAAAATGGTATTACTATGAGTTTTTAGATTAAAAAAGAAAGATATAAAAGAAACCCAAAGAACCATGCAGACATCAAGCTGAGTGGACTTACTGCCCGGTGTGTAAACCATAGCCTCCACTGTAGTCCTCTGCGCCTCGTTACTGGATGGGTTAAACTTGTGAACCAAAGCTGAGCTTGTCTCTGGTGGAACCCGTCCCATGCCCTCCTCTCTCAACCGTGAGAAGTGACACAGATGCTGAAATACAAAAGGAAAGAAAAAGAAAATTTTGTTGGAAAAAGTCAGTAATTGGATGATCATAGTCTCTACCATACTTCATTGTGTATTGCTATAGCGCCATAATGGCCGCCTTGCTAAAGCCAGGGTAATAATCGGGCAGTGCCAGGAGCGTCACGACCTGGCGGACATGTGCGCTATATAAGAAGCCATTATTATTTTTTTAAATGTGCCCCACGCCTTCCTCTCTCAGTCACAAGTGACAGAGATGCTGAAATAAGAAATTTTACCAGATTTTGAAATGAAGACTGCTTGAAGGAAAGGTCATGCTCTTCCACTTTGTTAGACACACAAAAACGTTACATCAGAGTTCATCATTACAAAATTTGATGTTACTGAAACAAATTATAGACAGTTTCTTTCAGGCCATTCATGTGCCACATTTGAAAGTGGTACTCAAACAATTTGTGGTGTTTTAATGTAACAAAAGTTGAGGGACATAAAATGGCACAAAGCAACTTTTGCTGAGCATAGAGAGATTTATAAATATACCTTGTAAATATGTTCAATATCTTAATAATAAAATGGTAATAAATTTAGTTTGTTTGATTGTTTTACCCGACTGCTAAGAAAGCATGACGGCTTTGAGTCTCTGAGGGACTTAATAATGGGGATTAATGCCTTACCAAAGGGCACTGGTGCATTGATTTGGTTTTGAACCCAGGACCTCCTGTTTACGAGATCACAGCTCTATCACTGAGCGATCGAACCTCCCTTAATTGTTAATAAGAATTGAATACAGGACCCTTGTCTAATACCTACCCATACAGCACTATCTAGATGCTTTGCGTGTGTTGCATCCTCATTCTCTGCACTCCGTATGACCGAGTCTATCAGCTTCACATTCCTTGCGGCTTGCTGCACCACCTGAGGATCCTTCTGAGCGTCGGCAATGACACGCCCGGCCCACAGCTCAGTGATCAGTGTGAACCAACTGTTACGCTCTGCCTTCAAATTGGCAACGTATGGACTGGTATTGGGCTCTGGGAAGGAAATATGGAGTTAATATACACAAGAGTGGTCAAATGAGTGCTTGATGTCACAGCTCAGTGATCAGTGTGAACCAGCTCTAACGCTCTGCCCTCAAATTGGCAACGTATGGACTCGTATTGAGCTCTGGTAAAGAAATATAGAGTAAATATACACAAGAGTGATCAAATGAGTGCTTGATGTAATGTCGTAACATTGTATACAATGTTTGTGTACATTATACACATTTCCATGTTGCAAAACACAATCAGGCAAACAATACTGTGCAAAAATATGATAAAAGCATAAAGGAAAAGTAAAAATGGCTTGTACATTTTGTTACTACTTAATTAATGAATTGTATATTTGTAATAAAACTAGCTACCTCTTGCATGTTATATGACAAATGAAAGATTTTGCCAAACTGTTTATCATACATCTAAAACTGAACGCATGTGGGAATTCAAAAATTAGCTGGTAATCAGATACAACCTGCATTGTATAAGCTAAAGAGTACATTGTCTATCCACCATGTAAACGACGTACAGAATGAGGTGACAAAACACCGACTGGATCTATGACACATTCTCCGGGGACCATTGCTCTGCGGTCAAGTTACATAACATGCTGAGGTTAGTGTTACTTACTGGTGCTGTATATCCTAAGGGCTTGGCAGCTGAGGAGGATGTTAAAGTATTCAAACTTCTCTAACTTCTCAATGTCTCTGGCTCTCACAATCTCCTTGTAGATATTGCTGCCTTCGCCCATGTAGAAGAGCCTAGTAAATAAGGAAAATATGAAATTTATACAGGATACATCTTGCAGGAAATTTGCATTTCAGAGAATGCAAAGACATGCAGTTATACCTAAGGAGTGACAAAGGGAAAGACGGGTAAAAAAACATCCTTCACATCCACATATCTTAGTTTAAATTGCAGGAATATTCTGATATGATTGTATATAATCACAGACAAAAACCTGTCTTTCTAAACAAATTGACATTTTCCACTTTCACTTAAAAGATTTGGCGAGGAATGTCAATTCAACAGTGCCATTAAACTGTGTAAAATAAAGGGAAAGGTGTGTGTGCACAGAAAAGTGGCTGCGGTGCTATGAAATTAGGCAGAGACAGATTTAAGCAAGCAGTACATGTAATTTTAATGTGGTATTCCATACAGAAAATTACACTAAAAATCATCAGAAGCTAAGGGCAAACCATTTACTTATCAGGCACTTGTTATATATGATATGAGTAGAATGATATGACATGATATTCAAACATTGCAATTTTCCTTGTCACAGCCATAACTAAAATTATCTCCAAATGACTGTACCTCTTCTCAGTCAGGACCAATCTTCCCATGCCATGATCTGTTCTGATTAAGGAAGACATCTTGAGAACACTCTCAGTGCTCTCCAAGTATTCCTTGTAGATACTGAGTGGTATGGACTTTGTCTCCTCTAACCCTTCCTTCCATGCCTCATAGAAATAGATGAAAGTCTCGGCATCAAGGACTACAGAAACAAGAGAATTGATAAAATGATGGTACTGAACACCTTTAACATCAACTTCATGAAGAAATAATGAGATTTGCAAAAGTTTCATGCCACAAAATTGACTGAATCTGAACACTAGAATTTGCTATTTGCAATGTAGGTTTCTTGCCGTGAAAGTGTCTGGTTATGACAAAATAAGTAGCAAGAGACTAAGTTAAATAAAAGTAAATTTTGCATGTGACACTATTAGATTGGTTCTCACTTCTTCAAAACAAAGGTGACAGCTTTGTGAAATATATAATGGAGCATATATACCTCGTAGTAACTTCTCAACAATAGTGCAAAACTACATTTGAAGAGAATAGGCTAATATCTATATATATTTGCATTACTACTCACAGTTGGATCCTGCTGATAAAGCATTGAACAGCCTGTCAATCACATCTACATCAATGGCTATCTCTAAGTACTGCATCCAGTGGATAAACTCTCTCAAACCTAGGGTAGAAAACAACACAAATTAAAACAATGTTTAAAGGACAGCAAGCAATGGATAAACTCCCTCAACTTGGAAAAAAACAAATACCGTACCAAACAATACAAATTGAAATAATCTCCCTCAAACCTAGAGCCTAACAATTATTTATATTGAAATAATTTGGAAATACTGCATGCAGTGGATAAACTCTCTCAAACCTAGAAATCTGAATACTATATACTGTTAAATCAGAAACTTTTGTGGGCAAGAAATGTCTAAGATCTTTGCCATGAAAAAATAATTGAATCACAATTCACACAACACTGAATTTGTGTAATTCGCTAATAGTTACATGCCTTCAAAGTTTTTGATTTTGCAGTAATACAAAATGAAATAGGTAAACTCCCTCAGTCCTTGAATATGAAAAAATATCACAAGAAATGTCCTTGCTGTGACATCTATTATAGGCTAGGCAGAAACATGTCTCAAGTCTAAATGTGTAGTAACAACAAATATATTTCAACTGGTTTTAGGACGGTACCGTATGAAAACCTAGGGTGCTGTAGTAAGCAAGTGCACCAGGTTTCATATTGCAGAATGTGTAATATTGACATTTTGTATTCATATTTTGGCTGATTGAAAATATAAAGACAGAGCATGGTGGGTATTTCCATGCTTACCTAGTTCCCCTTTCTCAGGCAGGTCATCTGGTTGGATACTGGGCATGGCAGTGATCTGAGGTGCGGCACGGCGCTCACTGATCTTCCGTAGGATCTCTCCTCTCTTGTAGAATTCTCTTCTGTGGAGGAGATCCTTGTCTTCTGCACTCAAGTTGTTCATCAGCTCAGTGATCAGGCTGCACAGAAAGTATTTACAAAGATACTCCACAATGGTCAAGTAGGTAATACACTTATAATCACATTCACATTGCCCTATATGGAATTGAGTTAGAAGTGACATTAGTCCATTGAGAATATCATTACATCATAAGCATTATAATTTTAAAGAAGTGCTCATGTGTGAACACTTTAAATCAGTCAGTGTAAATAGATTCTAGGTTCATTCATGCAAAATTTAAACCTGCGATTGGCAAGACAATAATCTCTCCAGAAATGTGCACAGCACAAGACAATTGAGAGAGAAAAATAACGTGATTTTGAAGAGAATTAAAGTAATTCAAGGCACAATTATGATTAGTTATGAATCCTACCATTGAGTGAACTGTAGAAACAGAAAACTTTTTTTTAATCCAACAGAAATTGTTCACATCAATCTTGTACCAAGAACTCCATCTTTCTACAATCTATATCTATGATATCTACAAGCAAATTTGCCAATAGTTCATGAGAATGTCTAAAAACAAAATGTTATTAATCTGCAATAAACTCACTTAGTAGGAAGGATAGACAGGTCTGCTTTGTGTAGATTATGGAAGTCATCTAGTGCATCGAGAGGGCAGTTACATGCTACATGAAACATCCCTCTTAGATACAGGTAGGAAGCCTTGAGAGCTGGCTGTCTACAGCTCTGTAGAACAATACATAAGAAAGAAAAAAAGATTGTTACGCTAAAACTCTTTACAATCCTCTCTACAATTGTTTAAAGGTATTGATTGAAATCAAAAATATCTCAGGAAATAAAAGATTTCATGTTAAAGATAAACTTGAGTTCTGGTAAAAAAAGAGAAAATGAATTCTCACAGAATCAAATGAAACTTACACTGAATGTTCAAGATTACAATAAATGTCATCTGCCAAACAATGTTGGTAGAAAATGTATACTGGCTGAGTAATGAGCATAGCAAGATAAGGAAATCAAGGTTAGTAGCCCCGACACCATTTGTGCAGTCCCATATACATCTTTCTGTGTACAGTGCTTGTTACTTTACCAAGACTGGGCGAAATCTATTATGATTTTGATGATTCCAGAACCTTGCAGTACACGCAAATACTTATATGCTACATGGTCAACTTCTTTTGATCCATTCCACACCATTTCTTTCACAATGCAATCGCATGACAAGAACTCAACTTTATCTTTAAGAGGAGCATACTAAGAAATACTCTACAGTGTACTTTGAGAAGATGAGAATTGGTGCGATGATTTTGTCAATTACTGAAAAATGAATTACGCTTTATAACTGGAAATACTTCTCATTGTCAATGTATATCCCAAATTAAAAGAGGAATTTGAACACCAGTATTCTATACATGTTAAGCTTGAACAGTGATCGCTCATGGGAAGACACTTAAAAGGTACCGGTAGGCATGTAATAAGTTATAAATTGCAGTAAGCTGCTTGATGTTTCAATGTGATGGACAAAACAAAGGGTGCTGAAACTTTATACAAATTTGGTTGCCATGATTACCTGTATTAAATAGATTCAACAAAATGTTCGCTATCATAGACACATGGGGTTTCTTAACTTTTCTGTTACACACATGAAACATTACACCACTATTATAGCTCTCGGTAAAAGTATAAAGCAGAAAATTTGTCAAGGATTTTCTTAGGTTTAACTAAGATTTGTGAGGGGTTTAAAGTATTCAGGACTACTCCTTACCTCAATGGAATGGTCCAGCTGCTCAATACATTTGGTGAAGAAATGTTGGGCTGCATAAAGATTTCAGAATAAAATATGCATATAGGTTTTTTATATACAGTGCGTCCCAGAAAAAACGAAACCGAGAATTATCGATGTTTTATCATAACTTAATCACATTTATAATTGATAAATGACACATATTTGGAAAGCTTAGATCCTCCTCTTTCATTTGATGCAACTCACGTGATGCATATTTTATGCATGAGTGATTAAAATGTATTTGAAGAGAGGAAACCAAAAAGTCATTTGGCGGACGGTATCTGAATTTCAAGGAGAAAATCACATTTCTAGAAAATTAAGTTTCTGCCCTTTCATATGACACCCCAATCAGGAAAAATGAGCGAGGAATAAAAAAGTTCTGTTTGTTTAAAATAGTGCTTGCATTTCATAATTTTATCAAACAAATTTGTTTTCACTGGGTGCCTGCAGAAGCAATAAACAGAGTTGACAACAGACTTAACTTCGTTTCGTTGACAATCAGCCATGCATGAAGTCTTTCGTTTACGGCTGATTGTCAACGAAATGGAGTTAAGTCTTTTGTCAACTCTGTTTGTTGCTACGGCAGGCACCCAGTGAAAACGAATTCGTTTGATAAAATTATGGAAATGCAAGCACTACTTTAAACCAACAGAACTTTGTCATTCCTCGCTCATTTTTCCTGATTGAGGTGTCATATGAAAGGGCAGAACCTCAACTTTCTAGAAATGTGATTTTCTTTTTGAAATTCAGATACTGTCCGCCAAATGACTTTTTGGTTTCCTCTCTTCAAATTCATTTTAATCACTCATGCATGAAATATGCATCATATGAGTTGCATCAAATGAAAGAGGATCTAAACTTTCCAAATATGTGTCATTTAGTAATTATAAATGTGACTAAGTTATAATAAAACATCGATAATTCTCGGTTTCGTTTTTTCTGGGACGCACTGTATAGTAATCCAAAATACATTTTATGATAGATAAGACATTGAAGTAGAAAGGCATATGACTGTATACAGTTTACGTGAGAGAAAACTGAATGTAGTTTCTGAATGTTTGGTAAACTTACAACAGAGCAAGATTTAAATCTTTGAAGAATTTTTTTTTTATCTGTATACCAATCACCAATACCAATCACCATCTGCAAGTCTGCAATACCAGCAGCACCATCCAAGAGCTTTAACCCTGCTTCCATTCAGCTCCCAGCAGCTTCTTGACTGATAACACGCTGTACCTTAACCACTCTGCTTCCCAGCGATCCCTTCATCTATACTACAAACAGCACAGCTGTCTAAATCATTGAGTGCGTTTCTCTCACCTAGTTCTTTTCAGGACTCGGACTGAACATACTCCTATAGATACCAAACAGACCCTTTTAAAGCCCAACGGCACAATGTTATTGTAAACTGCGAAAATTTATTGGTGTGACAACTTGTGTCTTTCTAACTACATAAGAATAGGAGAAAATGCAGAAGAGGGCTCAGAAAGTTGTTTCTAAAATACAATTTCTATTGCTCTGTAGGATAGATATACTTTAGAACAGCAGAAGAATTTGAAGGCATATGAAAAGTATATTTTGAAATAAGCAAGAGCTTTCAATGCTAGGTCATACTTGTTTTAATTTACTCAAATGTACAATTTTTTTATCAATTTGGCCTGTGGCCACAACAATGATTTTAATAAATTTACTCAACTCTCTCTCTCTCTCTTACCTCTCTCTCTCTCTCTCTGTATATCTCTTTCCTATCTATCACACCCTCTCTCTCCCCTGCCCTATTTTTCTGTAATTTTATTCATACATCTAGGTAAAACAAAAAAATCTGTTTGTCAAACTAAAGTTAAAAAAAGGTCCCCCAAAAGTTAAAAGTTTTCCTATATTGACATGGAAAAGACTATAAACAGTCAATAATTTGTTGGGAGCCGGAAGTGTCTTAACTCAAACTAATCTACGCTCCCTTGGCTCTGACAATAACTGACAATATATGTGTATAAAATGAGTATGAATCAGTGAAAATCATTAAAATGTCATGAAAATATGGAACGCAATTTAAGGTAATGAAATGAAGCTGTATACTATGAAGGAATATAAAATGCTTCAAAATGAGCAAGTTTACAACCACGGCAAAAGTCTATGCTACCATGGAGACTACAAGTATGTGTATATCATGTGATACTTGAAGATAGTTTGCCAAATCTACTATTGTAGATGTCAGCAGGGAAAAGAAGAGACTTTCACGCGAATATACTTGGACAGAATCAATCCAATAATTCATATATAGTGCTGGCAATGATGCAAGAAAAGAAGAGACTTTCACACAAATACACTTGGACAGAATCAATCCAATAATTCATATATAGTGCTGGCAATGATGCAAGAGAAGGAATCATCAAGTATTTTGAGAAATGAAATAGCCACTCCTCCAGCTTTGGATGACAGACCTGATTTTTCTGACGGAAACTCTACTGTTTTGATGCCTTCATCATTTTCATTATCTGTTGAGGAAATATCGATAATACACATGCACAACTACAGCAATCAGCATTTTCATTCAAATTCTATATCAATCCTTGAGAAAGTTTTTTGCATAAATCAAGGCAGTACTGTCTATCAATCAATCTAAGGCTCAACACTAATATATAGCTCTATATCAAAATGCCTCCCCAAAAGAAAGTAAGATCAAAGTAATACGATATTAAAGTCATTCAGCGTGTCAAATGAGCTTTATTAGAAAAACTGCCTTATTTAAAAATGTATAATAATAATAATAATATTGGGTTCTTGTATAGTGCTCAACACTGTCAGACTTGACCCTCCCGATTATTACCCTGGCTTTAGCACTGCTGCCATTACGGCGCTGGTTGAGTGTGGCAAATGTAGATCAATGTCTTACCAAAGGACATTGGTGCCACGGCGGGACTCGAACCACGGACCTTGTGATCGACAGTCCGCTGAGGTATCCACTCGACCACAACACCTCTACTCAAATACCATTGATGAACTTCATAGTAATTTTTAGTTACCATAACACATTGGGTTTATTTTGTATTACAGTCCAAAAGACAGTAAAAAGTAACATTCATTTTAAAAATCCCATTTCCCAATTCCTGTCTGTTGCATGAAGGTGAATAAAAAATAAAAAATAAAAAAAAATAAAAAATAAAAAAAAAAAATAAAAATGAAACAAATAGCTTTTCACAGACCAGACATTTATGAATTACCTGAAGTGTATGGGATATGAAAGAGAGGCAGCATGAACTGCGCAGTCTGATCAGATGAACTTTGACCTGTGTCGCTGAAACTCCTTCCATCGGATACTCTGCGTCGTCTCAAATCAGGCACAGCCTGTCCTGTACTCTGCTGCTTACGAAGTCTACAAATGACAGAAGAAAACAAAATTGATGGTGTTGTGTTTAGGTGTAACAGATAGAGAAACAGGCAGTAATATTTCAATGAAAGCAAAGTAATATTTCTCAGGGATGGCATCGGGTGTACTGAAGTCTAATCTGTCTAGGATTTTAGAGGGGGAAGGGCAAATTGGGATTTAATAGACCACTATAAGGTCTCACATCTAGAAAGCTTGATCAATGAAAATACTTTATATTGATTTTGTACCTTTGAGTGTTGATATATACAGTTATATACAGTTGTTGAAAAAAAACCAATATACTATTGAATGCAGACTACTATTGTGATTTATGGAAATTTGATGTGTTTTTTTAGATATAAAAAAGCATAGTAAATTGTATCCTTTCTTGTAAAGTAAACCGATTCTAATAAGTTCTTAAGGTATTTTTGTTTTCCACTTTTTCAACTATGTGATTCACTGTTATTCTATCATCACCTACATTGCTTCAAAATTTGAATATTCATATTTAAGGTCATTACCAAGTAAAAATTATACGCTTTGGACTTGATAGAGTACCGAAATGCTAACATCAAATTTGCTCGTCGTCCAGGTTACTGGTTAAACAACTGGTTAAACAACAGAGCCTGCACATGAGGTTCACTGATAAATCACTCAAGCAACGGGCTGGAGCAGGGCAAATTCAGTGTCTGGGACTTGTGTGACCACCACACCATTGTTTAGCACAAAATTGTTTAGAAACCAGCAACCTTGGCCAGTATGACGTCCCACTTCGGTACTCTATGGGAAGTGTTTCAGAGCATTATACACAAATCAGTCATTAAAGGGATTGGGTAACTTTGTCTCAGATTCTGAAACAAAATTCTGGATACAGCTCATGCTGCAATGATAATTATAAATCTTTAGGTCAGTCAGGAACCCCATGAAATTTACAAGCCGATGGCCTTTCTGATTATCAAGATATTTATGATTGGAAATTGAAATTTAGAAATTTGTTTTCCTAACGGTTTTCATAACACTACAGTCTATTGGGGAAAATGAGTATGGTAAAACCGGTCACTCAAAGATTTTTACTT
Source organism: Strongylocentrotus purpuratus (assembly GCF_000002235.5). Classification (NCBI taxonomy): domain Eukaryota; kingdom Metazoa; phylum Echinodermata; class Echinoidea; order Camarodonta; family Strongylocentrotidae; genus Strongylocentrotus; species Strongylocentrotus purpuratus. The sequence goes on along the minus strand of NW_022145613.1, from coordinate 6,949,107 downwards.
TTTTGATCATTTCTAAGACACTGATAACATGTACATGTAGGGCCATGCATCTCAGATTTAACATTGTTAAACGATGCCTTTAAGAATGGCCCTGTTAGTGACCATACGTACCTGCCCTGGTCCACGACGCTGGACACATTGAGACTCGGTGGACGGATCTTCTTCTCCATCTGGGCGTAGTAGTCCTTCTTCTGGTCCAGACGGTCCTCCCGGAATGGCTTGAACATGTGGGAGTGGACCATCTCGGCATAGAAGTCCTTCTCTTCCTCCGCCCGGGAGGAAACAAACTCCTCCAGTTTGAACCATCGCTGATCCATGCTCATGAACTCTGGAAGCTCCCTGGTTGATATTTCACATCATAAATTGATCAATGAAAGAACATTTAAAAGGAAACTAAATGCTTCTCATCATTATTATCTTCAATAGTAACTTTATGATATCATTACTACGAGTCAAGAAGATTTTGTGAAGCAGATAGAAAGCTCTGAAAAAATAATGGTTAGATTACAATGTCAATTTTTGCAATTTTTAGTTTCATGCCGAGAACAGATCTTTGTTAATTTAGAGAGTTTCATTTCACAAAGGCTTCTGAACTTCTGAACCAGTCTATATTAAAAAAGAACAGTCACTATTCTGAATGCTCAAATGATACTGAAATGATTATTGTTTAGCATAGGAAGGGTAAGCCTGTGTCAATGAGCCTGTTTTCTAAAATGATGCAAAACTTAACCAAAATTTATCACAAAGAAAATAATTAAAATTTCCCAATCTACAATCCTGTGTGAGAGGAACAACATGAATTTATACTGAACAGATAATTTATTATGGTAAACATTATCTGTCTCCTTCATTTCATAACTAATATTATGTGCCTGTGTGAAGGGTGCATTGTCCAGCTATTGGATGCATATTTCTGAAAATTTGCATTAAAAATAAAATCTCATGCCGGTTCTGACCTTTGTTTGAATACATCTATCAAACACATTTTATTCCACACATTGTGTTAATTTTTAACAGTGATTAGATTTACCGTAATTAACGGTGTTTTAACCACACTTTTTTGCCGCCAAAAAAAATCCAAGTCGGTGGTGCGTCTTATACCCTCCATCTGGCGCTATACCTGGCAATGTCTCCCAGCTCAGTAATCAGTGTTTTGACTCACCACTCGGAAACTAGAACAACATTCAAATTTGTCTGTCATCTTGGTTTGAAAGTAATCTTTCTGATAGATCTCAATATGTAGTTTATAATAATAATTCCTCCAATTTTTCTTCTATTGAACAACGTACCACAAGGTTCTATCCTAGGTCCTCTACTGTTTTTTAATTTACATGAATGATCTTACACATTCAGCTGCACCTCGCAGTTATATGAAAGGCCTTCCCGGGGCCTTTTCACAAATCAATGGGTGGGTTTTTGAACACGGACCTGGCTTTTTTTTTCTTTTTTTTTTAGGGCGAAAAAGAGGGGTGCGGTTAATACACGAGGGCGGTGTATACACTGTTAATTACGGTACCTTCTTCTCTAACTCTACCTTTGTTACAAAACTTAAAACAAACAAAACATGTAGATTTACACCACTATTTGTGTTCATTATGTATTACAAAAGTGATATCTCACCATTAAACTTTAGCATGACTTTGTATAATCTAATTTCCAATGATGGATTGTCCCTTAAAAGAGGTTGTCGAACGAGATAAATCACGTACTTAACCCTCATACCTCAAACTCTTTCAATTGCACAAGTCCTAAAGCTCAAATTCAATTGGCTTTTCTATGAAACTGAATGAATAAACAGACATTAAGTGGGATATTTACTTGATTTTAAAAGTGCCTGTTTCTATTTCACTGTTAAGTCAGATCATTAAGAATACTCAATAAATCAAATTTTAGTCACCATAACTTGCTCTTTCGGCTTCTACCTGTGCTTATTCAATTTCAAGGTCAATACATGTCACTACACGTTATGATTACCCCAACCAATAAAAGTTATTTTGTTTTTATAGTTATTTTATTACCTAAATACCAACCTTCAATTTAGTTTTCTATACCTACTCAATTTCAAGGTCAATACATGTCACTACATGTTATGATTACCCCAACCAATAAAAGTTATATTGTTTGTGCGATCATCGTTGTTTGTATTATCATCATTTTGTTTATTACCTGAATATGTGGACAAACATCTCCAGAAAGCTATCAAGGATCTCCTGCTGAAACTGTCTGTCTATCTTCTGTCGTCTTGCTCTCTCCATCTCCAGCGTGGCAGGGACAGTCCGACCCAGTGTGGAGAGCTCGTAGTACTTCACGCGTGCATGGTAGAACCTTCATTTATACATGAGAGAGAGAGAGATGGAGAGAGAGGGAGGAAGGGAGAGAGAGAGAGAGAACGAGAGAGCAAGAGAAAGAGAGAGCAAGAGAGAGAGAGAGCAAGAGAAAAATAAAGAGAGGGCAAGAGAAAGAGAAAGGGAAAGAGAAAGCAGGAGAAAGAGAGAGCAAGAGAGTGCAAATGAAAGAAAAAGAGAGTGCAAAAGAAAGAAAAAGAGAGCGCAAAAGAAAGAAAAAGAGAGAGCAAGATAAAGGTAAAGAGAGAGCAAGAGAAAGAGAAAGGGAGAGCAAGATAGAGAGGGAGAAAGCAAGAGAAAGAGAAAAAAAGAGAGAGCAATAAAAGGAGAGAGAGAGCAAGATAAAAAGAAAGAGAGAGAGAGAGCAAGAGAAGGGGAAAGAGAGAGAATGAGAGTGCAAGATAAAGGGAAAGAGAGAGCGAGAGAGAGAGAGCAAGAGAGTAAGCAATAGGAGAAAGAGAGGGCAAGAGAAAGAGAGAGAGAGAGAGAGAGAGAAAGAGAGAAGGTAGAGACAGACAAACAAATGAAAGATGAAGATGTTTACTGTAAAGGCACTGTGTAAAAGGCAAGAGTCAAAATGATAAGGAATATCTGATGGTTGTGGTCTTAAGATATGGACAAATCAACAAGCCTTTCCTGGAAAACAACAGCCATAATTTCGAATGGGAATACAAATACATAGTGCAATAAAGATAATGTCATATCATGTCTTATTTGTATAACACTCCACTTTAGGGCAATGTTTGCTCCAATCTATGTTTGTGAGAATCTTGCTATTTGTCACATAGAACAGAAGAAATGTGATGATTGCTTTGCCGTTAGAGGGGGAGTGCATCCCCCAAATACATGAACAAAAACAAATTCACAGAGCCAGACACAGACAAAATAGAAACAGTCAGCCAGGGATAGCATAATAGAGACCTACATAAAACAGATAGAGCTATAAAGAACTTAAAACATTAGAGTACCGGAATACAGTGCAGAGTAAACACAATATTAAAGTGGTATTCTATAAGTCATTTACTATCATTCAAAATAAGAGTGGACTTTATTCATGATTATATAGATAATGTTTCTTTGTTTATCCAAACCAGCATAACATAAACAATGGCACAAGGAAATCAATTCAATACAAATGAATATTACTCTTTGTTATAGTACATGAATTAATGCCCTTCTGGCTGTGAATCGATAATATGACTTACTGCTTTTTGAATCCTTCTGCTGGTGCTTTAGGCAGACTTGGAACAGACAACGTAGGACATTCATGGAGAGTGCCTTTCTCTATGTCAGCTATAACAAGTCCTTCAATCTATAAGAGAGAGGGGAAATTAGCTGTTGAATAGTGTCCTCTATGCTTTGAAGAGCACTATAATCTGTTATTGCTGGATAATAATTATAAAAATATTATTATACAAGATACATGAGTCAATGTTTCAACTGCCCAAACTTACATAGCTATTACAAATGACTGTTCATTGTATTTTTTCCATTGTATATTTATCGTTTTGTTGTAGTTGTAAATGTTTAATTATGTGTATTATTTTTTCGCCTTGTACTGTCATGTGTATTCCTACCATCCCCCCCCCCCCTCTCTCTCCACTCATCTGTCAATCCATTCCTTCTATCTGTCAGTCCTACCCATTGTATCCTGCTTCTATGTGTGCTATATGGCAGCCCATGATGAAGCACCCTGGAGCCTCTTATGCATCAACATGTATCTACCACTCTGTTCTTCAACTATTTCATACCATCTCTCTCTCACACTCTCCATTCATCTATCAATCCATTCCTACTATCTGTCAATCCTACCTGTTTCTGTGTGTGCTATGGCAGCCCATGATGAGGCATCCTAGAGCCTCCTATGAATCTACATGTATCTAACACTGTGTTCTTCAACTATTATGTTCATTCCTTCCATCTCTCTCTCACTCTCCATTCATCTATCAATCCATTCCTGCTATCTGTCAATCGAACCTGTTGTATCCTGCTTCTACATGTATGTGAGCTATGGCAGCCCAATATAAAGCATCCAGGAGCCTCTTACACTGTTTCTTCCTACCATACCTCTCACTCTCTCTCTCTCTTGCTCTATCTCTTGCTCTATCTCTTGCTCTCTCTTGCTCTCTCTCTCTCTCTCTCTCTCTCTCTCCCCCCCTCTCCATTCCTACTATCTGTCCATCGTACCTGCTGTATCCTGCTTCTATGTGAGCTATGGCAGCCCATGATGAAGCACCCTGGAGCCTCAAGCAGGTCAAGAAGCTGAGTGCAGACCACCGGAACGTAGACAAACGGCCACTTGAAGGGCAGGATGTAGGAGAAGAAACACTACACGCAAGATAGGAAAAGATATAATGAAGGTTATTTGAGAAGAACAAAACTTGACCTGCAAAAGCACAACATCATTTTGATAGTCACAAGTTAATATGGATTTTTAAAGGCTTAATTATGTTTAGATAAATGGGGCACAATAAAATTTAAATACCTTATATACCATCTATTATATTGGGGGGGGGGATAAATAATTATGAAGATGGAAAAGCTTTTCAAAAATAATGGGAGAACAGTTGAATTCTCTCTTCAAAGCATCATTTGCGTTTACCATTCTGAATTAACGCTTTATATTTAGGACACAACTCTGTCTTATTAAAATCAGCTGTTAGAGAATTTATACACATGTATTTACAAAAAAGAAATACTTACTTGAAATATAGGAAAGTACAGACACATGACATACACCATCAAACTCTTTTGAGCTGACTTAGAATATAGTATGGGAATATATTATGCTACACAACTCTGATTACAGTTTGAGTAACATGAAGGGCATACAGAACATACCTCAAAGTCTATATTACACTTGATATTGTACACTACATGAACAACTGGGAATATATGCCTTAATAGCCTGACCCTAGTCAAATCTGGATTAGGGACATCAATGAAAAGCATCACACAAACCTCAATAATTGGGACCAAGAGAGAGTAATCATGTGAGAGGAAGATGAGCCTCTGCTGGGTCAGGATGGCTGAGATGATCTTGAGGATGTCGTCCAAGGAGAAGCAGAGGAACGGGAGATGGAGAGAGATGTTGACCACCGGCTTCTCAGGATCGTCTGGGGGAGGGATGCTGATGGTGAACTCATTCAACATCAGGGACTAATAGGAAGACAAAGCGAAAATGATATGAATTAATTATGAGAGTTGAAGAAAAAAAATCTTACACCAATCTCAAAAGGCAACAGCATTAGAGCAACAAATGAGTTCTCGGACACATGCCAGAACGACTTGCTCTCGATACCCTACACTAACCAAATACCAAACTTCAAGCGGGGATAAAATAATATAATATGATATCTCACTTTAACTGTAAATCTAACCTAAAAACCAATTGCATCTACAGTCCTAAGTCCTAATCCTAACAATATATATATTTGATAAAATAAAGCATGGAGCAAATTTGTCTCTTCTTTTCTCTGTAGTACTGGTATTCATTTTAGAATAATTTCCCTCACTCCTCTATGATTAAAATGTTCTCTCTCTCTCTATCTTTCCCTCTTTCTCTCTCTTTCCCTCTTTCTCTCATGCACTCATTGTTCTCTCTCTCTCTCTCTCTATCTCTATTTCTCTCCCTCCATCTCTCTCTTCTCCCTTCCTCTGTGTTGCATAGCAACATCCCTAGGATGATTAATCTTATGTATGTACTGACTTGAACTATGTTATGTTTTCAAATTTTTAAGATTAATGTATATTTTTATAAACTCAAATGTGATTTTACTGCTATTTTATTGTGAATCAAAATGCAATTCAGCTTTCTGGCTGCTATGTATCATTTTTGATAAACCGTTTTTACTTCAATTGAAGTCATACTTCCAGTATATATATATTTTTTTTATAAGCATTTATTTCATAATCAAAATAGACGGTGGTACAAATACATCAAAATTGTACAGACGTATATCACAAATATTAGTTAAATGGATATGAATTAGATATAAGCCTTGTTTTTATCATATGAGAATGATGTGGTTTATGTGGAGTATATTGATGACAGAGGGTTGTGGACTAGAGTCGGTGAGAGAGAGAGAGAGAGAGAGAGAGAGAGAAAGAGAGTTATGTATTTTGCAGCATTTTTAGGAAGAAATAGCTGCCTTTCAAGTTTCAATTCATCATACCCACCTCTCTTGCTGGAAACCTTTATAATGTGTAATTCTTTCATGGTATTGTGATTATTCTATTCTGCAGCAATGTGAGGGAATTCTTTTTATATATTATACATAACGTTAGGACATAATAGGACAGTACAGAATAGCCTACATTTTGTCTTGTGTGTATGTTGTATTTAGAGACCATAGTTGATGTTTTTATAGGTTTTCTTAAAAAGCAATATCAGTCATTTTTAGTAGAGCCTTAAATCAGTTTCTTTGCTTCCAAAATTGGCTCTACTACTGCAGAACTTGCGTTGAGAGGATAAAATACTTTCTTTCATTTTTTGGAACCATGCCCATTCCTCCTGGGCTTGATGCCAGTGAAAAGGTGTTGTTTAGAGTTGCAAAGACTTTGTTTCCCCTAATGTGCCTTTCTTTCTCTTTCCTTTTCCTGTAATTAAGCAATTATATGATTATGTCATCATTTTCAAAACTGATGTTGATACTATTGGAAAAAATGTTGTTACATGTACTTGCATTTGTGAGTGACAATGTAGTGCAACTGTAGACTTGTATGGAGTGAAAGAAGCATATGGTGGATTAAACAGATTGAAAGGGTGTGTAAAAAGAATTTAAACGAATGAAAATAGTAAAAAAATAAAACGAGAGATGAAATAAAAATTAGATGCAATGAAATCGAGAATTATAAGGGTATGTGTGGAAGAACATGCATCATTTAATGCTGAATTGTGACTCGCTCACCAAGTTTTTAAACATATGCGTTGAATTGCTGCACAGCATACTCATTCAATATTTAATTTTGACTTTATCATGCAAGGCAGTGTAAGCATTCCATATCGCCCTAACTAGGCTGTCAGCTCCTAGCTAATGCTTGTGAATACCACGTCCTGTTGACTTCTTAATGATGTTTTTATCATGTTCGCCTGGGAACAGATGCCTTTACCAAGGTCTACTGAATCAGATATTAGACTCAAGACAACAGGCTTTTTCATGCACACAACATGGAAAGCCAAGATAGATCTACTTGCAATGTGTAGTATAAAGAGAAAGCTAGACTCTGTAACAGCCTTTTTCAGGTTGAAAAAATGATAATAAAAAGAACTTTGACCTGTCAAATCAAGGCTGCTGTTACATATTAGTCCCAATGAATGTGTCTTCCATGAACATTTGTTTTGAATCTTACAGCCTGTCTGGATAGAAATCTTATACAATATCTCTAGCCTGATTTTTCTATATTTTGGTAGCTACATGTATATATCAAGAAATACCTTGGCATAATACAAGCCCTTTGGTGAATGTATATTAAACTTATTATTGATTAAAGGAACATGTTTATGCATTTAGCAATGATTGTAGACCACAGGATCTGCATTCATTTAACAGCTTATTCAAAGGATTAGTTTGTGGCTGTACATTAGGATGTTGTGCCATCAATTTGGTGGATGTGTGAAAGAGACACACAGACAGACATACAAGAAAACATGGGTTCATACAAGCAACTTTGTACCCATATGCCAAGTAAAGTGGGAAGGGAGAGAGGGAGTGAAAGGAGTAAAAGAGAGAGAGAGAGAGAGAGAGAGAGAGAGAGAGAGAGAGAGTGCGATAACAAGACCTACATGTACATTCAATATTAATGATACTCACGATGTAAAGATTTCCAGCAGGAGGTGTAGGTATGATGAGGAGTTGTAAGGTAAACTCTTTGAGTAACGCATTCATCTTCTGAGGCTTGGCATACAGATCTGGGACCAGACTACAAGACAAGCAAGAAAGAACGTATGTAAGACTTAAGAGAAAGTATCAAACATATAGGAAGGGTCTGAAAATCAGACTATTACTTAGGTGATTACAATCACTTAAGTTTGATTTGACAACTAAGGGACCTTTCATTTTGAGGGAATTTCTAAATTAGTAATGTCTTTCTAACCTTATTTTGGCCTACAGACGGGAAATAGTACCTTTAAAACAAGATGACTGAAAACATTTCCCAAAAATTGCAAATAGCATGAAGTTATGAACACACTTGTAAAAAATAATATGCTCATTACCAGTATTTACAAAATCTGTCATTTAGAGATACTACTAATAGACCGCGGGCCATAGATCAAATATGTGGCTTATTTTTCATTTTCGTGCCTCAACTCTTGTATATACCTAAATTTTTGTTACTCAATAGAACAAAAATCATTGAATAACAATTGATAACTCGTCAGTGCAATAAGTTGCACATTAATTAATTATGCTAATTTAAAAAAGTTACAGCGCCCTCTTGTGTTCAAATCTTGAGATCTGTGTTGTGCTAATGGGTTCCACAGGATTTTATTGGACTTGGAGGTTTTGTTTCACCCAGGGAATAACACCCAAGTCTGTCTTGGAATGGTTGGTGTTATATTTTTCTTTATTTAAAGGTTAAGTCCATCCTAACAAATATTTTAGTTTAAATAAAGTCAGAAAAATGAAAGGAAGACGACAGTGAAAGTTTTCAGCAAGTTTTGAAAGTAAGCAAGTTATCAATTTTTGAAGGTGTGATTAATGAAACACAACTCGACAACTCCACAATGTAACTTTTTTCTGCTTCTATTCAGGATGGACTTCCCCCTTTGATTAAACAACAAACAAAAACAATCTTGAAAATAAATAGAGATAAATAAAGAGAGAGATTAATAGAGAGGGGAGAGAAGTGGAAAAAAGGGGGGGGGGGGTCAGGAGATAATGGGGACTTTGGTAGACTGTGGTACTTTTATTTATGTATTTATTCATTTTTGTTTTTATTTGTTTGGGGGGGGGGGGGGGATATCAATGTGTGCACATGAGGATGCACATCTTTTAATGAGTATAATCATGGTTTCAATGCATTTTGACTAGCAGTATTCATCACTTACTACACAACTTGAACCATCCTTCGGTATCCCATCACAAATATAGCACCCCCACACTTATACTGAAAACTTCACCCTCTCTCTCTCTCTGGCTGTATGTCTGCCCCCCCCCCCTCTCTCTCTCTCTCTCTCTCTATATATATATATATATACAGTGCATACACACACACACAAACAATCCAATAAATTAATTTACATTAAAACACAATTTGAACAGGTGTCAAGATAGATAAGCCAAAATTTCCATATTCAATCAATATTTTTAATCATCTTTTAACTACATGTATCTCAAATACATTGCAAAATCACAGGAAGTTTTGACAATGGGGGGGGGGGGGGGCAGTAGACGTAATGCATAGTATGAAGTAGATTCATTGTAAGAAAAATAAATTGTATTCATGATGAGGTACACTTTTCTGGCTCTTAAAGGAAATTTCCAGGCAGTTTTGTTTTTGTTTTTTTCATAACAATGATCAAACTCATTCCTTAATACCAAATCTATTAAACTGCCCCAACAGATTTTGAACAAGTATAAGTCTACTGTACTAGCAATACAGAGAATTAATTCATACAATGACTTTCAAATGTTCAATATCATTGTGTACTGTTAGAGGGAGAAAATCCATCATTGATTCATACAAGGCATGGAAACCAGACATAAATCAACTTCCTTGCTACTTGCCTTTGATGATTTGATGATTTAATTATATTTTTAACAATATTTTCCCTCCATTACGTTGATGACAAAAACAAGAATTGCCAGATACCCACATTTGTACAGCATAAAACATAAACTTAAACGTGAATACATTTCAATTACTAATCATGGTATTTACAAAATTGTGAACTACTTAATCTCAATCCTCCGATAGTGCACAATCAGAATATTTTTTCACAATGGAACAAAATACTTACATGTCCAGTTCAAATCTATACCTACAATGGTACAATGTATTTATTTAGCAGTGAATAGAGGCAAAAAACACATTTATCTCCCGACATCTACAAGTATTTTCTTCCCTTACATTAACATATTGAGAAACAACTTTCAGTGTCAAGTCATGATGAAAAAAAAATACATGAAGAACAAATACTTTCCAGAATGACAAAGGGAATGACCATTACTCAACATGTATCAGGAATTTTCAAAATAAAATATTGGTTCCTGTTTATAGAGCACTTGTTATGCTTTATGACACTTCTCTTTACCTGCATGTAGTAATACCTAGCAACAAAATATGTACTGCTCTGGTTAGATGGGTACCCATTTACATGTACATGTACACCTGAGTGAAACATGGTAACAATGGATTCATGTTATGTTTGTCTAAATGACTATGTACCATAAACAATTGAATGTGCAGTGCAGTCAATAAACCACTACTAGACTTGGGCATCAAAAACATTTTGCTGGAAGTATATACATTTACCTCACAAATACTGTAAATGACTATATATTCAAAGTGGTTATAAATTGTTAAGCCTCATCAATCTCTAAAGTTTTCATATAAATCACATGAACAGTAAAATACAACATCATACAAGTGTGACCTTAGTTGTCCCAAACAACTGTGTTTGAACAGAAATTGGTATATTCATATCTTTACCCTGTTTTTGCATGGAAGGATAACTATCATATAGGTATTGGCGTATTGATGTTACAATGCTACAAACTCTTGTCATCAAAATATACATGTGCATGTATATTTTACTGCAATGGAGAAGTGAGACAACAGGTTTTCTTCAAATTAGCAAATCAGGAATAATAAACCTACAGATTTCTGACAATAGGAAAATTTGAATTTCTTGTCCTTTAAAAAAATATATGTATGTATTTGTTTTAGTTTTAATTTTGATTTGGCTAATGAATGATTCAAAGTTGTGTTAATCAGCTCAGGGGTCAATAATAACTGTGACATATTGAATAGAGTATAACAAAAGAACATAAATGACACATTAATGCTTAAATCACTTTGTTTTGTGATCTTGTCATTTTTCAGAAGGCAAGTATATCCATCCTGTGTTTACACTCTTTTTATTTAAAGGAAAAAAAACATATGAAAGTAAGCAAAGAATAAAGAGAAATCATCACGGGTGTCATGACAGATTTAATGATTATTTTGCAAGTAATACACATTTTCCTTTTTCATTTTGTAAGCATTTTGCCTTTCATCAACTACAAACACACAGAGTGTAATCATCCAGGATACAAACTTAAATCTAACATGGGTGTAGTTCAAGAATCATTTTGAAATTCTAGCTTTTTCTTCTTTATTCAATGTGAAATACAAATTGCATTGCTAGGGGAATGCTTATTCTCCATCTGAATCTTCTTCATCTGATTCAACCTCCTTTGCAGAGATAGAGTTCCTGCAATTGACACATCTACACAACTCTGTACATGGAATGCCATGCTGTTGACATGAGCAACGTGACCGTCCTTTCCCTGACGCTGATTTTTCACAGCTCGTTTTCTTACATGAGCAGTTTGTAAGTTCCAGCAAGCTGCTTGGAGCTGGGGGTAAATCACCCCAGTCAATATTAATTTCACTGTCCACAAGTTTCCACCCATGACCATTTGGACTGGGACATTCTGGGAACTGTTGCAGACATTTTGAATGAATAGCAGCTTGGTAATTTGCCCTCATTAAGCGCTTCTTAAGAGAATCAGCTGAAGGAGGAAGATGTGTCTCTGCTTTGGTTAACATGAATAGCTTATATCTAGCTTCATTCACTGTATCACAGGTTTGCCCATACAACTTGCACACAAGTTTTTCTGCATTTTTCATCAACTGATCACTGACAACAAATGAACTTCCCATCTCATGAAATGTGGCATGAGTTTCAGTGTCATTTACAAGTAAATTGAAAGCTTTGGATTTTGACTTTCCATGAAATGAGCTAACTGTATCACAACCTGTGAAACAATGGAAGGGTATCAGTGCTCTACAAACATCTGGTCCTAGGTACCGACTAATCTTTGACAGGTTCAGGGTCCTTCTATTATTGCCTCTTCCTGTGTGGAAAAGCACTTCTGCCTCAATATCTGCTGCCATTGCGACTCCAATAACAAACACATCAGTGTCAGGACTCTTGATAAGGACAGGGTGCGGAGCTGCATCTGAACATGGTGGCTGGTGTGTAGCTGCATATTTACAATGAAGAAAAAGCCTTGTATCGGCTTCTTCATGGTTACAAGCTAGTTCTGGTACTATGCGGGTATGTATCTGCTCATTCTCAGCTGTCAATTCATGGCACTCTGAATCATGAGTGGCAAACACAGTAACATTCTTCAGAATTGCACCTGGCTGTTTGCTCCATGTCTGAAACAGAAATCTGATCAGCTCTGCTTTATTGTCGCCACATCCAAGAAATTTCTTCCACTGATGTGGTACCTGCTGTTCTTCACTGTAGATTTTGGTGATAACACTTCCACCAATTGACCGCCTTCCCCTTTCTGCATTCTTGATACTTTCTTTCCTGTAGGTATCAACTACAAAGTGTATCACATTACTGCGCACACTGACAGCCAAATCAATTATCTGTCGCAGGAGGAATTCACTGAGCTTCCCAAATGTTGGTGGAATATTCTTGGGGGACATTTCTTGTACCATCGCCATACCATCTACAATCCAAATGCTTCCTGGTAGAATATCAGCCTGTGGAGATGGTTGCACATGGGCTTCAATGCAATGAAGCAAAGTCGATTTGGCTGTCTTGGCTAGTAATCCATCTGGATGTGCAATTGAAAGAGGAAGGGGGCCCAAATTGTATGTCAGCATGTGGCGAATATCAAGCTTCCGAACATTTGCAATAATAACAAGCCTCTGAAAAAGATTTCTGTCTGCTTTCAATACCACTTCCTTACCTTTCACTTTAGATCGAGAGGTCTTATTCATAGACTGGAAGGTCTTAACTTTTACTAATTTAAGTGTCTTGAACATATCTTCATCGCCTTGAAGACATTCCTTGCTATATTGCATGAAGCATGTGTCTCCCCTGTCTCTTGCACTGAGATAATCGTCATTAACATCCTTTGATGCCACACAGCCAGATGCTATATGAAGCAACTGATCACTGGTGTCTTCAAACGGATTTATCATTGCTTCAATCACTGCTTTCACATTGCAGACACTCTCTTCGTCTTTCTTAATGCGAGAATGTTCCAAATCCTTGCGGCCACTTGTCCTCTCATCTTTACCAGCCATTTCTTCGCACCTCTTTGTAATTGCTGCTCTTTCTGGCTGGGACAAAATCCACCTTGTCACTGCACCTTTCTGGGTAGTGAAGCCCACCATGCCTCCTTTTGTTTTGGTGTCACGATTACAAGTCTGTTCAATGGTTTGGTCACAAGCCACCTGTGAAAATCCATGATCAGCTTGCCTCTGAACTGCAAAGTGGCCCTTCATGAATTCTTCATGGACTGCTGGATGGGTTGAGGAGAGTTGACACATTTCAAGCCAGTAGGCTGGTAGGTAACGAGCATAATTGATATGATTGTAAGCAAAAAGCCAAGGCAGAAATGACCTCACTGCAGATAGATGCAAGTTCCAATTTCCCTCTCTGGTAGCTCGGAGAAAAAGAAGCATCACTTCTACCATTTCTATGTAAGATGACCAAACACAGAAAGTAGGATACTTCTTCCCTTGATGAGTCACAAAACTGTCATACAATGAAGAAATGTTGTCAAACTCATTGGATGTTACAAGTTCCATGTATGCCTCTCCAGGAAAAGCTCGACCCAGTTGATTTATTACTTTTTGAGCTTGCAGTCTTTCAACTTCTGGTAAAGAGTCAAGAAAACTTTGCCACCTCAGCCGCTCCATGGCCTCTGCTACACACTTATGTACACGGATACTTCTGTTATAATGGTGGCCGTTCATTGTCCCATTCAAAGAGCCCAAGGCAACGATTCCTGATTCTACAACCACATTCTCCAGTCCTGCATCCCTGAAGCGTTTACCAATGCAGGATAACATGGCCAGGGAAGTGTGAAATGCACCAAGGCGAATTACCATTCGCTGAGAAAATCTCTCATTATTCCACCTAATTTGCTGCGCTTTGGCATATATTGCTTGGTCGAACACTACAGCCACTTGATCTTGCTTCAGGGTATCTGCAATTTGTAAAGATCTTTCAAGAATTGTATAAACTATAAACTGTATCATATTCAGTCGGACTAGCATCAATGATTGGAAGATACCTGATGTTGCATACTTCTGGAATATGGCTTTGTAGTATAGAGTTGCAGCCTGTCCATCCAGGGAAAATCATTTCTGATGAATCTCCCAATTTCATGACCCGGAGAGCTAGATCTAGCTTTCTTGACAGTATTTGAAATGGTTGATAAGGTTTGTCTTGCAGATCAACACATTCTCCGTAAGCCCTCGGTCCAATTCTCTTGCTTCCAAAATACTTCTTGATGTTTGGCGACGGGGGCTGCACAGAGCGGCGTCTGTCTCTGGATGAATGTTCAACATGTGAAGCTTCTGAGGTTGGTTCTGAGGTTGCAGATGGATCGTACTGTATCAGGATACCATTTGTATTATGTGTGGTTCCTTTCCCACTAGTCGTTTCTTCGCCAAAATCGTTATTATCCCACACCAGGGTGGTGAAAGTGATGTTTGATCCAGCTGGAAGTGCACCGATGCCTCGTTCAATCTGCCTCTTTGCCAATGCAGTATCATGTTCTAACGCAAAGGAATTAGAAGAGCAATGGCCAAATCCATTCAGCAGCCCAATTAGCTTCGCAGAACCAGTTAAGTGACGAACTGCCATTGAGAGGGATGAATGCTTGGGAAGAAGGATCCTTCCTTTTGCTCTCAAGAACATAATATCATGGGCAACTGAAAGAAGGCGGGGATGGAGCTCATCAGGCACTTCAACCTTTCCGGAGTCTCTTGGGTCAGAACTTGCCCCAGTTGACCATGCAAGAAAATTAAAGAGTGCAGAAGGCACAATTTTGTCGACTGTGTCCAGGGTTGAGTCATCAGCTGTGGGGGGCCACTCTATTGGGTTAGGTGCATTGACGATGCTGTCTTTAACAACCTGGGCAGCATGGAACATATCCCTCAGGTGATAAGCTCTGGATGGAACTGCATGTGAAGGGTCATCACTCACAGCTTCATTGCACTCGCTTTCTTCACTTGTCATTTCTCCAACTGCATCCTCTACTACCTCCTCAACAGACAGATTTTCAACAAATACAATGTCGCTCTCCACCTTCCTAGAAGGCCTGACAAAACAAAGAGCAGGGTGTGAGGATTTCAATCGTGCTTTCAATCGGTAGGTTTTGAAGGAGGAGGCATCTAATCCTTCAACTCCCCTGACTTCCTTGATGAAGAGTTGGTTCAGCTTAGTCAGCCTAAGGATCTCCTTATTTTTCATTATCCTTTCCTCAATTACCTTTTTGCAGAAACTAGAGTATGACTTATCATATATTACTGTTTGCTGAGTATCCTGTTTATAAGTATTACATCTCTTCACAACTTTTGTATACCTGTAATAGCACGATTTATGGTACCTTACTTCTATTGCAACAAGATCTTTCCCACGTATGTGTAAAAGCAATTGTTCATCTTGCTTTAATAAAGCGGCCTCTAACAGATGCCCCCCATCTTTTCTTTCACAAAGAATTAATTTTTCTACCTTCCGTTTACCAGAAGACTGTTCGCGGATATACTTAGCTCCTTTGCAGATAATGCAATGGACTGGCAATACATGCGGCTTATCAAAGTCATGGCTGGTAGAGGGTTGATTTTCATGGGATACTCTCGACCGCAGCAGTCTCTTGGGTGCAGGGGCATCCTCACTTGCTGACACTTCCTCTGGATCTTCTGTAGATGTCTTCTCAGCATCTGTGGGTTTAACAAGAAAAAGAGAAGGAAGAAAGGAACAGACAGGAGAAAAAATACTGATTAAAACCAATTTTATCAAAATCATTCTGATTTTCTGAATATATAACTCAATGTGGTGTTGGTGTTGAAAGTGTGGATCAAGCTGCTGAACCAAGCTCCAACACTGACTGTACTTGAGAAATAGCTCAATACTGAGTGATGTCACGCCTTTTATGTGATCCACTCATGATTTCAAGCGAAAAGGCTATACAACGAAAGTGAAATCAGTGAGAAATGGCATTCAAATTTCATCAAACAGGATGTAAAATCTAAAATCGTATTTTCAAATCAAAAGAGAAAATGTTATTAATCTTTAGAAAATAGACACATATATAGCTCTGATGATTTGTAAAACATTTTGACTGTAAATTGGATTTCGCTTAACTTTGCTGTGACGTTATCATTTGGTTCATGATCTTAAGATCACCAACACCAACACCGAACTTCAAATCACAAATTTCCCAATCTCTAGGCGATTTGTGTTGGGGAATAGGGAAATAACAAATAAATCGTCAAAGCGAACCATGATACTCGGTTCAGCAGACAACATTCAACAACATATTTTCCGAGGTCAATTCCAACACCAGCCGCATTTCAAGTTCAGTGTTGTGGCTTTTGACACTGAACTTGAAATCGCCAGTAGATCTAAATGTGTAGATGCAGAACAATTATTGCACAATTGCACCTACCGGTGTCTTCTTTTGCACTGCCTCACACACGCACAGATCAAACACTCTCCTTCTCTTCTTTGTCTTTGTACTGTACTGTTTAAATTATTTTAGCAGCATTTAATCATTGTTTATTACCTCTCTTCTTCTGAAGTCTTGTCAATGCTCTACTGATTGTCGTTACGTTGCAAAAGTGTCGGTAACATTCAGCATGATATCCTCGAAGCCGAGTATGGTGCTCCCTAGTAAAAGAAAATGTGAGAGATGTAGACTAATAAATAATTTCTATTAAAGTTCAATCTGCTAAAATACAAGAACTGCTGAACCTAGTTTAAGTAGTTAGGCCTATGTAAATGGCTTAATTTCTTGACACAAGCAAGAGTCAAGAATTAGACTATTTTATAATTTATCTGTAGACGAAAAAAAGTACAGGGTCTAGACAGTAGTAGTAGGGACAGGGTCTAGTAGTAGTAGATCTAGACCTAGAAAATCTATCCTGTAATCCAGGACCATAGTAGATGAGAGGTCTAGATCTAGTCTGTTCTCTACTACTCTAGACCAAATTTGTAATTTCTGCTCTTTTTTCAAGTGCAATTTTTATTTCGGGGAAAATGTGAACACTTTTCATTTCATGCAGGCCTAGATATCTAGATCTATACCAATATATTAGGTGATAACTTACCTGCTTGTTGTCGATGACTGAAGACCGACTTGTCCCACACCTTCACTTTCGTGTACGTGTTCTTGCAACTTCTCTGCAACTTCACTTTCTAAACTCTCTTCCACGATTACCCACTTAGCTGCACACTCCTTACACTTTTGATAGCTTTTATCACTAAATGGTATAATCTTGCTCTGAGTATCGATGACATGTATGGAACAGAAAGCGGATTCACCAGCCTCAGAATTGTCCGTCTCACTGGCATCAAACGACTCAGAAGTCGCCATAGTACACAGTGAAAGTCGCAGTGCACAGTAAAAGTCGCATAGGCGTGCGCATAAAACAAAGAATATGATTGGCCAAAAGCCAGTCACTCCACACATCATGCTATCAGCAACGTATTGTGATTGGTCATTCTTACCGTAGAAAGTGAAAAATTGTCTCAAATTTGTTTTTTGTTTTTTGATATTTTCAGAAAATGTGCAAGTTTTGTTACTGACGAGTTTCAGATGTGACTGTAATAAATATTTTTAAACATGTTGACCAAAATACAGCTAGATACAAATTTGAGGCACGAGATGAAAAGAAAATGCACCTCGGCCCGCGGTCTATAAGTAGTACACATACATGTAGATCAATTTCAACATAGAAAATTAGTCTGAACTTGCAGACTAGCCATCTTTTTCAGATGTGTATCAACAGACAGATAAGGAGGAAATCTTGGAAGGAACCTCTTGAGCAGTAAAAATCAGAATTAATGATTGTTGGTCTGCTTGTTTTGGACAGCCACAGCAATGACTTCATTATCGGTTCATCAACCCCTAGATACATTGACTGTTGAGAGCCAGAAGAAGGTTAGAGGTACTTAGTAAAATTATGATGGTTGATTTCACAAATCTGTTGAATCAGGATGCAAAACATATAAAATTATGTTTGTATGTATGGATTATCCAACTACGATGCCCCAAATCCGAAATTAATTCACGCAATATGAAGATTTTTAACAAAGTTCAACAGGTTTCCGAACGGGCGTCGATGTGCAGCGCTTCTGAATCTAAATTCTCCCAACCATTTTTTAATTTTCCCAACCGTTTTTCCATGAAAAAAAGACATAAAAACAGGCTATAAAAAATCTGTCAACACTTAAATGTCTTGAATGGAATGTAGAGCCATTTTATTGCTTTGTGAGATTTCCATTCACGTTAAATGTAATTAAATTGTAATAATATAGTTGGGAGAATTAAGGAATTGATCTGATCAGTTTTTCCCAATTTGTACCATAAATAATGGTCCGTTTTCGCTCAAATTTTCAGATTATCTTTAATTGTACATCTAGCATTGAAGTCACTCCCTTAGCACCACTATCTCTCATCTGAACAATGTTACAAAGTCCCTTTAACTCATATACACTGTAGTTAAACACAGAGTTACCTTCTGGCTATAAAGAGAAGATTAGAAGAAAATGAACCCTCATTGATCTTATCAAAAATTTTCCAAGAAAGAAAAGCATAACATTGTTAATCTGACCAAAGGTCAAAACTTGATTATATAAAAGCCAATTCTTTAAATAACAATTTTTTTTATTTATTTAATCCTCCTATTGTATGACCTTTGACCTCACCTTGACAAACATTCCCTCATGACTGTAAAGTAAGGGTTTGGTGAGATGAGGACAATGCATGCTGGTACATAGCACATGTCCTGTTCATGGCCTTCCTTCTGATTGTTCTGCACAGTGGTGGATGTCTTGGGTTCTAAGCTGTAGAAATCCTCATCAGGGTACTGAAAAAGATTTGTTTTTATAACAAAACAACCGATTTGACTTTTAACTACTGACTTATGATATTCCCATAGGTGTGATATAGGAACCATTTGATTGAAATCAGAAAGACATGACTCATGCCTGCCTTGGCAAACAAACCAAGCTATTAACTAACGATCTGCACACAAATCTACACTGGGAACATAAACATATTATTTTATTGCAAAATAGTGTAGGTAGGGACTATTTTCGTCACTTCATTATCTTTCGCATGTATTTGTTCCTTATTTCATCTATTTCTATAAACGTGATGTAATTATTTCTTGTAATTATGTATTTTCTTGAATATTACTATAAAGCCAGTGGAAACCAAATTTCTATGTAACTTGTTTGCAAACACCAAATAAAATATCTTGTATCTTGTAAAGTTGTAACCTGTACACTGCATACCTTCCCTCTTGCTCCTCCCCATCCTCTCCCCCCCCCCCTCCCCACATTGCCTCAAACTTAACCTATTCTAGTGAATCTTACTATTGTCTTGCTCCTTCAGGCCTCCATCCTCCCCTATCTTATCCGTTCCTCTCTGATATGTTGTCTTCCCCTTCTTTCCTTCTTCTCCTTTCTCTGCTACTGGTTTCTGGTTTACAGTTACTCTTTCCTGTCAAATTACTTCCTTGACTCTTTGCCAAAAAATGTTGATGATGATAATATTGAATATTATCATAAAAGTGATATATTCAAGTTTGTTTCATTCCAGTGATGGTCTTACCTTGTGAACTATAAACTGTCGATAGAAAGTGAGACACGTTGCATATGATCTGGTTCCTCTTAAACTGGTCAAGACTAGATAATGGAACGATTCCTCTCGCTGACCTTTACTGACCATTGCATCACCTAAAGGAAGAGACAGATATGACAAAATATGAAAGAAAAGTTATTATTGGCTAAGAGTAAAAAGGACATCAATTCATACAATTTAACATGTTTACGGGTCTTAAGATAAAAAAATATCAAAATGTAAATGTGCCTCTGCCGCTGAAGGTGGAGCGTTCTGTTTAAGGGATTGGGTATCTTTCATTTATATATATTCTAAAATACACCATTTTGAGAGTTATTTATTTGTGCTATTCTTTATTATAAGAGAACAAGACAGCTGACATTCCTTTGTCAAGATTCTCATGTAATCATGAAAGGTTTAAGTCTCTCTCTCTCTCTCTCTCTCTCTCACCCACACCCACACTCCCAGGTTGTTCTGCCAAAGCAGGTCCACTACACCAAAGCTCTCTTTAGTTATTTCTCAATCCCTCTCTATCTTTAGCCTTCTTCTTCTTCATTATGTCATATGATCTGTTTCTCATGAAAATACAAAATTATGTTCAATGCTGGTGTGCAGCTACTGAGCTGGAAAGCTGTTATAAAAGCTTCAATACTTCACAATTTTGAAAATTTGATGAGAACTACAGGAAGTTTACCAAGCATTATTGGGAAAACTGTAAAACTGTCAAGACTGTCAAAAGACAAAAGTGTCAGTATGTCACAGTTTATGGAAATTCAATATTAAATTCAAACATTTCAAGTTCCAACATTTTGATGAGAAGTGAATGCACCTTGTCAAAGTATTGTTTGGGACAACCTGCATCAGAAATTTCAAGAAATATTAAGCAGTTGTCCTGCTCCCATCCAGAATGAGCTCTACCCCCTTGAATTTAACCGAGACTGTTTTTCTTAAAAGACTATCACATTTCCTTAATGCAGGTCAAAAGGATCTTGTTTGTTTGTTTGTTTTTATTTCAAAAATCCATATATACATACAAGTTTTATAAAAACTTAAAGCACATCTCAAATGATAAGAAAGTTATTAAATGTGTAAAGTATAGAAAATTCTTTGTAAAATCCAAACTCAAGTCCAAAAATGGTAAGAAAGAGGAAGCTGTAATTCCACTTGTAATGAAGTGAAACAGGATGTCATTTTACACGCAAATTTTCAAGGATTTTCAATAACAAATGTATTTAAAGATCAATATTGATGAAAGAATACAAAACTTGGGTTTTTTGTTGTACGCAGAACACCTGAATTTTGTATTCTTTCACTTTCATAAGTATTTGTTATCAAACACGTTTAT
The DNA here is from genome assembly GCF_000002235.5 of Strongylocentrotus purpuratus. Classification (NCBI taxonomy): domain Eukaryota; kingdom Metazoa; phylum Echinodermata; class Echinoidea; order Camarodonta; family Strongylocentrotidae; genus Strongylocentrotus; species Strongylocentrotus purpuratus. The sequence continues at coordinate 6,927,604 of NW_022145613.1, read as the reverse complement.
TCACAAGTCAGTGTTATTAAATGACATCCTCTTTCAATTCATTTTACAATTGAAGTGAAATTTTGCCATCAAATTTGTTGGGCTACCAATACTTTAGAGAGGCTTTAAATGTACACATTTTAGAGGGGGGGGGGGAGATTCCAAATTAAGTACAATGTACCTGGTTACATATTCAAACATGATCTCAAAGAAATATAAAACTTTGCTTGCATGAAACTTTTGTGAACTTAAAGAGTGGAAGAAGTTCACTTCAGTTACAAGCTGTAAAATAATTTAATTACGAAACTAAATTATGGCAACCAGCAAACGTGTCAGGAAACAAAAGTTTTAAGTAAATTACAGTAGTGCCTCCTCTTAATTTATTTTACAACAACTTCCTCCTAGTAGAAACCCATGAAAACAGGTTTTTCTTACAGAGGAACAGCCATCTATACCATTTCTTTACAGGAAGTATTTGATAATTATCTTGACAAAACAATTCTCCCAGACAGGAAGAGAGGGCTAAATTAGAGCAGCATCCTGGGGAGACAAAATGGTGCATATTCCAGGTTTCATTTACAGCATCCCATGGACTAGGGACCATAAACAATGCTACATTGTTGTGTGACTGTCCCTAGAAAGAGGGCATTAACTCAAATGTATATCTCTTTGATGTTTATAAATGAAAGTTAAGAATATAATGTATATGAAGAGAAGTTCACTGGAGTGTTAACAATTTTGATATAGAATGAAATGTTTTGTGTAAATAAATAAACAAATAGAGCAAAAGAAATATCAAAATTCAGGTGAGTATTTTGAGCATTGTATTTTCTAGCTATAACTCAGCACCCTTCTGCTGGGCACATGACAATTTATGTACTGCATCCTTATGAATTGCTTTGTCAACATCTGATGAGAGCTATAAGGGCTTATCGCACATGTATACTCCAGTGGCAACTGCTTTGGAGTTCAATTTCTAACAGTAACTAAATTTGAAACTTCAACGATAGAGTACACCCAGTTCTACAACCCACCTCCGAACCGATAACACCAACAACCAAAAAACAACCACAATCTCAACCCTTTATTCTCTGATGAAACAAAGCACCAAACAAATGTAGCTGGACTATTTGATCATTTGTATCATCATTAAGCTAAATGAGTATTACTATCACAAAAGTTAAAAAGTACCTTTAAGGCGGAGTAATATACAAGTATACTACAGCCTACAAACATGATGATTAATATTTTTTGGGGAAAAAAAGAGAAATGACATGCACCATAGATATGAAGATAATCAGGGATTGATGGATTACCCCTTTCATCAGTGAAGGTCAACCATAAGGTCATGCATGGGTGCCCCCACTAATGAAAATCCCCAGCTTCATTCAAGGATGTAATTTCATTTTCAGTCATTATTGATATCACTTTTCCCTGATGATTCTGAATGTGTACTGTACTTTCTTCAGTCTGTTTCAAAGATACTGTCCATATGTCTCCTACTTCTTCATAGCCCAAATCTTTAAGATCAATATAGCCGCAAAATTTATTTTAAAAAAACAAGTGATACATATAGTCACATATAAGTTGATAGAAATAAAATACATTGAATACTTTTGTGAGCATAGTTTTCTAGATCATATCATACAGTTATGGAGTTTACTTAGAGTGAATGGATTAGAAAAAGAGAATAATTCTGATGGGGCACACTAACTGGTATATGGCAGTGGGGAATGTTAGATGACTGGAGTTTTAGTTTTTTATTAGTCAATTAAGAAACATCATACTAAGGATTACTAATGGGTGCAATTTAATAGAGAAGAATCAAATAGCCCCCCCCCCCCCAAGCGAGAAAAATATTAAAGAGGACAGGGGATTTTAGTAATTAGGAAATATTCCATGTCACCCCCAAGTAGTAACTGTTACAACTTAATGGCAACAATCATCATATCACGTGTGGAAGTGGGGCAGATGAGAAGACAACAGGAGGTTTTTTAAAGTTAATTAAGAAATGTTCCATCTTACCGAGTAAGAGAATGAGAGATGTGGAAACAGAAGAGTTAAGGATGAAAACTAAGAAGATAAAGATTAAAGACTGAATAGTGAATTCAGAGATGCATGACAAGTTCGCAAAGGACTAGGAGAAGAGGACAGGGCAAAGCAGATACAATGAATGGATTTACCTGGGAAGCAGAGTGGAGGTAAAGAATTGATCATCTCTTGATTGTACGAGAGAGGAAGTGCCCGCGGCTTGATGGACAGCCTCCGGGTGATGCGTCTCTGCCGCTGGAATCCGCTGGGAAACCCAAGGTCCCTCGCAGGGGGTGTGGTCACAGACACAGGGGTTCGAGGGTACGCGTACTCGCCGTACCCATCGGGTCCGAGCAGAGATTTGTTCTGGGGGAAAACTGCCATCTGACGCGTCAAGACGGCCAAGACTTGTGGTTCAAAGGCTCTGGAAAAAATTGGCATTCCATCTCCGCTATTACGGAAATTGTAATGCTGGCAAAATAAAGAAATAAAAGAGGAGCATAAACAATAACATCATCAAATAAGTAAATGCTATTGGTGAGTAACATAACTGGGTCAAATCATTGTAAATAAAATAAATTAATTTAGGATAATGGTATTTAATTCATTTTATACACAAGGGTAAAGCTTATGCAATAAATATCTGTTTGAAATTGAAGTACATGTCATTGTAAACAATACTGATAAGTGATGCTTTCATTTTATGATCGTGAATAATTTCAAATTTCTCATAGATCTACACAATTTCACATGTAAGCCAAATTATAATATAGACTAAGTAAAATGAATTAAATTTTTTTATTTTCATACTGATTAAGATTAACTTAAGACCCTAATTCCTATAAGAAAAATTTAAAAAAATATTTTAACCTGGAGCTGGCTAGGCTAAAAGTAAAACTGTCTAGATCTAGATCTAGCAAAACATTATTTATCTATATAAATCTACCTGAGATGCAGACATCGACTTCCTGGCAAGTTTCAATCCAGTGTCATGATCCATCCCCACGACCACACACATCTCGATGAGAGCATTGGGGAGTTTTGGAGTAGAAATAGGGTTAGCTGGACCTAGCAGCGAGGCAGAAATCACCGGTGGCTGCAGGCTAGACATGCCGCTGCTCGGGGCTAGACTCATGCTGCTCATCAACTTCGGTCTGCCGGAGCTGGAAGGGTTAGGAGACAACGTAAAATCTTTCGCGCTCTGCCTCCATTTATTTAGAAATCGAAGAGTAGGAACGATGGTACTGAGTTTATCCCCAGCTTCGTGGATATCGTCTGCACTGTGACTTTTCTCGTTCTGCTGCAGTGCAAGACTGATGTTGAGATGTAATTTCGGTTTGTTGAGCCGCGGTGGAACAGCTGATGCGGAGGCTGAGCCAGGCGTGGGCGCTCCGCGTGGAAGCTGCAGAAACTTTCCAGTTGCCCTAGTGTCAGGGGCCTTCTCTCGCTCGCTGCCCCCGCTGCCGAAGCTGCTTTCATCGAACCCCGACATCCCGTGATCCTGTTTATTGTATTTTTATTGATTGTCAACTCATAAAATATGTAATTGCATGACAATATTCATGGTATGCATCAAAAGGTACAATGGCCTTCCCTTAGGTCTAGCTCAAACAGCCATTTAAACGTACAAAGTTCAATCATACAGCACAAAAACAAACTTAACAGCCGACGACTGACTGGGTGGGTGTTGCTGCTGTTGACTTGTTTATTGAACTGTGAAAGTGCATTATGCATGCGCAAGACGACTCGACGGTACTGCATGCAAGGACTTTGCACCTTGTAAAACAGCACGTGTGTTAACAATTTTTTGTGCACAGTCGTCTTCATCTGATGAACATTCCAGGGAGAACTAAAAATTATCTTGGAAAAAAAAAATATATATATATATATACGTTAGATGTAACACGAGCAGTAGGCTATGTATGCACAAGATGTCCACACTAATAGCACAAACGTGGTGCACACTTGAAAGTTTGTCAAAGTGGAGCAAGGAATCCGCAAGGAATCTTACGATCAATCACTCAACCCCCGATGTTCGTGTCCCTTGGGAAGTGATTCAACTTTTTTCAGTCTTAATTAAACCAGACTGACTGCCAAATAAGGGGTTTTATTTGTCCAGTTTTGTTGATTATATCAACTCTCATTTAGCTCTTTACCGAGATCCGCGCGAATAATTGGTTAAGGAGTATAATAATACCACTTTTCGCCACTGAGTCAGAGAACTGGAAAATCGACGCAGATCGAGCGCATTTTTGTGTTCTTTATTTCAAGAAGGCACAATTTTAAAAAGTTGGGCCCTATAGATCGAGACTATTATACGAAATAAAAGACTTCAAAAATTGGGGGGGGGGGGAATCTGGACGTGACCCCCCCCCCCCCCCCCCCCCAGGGAAAGATTCTGTGAAGTATTTAGGCATTGAGTTGGCTAGCGCAATTTCATTTTCATCTTTAGTAGAATCAGTTGTAAAAAAAGCAAATTCTCGTCTGAAATTGTTGTACAGATATCAAGTTGTATGGATTTAAAAGCAAGACGTACACTCTGTTTTGCTCTTTTTCAATGTTTATTTGACTATGCTAACCTTGCGTGGTATAGTAACCGTAACAAGTCACTAAGTTGAAAATTATACAGAACAAAATGGTGAGATTTATCAACTGTCATTCTGATCCAAGAACTCATGTAGCCTTCTTTCTAAAGCTGGTTTTCTTGAAGTCGACCAAAGATCAAAACAACTCGTTTTGCATCACGTGCATAAAATATATCATACTAGGTCGAATCACTATATTCGATCCAAATTCGATCTTGCCTGATTATAATACAATGTATAATTTGTATAATCTGTTTAAATCATTGGAGCATCTATTTGACTTTATAATTCCTGGATTTGGCTTCTGTTGTTGTCCCTGTTATTGAAGAAAACACCATAACTATACCTTACCCATCTGGCTGTGCATTTTCCAACCAAAACATTTAATTCTTTTGAATATCAAAAATGTATTGCTATTCATGTATTGTATAAGTTTAATATATCATTTTATTGCAAATATGGTAATACAATTCGAATTTCTGTATATGTACCAAGCAATTTACCAAGGTCGTTGAAGCATAATTATATATCATTTGTACAAAAGTATTCCAATTTTACTACCATAATGCTACCATGCATAATGTTTTACGTGTAATTTTACTTTGTCACTGATGTATACCTTGTAAAAAAAACTGCAATTCGGCTCTCGGGCCGCGAATGTTTTTTAATGAAATAAACCATTTTAAATAAATAAATTTTAAAAAAATACAAGAAATAGCCGATTCAACTTTAACTTACCAGAAAGAGTAGGTAGTATTGGAAATACGTTTTATTACAATGCCATAAAACATTGGAAATACATGTAGAAAACTATGCTCATTTTAAGATTAAATTTAAGGAAAACCTAATACTTGACAGTCAGAGAATTAAGTGAATGACATGTTATATGATTGAAATTCTTCTGCCGGTTCATACCTTTTCATTTTGTATGTACTCATGTTTTCGTGCGTTATAAAAATTCTACAAATTCATCATTATTTTTCTCTTCTTCCTCCTCCTCCTCTTTTTCTTCTTCTCCTTCTTCCTTTTCTTCTTGTACTTATCATTATCATTTCAATCATCAGTTTAATGTATGTTATTTTTATCATCTTTAATAAGTAATTCTTTTATTTTTTTTATCTGTCCGTAAATATTACTTATTACTTATTAACTTATTAATTTTATACATGTCTGTAAGGGACCCCACTGAAAATAAGCTCTCGAGCTTTCGTGGGTTATCCTGTTCAAGCTGCCTTATTTTTGATCTGTTATTATTGTATATTGTTAGTGTCGAATACAAATCAAGCAATCAATCAATCTGATTGACGCCCAAGCGAGTATACTCATGGGGACATGTATTTGGAATTTAAAAAACCGAAAGCATAACATAAACTAAACTTCACCGGTTCTGCATCAAATCGTATTTGAAATTTTATAGAGCATGAAAAAGAAATTTGGGAGATTTAATATAGACAGAGCACGAGAAATGGACGCAAAATCATGAAGATCGGAAAAAAGATGGAAAGACAGATATTACGAAAATAAAATGAGCATATAGCAAGACTTTTTGAAAGATAATTGGCTTTAAATAGACCAGACATTTGCAGATCATATATTTTGGTTCTGTTTATATTTCTTTCATTTTAGGTTTTCAACGTAGAATACAGAAGACCGAAATTATAAATTATTTCAACAATAAAATTTTGTCTTCAAGCACATTTTTTTTTTTTTTTTTTTTTTTGGGGGGGGGGGGGGGAGGGATCTTTGCAGAATCTTGTCTTAAATTACATTATTTGTCACATTATGATACATAATTTAAGGCACCCAACACTTTATGAGCCTTTCCTTTTATTCTTGATCCATATTCTTTCTTTCTTTCTTCTCTCTCTCTCTCTCTCTCTCTCTTATCCTCTCTTTCTCCCTCCCAATTCTCTCTCTCTCTCTCTCTCTCTCTCTCTCACTCTTTCTCTCTCTTCTAGAGTTCTCCGTGTATAAACTCATGACGCATGACAATTTGATTCCCAATCATAGGTTACATAGCTTTCAATAATTGAAGGGAAAAGAAAATCTTCAACTCTATCTTTTATTAATTTTTGATTCGGCGCTAAATATTTTCTCACGAATTTGGAAAAAAAAAAAAATTAATGCTCCTTATCCCCCCCCCCCCCCGCTTATTCACGGCTGGCTGAATCGCCGCTCAACATTTTCTCACGAATTGGGCCCCCTTGCCGCCTGCTGGATCCGCCCCTGTCCGAAAGTACGGGGGCATACTGATTTTTTTTTTTGCGCGGATGTCGGGCACATGATTTCAGGAACCCTCGGCCTTCTCCAACCTCGCTGATTTTCAGTGCTCATATATTTGTTAATGCCTTTTTATCTTTGTTGTTGTTGTTGCTTTTTGATGTATTTTGTTTTATCACCTGGGGGGGGGGCGGAAGGGGTGTAGTTCTTTATTGTATTCATTCAATACATGTACATCCCATAAGTTACTTATTTCAAATTGCAATACATAACATATCGAGTACACAATATACACAACTCAATTATTTTGAAGGAATAAATCTTACCGTAACCCCCCCCCCCCCCCCCCCCCCCCCCCCCCCCCCCCCCCCCCCCCCCCCCCCCCCCCCCCCCCCCACCCTACCCCAGCCAGCTCCCGTCGCTGCTATCGTAATGATGTGCTATCGTATTATGCTATCGATCAACGAAACTTCACGTGTTGTGCAGCAGCCGACAAAAATGGCTAAAAAAGGAGGACATGTAAAACGTAAAAGAAGTGAAAAGGCCATCAAAAAGCAAGATAGTGGGATTGAACCTGAAGAAGATGACCAGCCTGCATCACCAAAACGGGTAAACATGTTAATATTTGATAAATATTTTGCATTTATTTCTGGTCAGTGTCTCAACTTTTTCATTGTCCCATATACTGTAATTGATGTATTGTGTTATTTATAATAGGTCTAGATCTAGTCTATATTAGCATCGTGAAAAACGCAGCCATAAGTGTAAATTGTAATTTCAATGATGACGGCTCGCCGTGTGCAATTAAATTACATTAGCTGATAAAAGAAACTGAAAAGATAAAAGGAGAAAAACAACTTATGAGAAAGAAAGAGGGTTGATTGTTATGAGAAAGAAGGAGGGCCCTGATTGTCAAACTCAAAATAAAAGATGAAACTGAAAGAAAGAAAAGAGAAGGATGAAAATAGAGAATACCATCAAGGGTACAAAGTGAAGATGATGAAAGGAATAATGAATTCAAGATAGAAAATGAAAGGAGAAAGGGTAACATATATTTAAGAAAAAAGAGAAGACGAAAGACAGATAAATAAAGAAAGAAAGATGATAACATCGAGAAAGAAAGGTGGATTTTATAAATAAAAAAACATCAAGATTGAAAGAAAATGAGGGAAAGATATGAGAACAAAAAAATAATGACATAAAACTGTTGAACTAGAGAAGATAAAAGAAGGATAACACAAAGGATGATATAACTTAGAGATAGATATTGGGGAAAATGTCTACATGTGCCTTTGTATGGAGGTGTAAAATTAAACCATGCAATGCCAATGATAAACCTCTACAGTGTAGAGTATGTGAGTAGTAGCTTACTGGCTTTTATAATAATGCCATGATTTTAAAGCGGTAACATTATTGGAGTAGATCTGCCATCGGTGCCATTTAAAGTAAGGTTCCAGTCAGGATGTCAGTTACTCCAGGGATTGAAGTCCAGCATTTGTTACTTTGTATTCCTAATATTTCACTAATTTTTTGTGTAGTTTTCAAGAGCCATTTAAAAATATAATTCAGCATTTAGTTTACATGAGGTATTTGTTGTAATAATTTAGCTTTTCATTTTGCTTGTTATTTTTTAAAACAAATTTATTGAGGCTTCTCAAGTAGTACAACAAAATCACTACAACATGTTGTAAATTTAGATCGAGCAGTCTAACATTTGTATGTATCTGTTTGTTTTTATGTTTGGGGTTGCTTGTTTACAAAAATATATATATATATATATATATATCAGCAATCCTTGTATTTGTAATGATTTCATTTTGATTTTTTATCTTTTGCCAAATAAATGTGAATTGAATTAAAATTTTGTCCCTCAAAGTGAGAAGGTTAGAAATATTTTGTTCAATTATATATTTTATTCCTATAGGCGAAGGTTTCAGCTGGATTTCCGACCATCGATGGCTATTCTTCAGATGCAGACATAGATACCAGAGCTCTGGTCAAACAGCAGAACAGAAAAAAGAAAAAGTCTGGAGGATTCCAGTCTATGGGTAAGATTCAAATGTCAAATTGTAAATATGTGTGACTGTAGAATTTAAATGCTGAAATTAAGAAGATATATGTAGATTTTTCTAGAATGATAATGAACAAATGGATAAAATTAGAGGATAAAGTACTTACGGCTATTAGTGTTTGGTTGTGTGGGAGTATCACAGAGGGGTGTGTTAGTAGTAAGCAACAGCATTGTTGATGTGATAGCATTGTTTTGTCAATTGTTAAGTGTTCTGTCTTCTTGTACTTCTTTTTGTATCTTATTTCACCATATTGAATAATTTTATTTTTTTTTAGATTTAACAAATCTCTTTCTATGTTGTTATTTCTGCAGGTCTTAGCCATGCTGTTTTTAAAGGTATCATGAAGAAAGGATACAAAATTCCTACACCTATTCAAAGAAAAGTAAGTGTGTCACTGTATCCTGTCCCCAAAGGATACAGAGAGTCTTTCTTGTTATGAAGTATTTTGTAAATGTATGCAATATTTTTCAAACTATTCTGTATGTGTTGACGTACTGGTTGAGATCTAGGCAACTAAACAATTAGAAACTGTGTAAGTATATTACCATCATTGTGCTGATTATGATTGACATGTTACAACTTATAGCATATAATGTATTTTTGTTTAAATTTTTTTCTTTCTCCAAATTAATTGTGGTTTTGAAAGTTTTAAAGCTTCTTTCTCTTTACTTAATATTATTGTGGTTTAGATAACAAATAATAACATTATTTTTTATGTCAATTGGTGTATGTTGATCATGAAACGTAGTCAGAAACAAAGCAAAACAGTATCATTTTTATAGTAGAAATTCACATCTTTTGTACTGCTTCCAATAGTCCAAATAATAATAAATTTTGAACAGCTGTGGTTTGACTGACTAATTTTATAATCGTTTGACTCTTCATTTACAGTGCATACCCATTATCATGGAGGGGCAAGACGTTGTGGGAATGGCTCGAACAGGGAGTGGCAAGACAGCAGCTTTTCTTCTTCCTATGTTAGAGCGACTCCAGAGACGATCGGCCCAGTCTGGTGCAAGAGCTCTAATCCTCTCACCCACGAGGGAGCTAGCACTTCAAACGCTTAAATTCACCAAGGAGGTAAGAATTCTGTTGAAGCCCAGGCAGCCTAGCACAGAAGTGTTGCTTTCTAGAATTTCTGTACAGTGCATGATGTTGCTTCCTTTCCCTTTCTTAAAAAGGTTGTGTATCATTTGCTCTGGTGATAGTTACTTTGCAGTCAATATCCGTCACTAACCGAATCCTTAACTTCACCTTGGACCACACCCTATATCTATAACCCTAAACCTGACCTTAAACCCAATAGCAACCCTAACACAAACCTTATATCTGTGTCAAAATAAATCCTGGAGCAGTGTCACTGGAGCATATGTCAGAGCACCCTAAATACATTGCAAGTCTTTTTATTCATTTTCTAGTATAAAAATGTATATCATAGAATAAACACTCATATTATACTGGTAGCAGTGTATTAATGAGTCATGTTCGTTACCTTACTGATGGGAAAGGGTTAAGATCTTCTGAGTCAAATTAAAGCTGACTTTGCAGAGATTTAAATAAAATCTTCAATAACAGAACGTTAATGAAAAGTTAGAATCAAATCAAATGATGAGATGATATCCACCCATCATTTCATTCTTTCAGCTTGCTCGCTACACGGACCTGAGGTCAGAGGTCATCCTGGGAGGTGACCGGATGGACGACCAGTTTGCTGCCCTCCATGAGAACCCTGACATCCTGATTGCCACCCCTGGTCGTCTTCTCCACGTCCTAGTCGAGATGGACCTCAAGCTCATGCAAGTGGAGTATGTGGTCTTTGATGAGGCAGACAGGTGAGATTCTTCCACAGTCTATGACAGTTAGCCTCCGTCAACAGTATAAGCTGGGGTGTGGAAGATGGGAGGGGTCGGTAGTATGAGGCATGTACAATTATCAATCCTTCATATGTACACACCTTCCTTTGATGTAATTGCAATATTTTTTATTTAGTATTTTAATAGTATGTTGTCTTTAAAGGTAAAGACCAGTATTGGAAACGCCCCAATTTCAAAAAATAAAATGGAAGCTCTCATTACCAATCATGTGAAAGAATATGTTTTGACTAATACATGATGATAAAAAATTTGCCGGAAACCGCCTACTAATTCATATATTTGGTAAATTTGTTTCTCTCATGGTCTGTGGGAGATATAGGGTAGTCCCATATACATCTTTCTGTGTATAGTGCTTGTAACTTTACGAAGAATGGGGAAAAATTTCTTATCATTTTGATGATTCCAGAACCTTGCAGATGCTAGATGCTAGATGATCAACCTTTTCTGATCGATTCCACAACGTTTCTTTCACAATGCAATCGCATGACCATAACTGGTCTTTACCTTTAATATGGGAGATTAGAGGGGGAGAAACATGACTACGAGGGGTGTTTATCCACCCCTCTGTAGTGGCTGCTAGAGTAGCTACTTGTCAAGTTGAATTTGTGTAGTATTCGGTGAGGGAGACTTGGGGGGGGGGGGGAGGGGGGCTGTATGTGTTGTGATGGTCTGTTATATTCCCAATTCTTTTCATATTTAAGTTTTGAATAAGTATTTCTCTCCACCAGAACTTTGCAGTGCACATACCAATTTTTTTATTCAGGGCAGCATCTTATAAAACCGCCATAAGTACAAGTTCACCGACATCCCATTGAAATTTATGTATTAATTTATGATGGTTCCATGAAACACTTCCCAGGAAGAAAAGTAGCTACTCCAATTTCAAACATTTTGAATTTGGCCTGGATCTGTAGCCTTTTTGACCTAAACAGCTGAAATATTTATGCAACATTATTATTTGATCTTATTCTATCCAGGTTATTTGAGATGGGTTTTGCAGAGCAGCTGAATGAGATCTTATCCAGGTTACCCGACAACCGACAGACCTTGCTCTTCTCAGCCACCCTACCCAAGAGTCTGGTAGAGTTTGCCAGCGCTGGTCTGAGTGAACCGGTGCTGGTCAGGCTGGATGTAGAGTCAAAGATTAGTGAGCAGTTAAAGGTACATATCAGATCATTGTTTGTGTATGTTATATCATGACATGAAACACTATCAATGGCAAAGGTTTCATATGGATGATTAACATTTTAGTCTTTGATAATGTGATATAGAATTTGTAAAAGTTGGTGTGGTTGGTGTTTTTATGTTGATTCCTTACACCTTGCTATAAGTAGACATAGCAGGATTCATAAGGCCTATTCAGATAAATATGTGGAATTTCTTATTTCTTGATAGTTGGAGAAGATTTTTCATTCCATGTTTTTCTGTCAAGTTTGAACAGAAGAACCAGAATCTTTTGCATATTGCATCAATTTAGTGTTGGAATGCAAGCTTGTCCAAGCATGAAATTTGTCAATCTGGACCACTTGCTATTTTCATGAAAGTTTCATGCTAAAGTTTCTAATTTCATATTTAATCATTGGATAGACAGGTATCAACTGGTTCATGGCTATACTGCACACATGTGGCATGATAAAGATTATTGCATTTAGAATTAAAATACTGGTGAAGCTATATGATCATCTTCTCTCTCAACAGAGTATGTTTCTGTACACCCGAAGCAATGATAAGACAGCGGTGTTGCTGCACCTGTTACGCGATGTCATCCAACCCAACCAGTTGACTGTCGTCTTCTTAGCTACTAGGCATCATGTGGATTATGTTAGAGAGGTAAGACCACGTCTCCAATAGCTTTATTATCTTGTTGATTCTGGTAGCACCATTTGTATTTGGGCTGGATTTGTAGCCTTTTCCACCTAAACAGCTGAAATATTTACGTGACATTATTATTTGATCTTATTCTGTCCAGGTTATTTGAGATGGGTTTCGGCCTAAATTTTTCTCTCTATCCCTACATCTCTACATGGGGATTTGATTTGATTTGAATTCATTCAGATAATATTACACAAAAATAATTTTTCAACAAAACCCATATAAATTTGTTTCCCAGGTATGAAAAAACAATGAAGTCTGCAAGATAAACATAATGATGACTCATTTTCTCCTTGGTGTTAGCATACGCGATCATACTTGATTAATACACTTCTCTGAAAATTACCATGTGCATTGCCAGACTTATTAGCCCGAATTCACAAAGGAGGTTTATATGCATCATATGACGCGTTTCGATGCGTTTCGATGCGTTTCAGACCAGGGTTCAGACAAACCTTGGTCTGAAATGTGTCAAATTTGCGTCATATGACACACATAAACCTAGGTATGTCTACAAACCTCCTTTGTGGGTGTGTTTGTCTTTAGCTTTCTGCCCGTTGCGCTATATAAATATATATCTCTCTCTTTCTTTCTCACTCTCCCAGTTGCTAGAACAGGCAGGCATCAGCAACACCTACATCTACAGCGCCCTTGACCAAGCTGCGAGGAAGATCAACGTTGCCAAGTTCACCCATAAGAAGACTCACATTCTCCTTGTGACGGACATTGCTGCCCGAGGTATCGACATCCCTATGCTTGATGTTGTCATCAATTTCCACTTCCCTGGCAAACCAAAGCTCTTTGTACACAGAGTTGGTACGTATGTATGTATGAATATTATGTGATGTACAAGGTAAAGAAAGACTACAACTATAATAATAATTATTATTATAATAAAATGGTGCTTATAAAGCGCTTTCCAACAAAATCTCTAAGCGCTAATTATGAGAGGTAGTTGATGCTCCAGTTTAAGCTGTGATAGCTACCAGTTATCTCTGTTTACTTTTGCCTTCCATACCATTGCACTTAAATGAACAGAGTGATAGAGCGACAGATCTTGTGTCCCTTTAAGCTTAGGATAAGTATTGTGCTAATCCCTAACACAGTCCATCACAGGAGAGAATCTTGTGAAACCATCCAAAGCCTAAGTTTGCCAGCATCCTATTGAAATGCATGTCCTAAAATCAAGTAACACTACAGTGGGATATTGCTTTACTTGTACTTACAACGGTTTTATGAGACACTGACCATGGGGATGTTTCAGAGGCTAAGAACGACTTAAAGTTGGACTTGAACTATGGCAGGCCGTTCATGCCACTGGTTGCTCTCACCATTCCTGGCATTGGTTTCTCAAGGGACGTACAAATCGAGGTCACAAATCTACAGAATATACCTTTTTAGATAATATTATCTAAAGATCATAATCGAGCGAGCAATGGTGAGAGCAATTAGTGGCATAAATGGCCTGCCATAGTTCAAGTCCAACTTTAGTCGATCTTAGTCTTTGTGAAACACCCCCAGATTCCCATCCGCCCATGACTATCATCCACCACACCATTCATCTTGATGAGCTTCACCCAACCCTGTCCCCATCATCATTCTCCTCTACAGGTCGTGTTGCCAGAGCAGGAAGGACCGGTACAGCGTACTCTATGGTAGCACCTGATGAGCTTTCATACCTCATTGATCTTCACCTATTCCTGGGCAAGGACATTGCTTTCTTCAAGAATGATGACAAGATGTCAGAAGAAGGTACTGTCAAGTACCTGTAATCTAGTTTCATGCACCATGAAATGAGAATTTTGTTTTGTTTTTCTCTGTTGAATTATTATCTTTCAGAAAAACATGTTTCTATTTCCTCAGTTAAGCAATTTCATCAACACTGTCTTTGTTATTACTTGTTAGTTTAGTGTGACTTGCTATTGCTGCTGTCATTAAAATACTGTAAAAGTTGAAATATTTGCGGTACATTAATTTTGGCAGATTTCACGCTAAGATTGACGAGCCCGAATTTTAGAACTTGTGAAAATATAAGCATGACTCCTTATGCCTGTTTTGAACGGGCTAAAATGCATGCTACACGAATTTAAGAACCAGCGAATATGTTTTGGGGTAGCTGAGCGCAAAAAATTAATCATGCAAAAATAACAGCGTTTATAGTACTTAACAAATGTATTTTTTTTGTTAATGAGAAATTTCCTGCTTCAGAGAAAGGATATTGTTGAAGCTTTGTAGTGTAAGGTCCAAAAGAATGTGTTTTGGTCCAAACATGCATGTTTAGGGGCTCAAGGATTGATTGCATGTGCTTCTTCTCTTGGTCACATCATGGGACTATAAAGCTTCATTATTTTTTTGGACCCACTTTGGTCTCATAAATTTAATTACTTGTGTTTTTCTTCTTCAGATGTCTCGGGTAAGCTTGGTCGGGTTCCTCAGTCGGTGGTCGATGATGAGGAGAGTGTTCTGAGGAACTTACACAAGATGAGCTCAGATCTTACTAATCTGAAGAGACCCGCCTTCAATGCCATGAAGAACTACCTCAGGTCACGACCTTTGCCCTCTCCAGCCAGTGTCAAGAGGTCAAAAGAGATTGACCCAATGGACATCGCCTATCATCCCATGTATGGTAAGGAGTAGTAGGATAGGTAGCAACCATTACATTTTTTAGATAAGATTTTAAGTTGCTGTTACTATTACTATTACTACTTCAGCAACCAGATCTGTCATATTTTTCAGTGCTTCAGATCGAGAATCTATTTTACGAGTAGCAATTTCATTTAAAGAGTTGATGGTAAAGGTATTAGTAGTAGTAGTATAAATGGTGTTAGTAGCAGTAGCAGGGCTGTTGAATATTAGAGATCTTCAGTATTTCCTTCCATAAATTGGTTACAGAAGAAGTAACAGCAATGTCAATGGTAGGAAATACATTATTGGATGTGTAAAAACAAAAACCACCTGAAAAAGATTGAAGAAATGAAGAATTATTGCATTAATGTTGGTAGAAAAATATCAATAAGATAAAGAGATGTTTTACTTTTTAACAGGAATACAAGACAGTGACCTGGAGAGCACAAGAGTACAGCTTGTTGATGAAGTCAAGGGTTATAAACCACGCGCTGTAAGTACTCTAGCACTATGCTTGACAAACATATCTTTGAATTAATAAATCCAAACAATAATGATAATAACAATAACAATAACAATAACAAATTTATATGGTGCTTAATACAAAATATTCCTGGTCATTGGATTCATTCATGCACAGTGTGCACCTTCTCGACTCCCTGGGGAGTATTCCTACCATATGGTCACCGTGAGCCTCGTGAGGGCATATGGCAATCACTAAGACAAAGGGTTTCATCATCCTACCAGGTCCCTATTTCTTTCCTAGGTATGGAGGGGCAAATATAGATTAATGCTTTGCAAAAGGACATTAGTGCCGTGTCAGGGATCAAACCCACGACCTTTGTGCTTATACAACAGCAACCAAAGATAGCATTCATAAATGTTGGAAGAAACAGCATTGAACATTTGCAAAATACATACACAGAAATGGAGGCATAATTAAATACCACATATAATGAATCAGCAAATAAGTTCCCTCTCTCTCTCACATGGTGCACCCGCAAGCCTTCTGTATATCTACATCACCATGCAAGCCGATACTTACAAGCAGCATCTAACTTTTATATTGTTTTGCATTCTGCTTATGACAAAATTTGAAAGAAGTTCTGTAGATTCAAGCAGGATTGCATTGTACAGTGAAATCTTAACCTAAAGACTATTGAAGGGAGATTAGACAAGCTGGCTTTATAGGCAAGTAGTGTTTATATATCCTTTTTTTTAAAGATACATGTACAAACAAATATTGTACAGGGGAGATCAACATATTGGTCCTCCTGTACAGATGGTTGCTAAAGCGTGTTTGACTATATTAATTTTGTTTAATTATAATTGTTAGATATTTTCATTATTAAATTTGTAGACAATTTTTGAGATCAACTCCACCTCCAAGAACAGTGCTCATGGTGTCATGCAATCCAAGAGGAGGTTACACAACACTGTGATCAACAGGAACGTACAGAGGCTCGAGGAGAAGAAGAAAGAGGAGCAAGCAATGAGAAGGGTTGCCATGGAAACAGAAGATGATGCAGATGCTGAGGTTTGTTTCATGTGTTTGTATTATGTGTTTATATTGTTCATGTCTAGTGGATCATTATAATAATAATAAGATACATTTCTATACCGAAATTTGATAAAGCCTTTAAGTGCTTCTTCTTTATTTAGAAATATCTAATTTGAAATTCTTAATTATCCCATGTGGTGTTGATCACCAGGATGGTTCCCATACTCTGCGTACTCTGACGGCAACTGGTCAGCGCTTGATTTCCCACACGTTCAAAGACTATTTATCTTTAGCTCTTGACCAAACTCTGTACCTAACCCTAGTTTCAACTTAACCTTACCTAAAATTCAATTATAACCCTAACCTGAAATCTCTGTTTTGGTCAAAATAAAGCTTGGAGTATATGTTGCCGTGGAAATATTGTTTCACCAACATGATATGAAGTAAAAAAATTAGAATTTAATTACCACAGCATCAACAGCAGTCTATTCACTGCTGATATTCTATGAATAAATTGATTTGGATTGACTTGATTTTATGTTACCATTGAGTTTAGGTGATTATGAAGTAACAATAAATTATGGATGGTTTATGAAAAGGATAATGGTAATCGTGTTACAGAACTTGCTACATATGACTTTGCTGATTGCTGATCGATTCTCACATTCTGTGATCAAACGCAAACAGTGCCCCATTTTACAAAACTTGTCATCAGTAACAAATGACAGCTTTTATTATAAGCTAGTGAAATCCTTGCTTCTGATTGGTTATCAGCAGATTTGTCACTGGTTTTTGTCATTTTTCATTGAAAAAAGGCTTTGTGAAACGGGTCCCTGATGTACAGTTACCATGCTTCCATGATTGTTTTTCTATGTATCTCAATCAGAATGCATTCTCCGTTGTGATCGGGCCAGCTGGCAAGAAGAGGAAGGATGTGGGTGGTGCTCCTCAGGGGTCATTGCCTTTTACTCAGAGTGCTGTCAGGGATGAGAATGTGTTTATTGCATACACAGCACCAGACAAACAGCAAGAACAAGGGTAGGTATTTAAATTAACAAATAAATAAACAAACAAACAAACAGACATTGAATTACATAAACAAACACCCTTTTACATAAATTGTGTTCTGTAGTGACAATGTCTGCATCTGATATACTGAACCAGATAAACAGATAAAGCAAGCATAAATGTTCAACCACACAGATAGCAAGTCACAGAAACCAAAAGCCTTTTTCATATTTAAAGTCATCTTATGATTTCTTCATCTCATCCCCTTCCTCCAATTGGTGCAGCCGCTGTTCAATAAATTTAAATTTGGATTGAAACTTTGTTGGGAAAGGGGATAGAACCAACCCTTCCTCATATTGGAAGAATCAAAATACTATCAGAAAATTAATCAGATCTTAAAAATGCTCCTGATGTGACTAGAAAACAAACAATCATACTTGAACTTAAAGAGAAGGTTGAGTTCTGGGAAAAGGTGAAAAACAAATTGTGAGCGTTATCATTGTATCATGCGTGTGGAAGAACACCAGGTAAAAAATGCTCCCTGAAAAGCATGGCTCTTCAAATGCCTTTATATTCTAAATATGGCATGTAACATCAGGAAAGATTTTTATGCCATATGTTCGTGTAGTCCCATATACATCTTTCTGTGTACAGTGTTTGTAACTTCACCAAGTTGGGCCAAATTTTGTATCATTTTGATGATTCCAGAACCTTGCAGCATACACCAATACTTATATGCTAGATGATCAACATTTTCTGATCCATTCCACAACGTTTCTTTCACCAATGCAGTTGCATGACCAGAACTCAACTTTATCTTTCATATTTTGTTTGTCTCTTATTTGCCTCTTTGTGATGACATGATACAGGTTGAGCATAGAGAACAACTTTGAGAAGCAAGCAGCTGGAGCGGTGCTAGACTTCACACAAGACGAGTCGAGGGAGATGAGAAAACAACAGCAGAGAGTCAAATGGTGAGTAAGATGAGGATTTTATTCATGTCCATTTGATTCCCCAAATCCTTTGCTCTTGTCACCAGTTAGCCACTTTCAAAACACAACTAAAGACATACCTATTTCAGATTGCTTACAATTAGTCACTGCTTTTTTGTCTTTCCCAGTTAGAATCATCAGCGCCTTTGATGAAGCAACTAGATATTGGTGCTTTATGAATTCCTGGATTTGATTTGATTTGATTCAATGTTTAGTTCAACTAAAGGAGGCAAATGATAGATTAAGATGTGATGGTATAGAGGGGGGGGGGGGTGTTATAATAGAGTTATATGCATCATGAAATATGAGAAAAGCACTATAATTGTAGTTGATATTGAATGAATCTTTATGGATTGTGCATCTGTGGCACTCAACGAAAATGGAACAGGCGAATTTCCCTCCAATTCTAGACATTTATGGAATCATCTGAACACACAATGATCACAATAATGCTCTGTGATGTTATTATAATACTAATAGTTCAACTGGTAATCTAAAAATTATAGTGTCTTTTATTTCTCTCACGTGTATTCTGTGTTTGTTTTATAATAGTGCAAAAGGAATTATTTGTTGTTGTTATCCATATCTTTCCCCCATATTTTTAAAATAACCTGATTCTGTTAACTCTCTCCATCTCCGTCTTTATCTTTTGAACCTCACCTTCCCTATCTCTGTATGCCCTTCTTCCTTTGTTAATACTTGTCTCCTTTTCTATAATCAGGGAGAGGAAAAAGAAGAAGTTTGTAGGAGACGGAGGGAAAGATGGCAAGCAGAAGAAGATTATGACGGAAAGTGGGAAGTACATCTCAGCATCCTACAAGAAAAACATGTATCCTTGACAAAATCTAGCATTGACTTATGATATTTAAAGGATAAAAGTTGCTTTAAAAAATGTATTTTTCTTCTCAGATGGTAGTTGAAGGGTAAAGATACTTAATAACTGGAAGAATGTTTGACCAGCTATGGTTAGCAGGTTTGCTAATATTGCACAAGAGGGCTCCATCTTATTGAAGCGATCCACGGCGAGACGGCCCGGTGGCCAAAGCCGCCCCGCCTAGTACCGACTCAGAAAATGTTAAAGTATCACTTAGGTTCTTGAAGTGTAGAAAACGAAGATAAATCAAAGTCATTAAAACAAATTCTTGATTGGAGTTGAAGATTTATTAAAATAAACATAGAATTAATAAATCACGAAGTTCATCTTTTGGGGCTGGGCAACCCAATTGAAGCAAATTAGCAACTCATGTCGGTATCGTAACAGAAAAAAGGTCCCGCTCCAGAGACGCAACTCGGTTTTTATCCCTCCGAACTAACACGCCTCGTCCTCCCAAAAATTGAGGCGTGTCACACAGACGCTTTGCGTAATATCAATCCACCCATAATTAGTTTCCGTATTAAAAGGTCCTATATTTCTTGGCGAATTTACCCCCCCGGATATAAGGCGCTCCGGATGATCCGCATCTCTATTCCTCACATACTTCTTTCACGCACCCACCTGTGTCTCTTACATTCTAATCTTTCAAACAAGAGATGCAAATCACCCGGAGACCCAACAACCCTGGAAATTAATTCAATGAATATAAAAAGGGATAAATGTTGCTATGTCCATCCACACTAGCGAACCCACATGCTTCTGGCTATTACACACCTGTAATCCTCACTTCCTCTCTCATACTATTTCGATAGTGTGAACAGACCCGGCAACAAGGAAAAACCCTTCCAATTGTAATACAAATCTATTTCCCAAATTTGCCTAATTAAATTTAAGTCAACTGTGGCGACACGCCCAGCGACACCTAATCCAATCGGCCAAGCCGAAAAAGTAGAGCCAAAATTAAGAGCGCAACGTCTCGGAACAGGTGTTAAAAATAGCATACAAGGAATTCACCATGTATGTTTGTAAAAATAGTTCTAGCGAAATCTACCAGGAATTTGCCTTGTACATGTACGTCAATGAACCTTTGAGGAAAACGTAAACACGAGAATATCCATCTCATTACAAACTCCCCTACTGAAACGATCTGTCCCATAAGATCGCAACAAAAAACGCCCAAATTTCCCTACAGCAGACTATGAAACCTACCACTATCATGTCTCCAACTACTTGTAATTATAGCCTGAAACTGTTTGCGAAGCTTAGGGAAGTGTCACAACCCCGGCGGTCAGAGCCGGATACCCCAGACCTCCTCCAACCGGTTGTTGGGACTTCTCCTGCCACTTGTAAACATCCATATGTAATCAGAAACTACTTAAAAATTGAAATATACTAGTGAAAATACATGCACCTTCTCCGAACACTGGAATAGACAACGATACGTGTAACTGGAAAAATATAAAAATTTGTAATATGCAGACCTATGGAATATACAACCAATTTCAACACGCAACTAGGCAAAAATCACCATAACCATAAATGACCCCAATTACATCCAAAAATTGTTTCGACACCCACACAAAGTCCCGGTGGAAGGAACCATCCGACATAAGTCGGTTGAATTCCTCCACACAGGAGTTGAATTCCCTTAGAGACAGAGTCGAACCGGCCCATCTCCGAGTCCGTGGGAGCACGGGGAGGAGAAAGATCGCCGTGGGGAACAACCCCCGACGACCCAACTCATCCACGAACTCCCACAGACGCCGAGCCACGGTCACGGGCTCCGCATGACTCAAGTCGTTGGTACCCAAATCGATGACCAACACAGAGTGCGTGGAGCTGGCCTCCTCCAGAATACGAAAATACCTTCTCAGGTTAGCCCGCATCCTGGAGAAGCTCAGCCCCCCCTCTCCGTAACACTGCACAGAACGCTGCTCAGCAGCTACGATAAGTGACAACTCCCCAGCCCGCCGGCTCAGAGTCCGGCGGACAAAGCTATGACCGAATAAG
Source organism: Strongylocentrotus purpuratus (assembly GCF_000002235.5). NCBI lineage: Eukaryota > Metazoa > Echinodermata > Echinoidea > Camarodonta > Strongylocentrotidae > Strongylocentrotus > Strongylocentrotus purpuratus. The sequence continues at coordinate 6,905,961 of NW_022145613.1, read as the reverse complement.
AACATGACTCATAAAATCAGGACGGGTGCCCAGCCCTAAAACAGTAAAAGTTTGATAATTAAAATTATTAACTCTCCAATTTGATGTAAACGACTAATTACCGTGATAATTAACCGTCAATATTACGGTCCCTTCAATAAAAATACGAAATATCCGACTGTACATAGAATATCTCAAAACTTGTAGATAATCAGCGCAAAACTGATTTTGGTAAATTAAAAGGGTTAGAATGTCTACCCTTAGTTTGTCTTTGCGACCTTCTTGGGATGGCACCATCCTGATTCCCTGGAACATTAACATTATCATCTCCGGCTCGCCCTGCTACATCCTCCCCTACTGGATCTATACCTACTTTATCAAAATTAGGAACCAACATATACTCGCCCATGTATTTATCTTGCTGTTTACGAGGACATACTTTATCATGTTGGTGTACATCAGTGAAATTAGGATCAAACCTAAAATTATCCTCATTTAACTCTACCGCCTCTGTGTCAGAGGGCACTTCTCTTAACAATTTACGATTAATCACCTTTACTTCACCTCCATTAATGGGTCGAACATGATAGACATCTTGGTGGTCATTATGCCAGATAACTTATCCAAATAGACATCCTCTAACTTATGCCTCTTATCAAATGCACATCTCTTCAAAAATACAGTTGAACCAATACTTGGATTTGAAATTATCTGAAATTATTGCATCTACTCGAGCCTTATTGCGGGATGCTAATTTCTGGGTCCTCTCTTTGACTACTTCCTGAGCCCTACTAACTAAATCTACTTGATTTTGCACAAAGTTCTGTTCCCACTCAACATCATCCAAACCTAAAAGGTGATCTAAGGGAATGCGCTCTTTTCTACCAAACATGAGAGCAAACGGGCTGACCCCAGTAGTTGTATGAGGGGTAGTGTTGTACATATATACCAAATGAGGCAATAATTCAGGCCATCTACGTCTATCACGTTGATCAAGAGACTTAATTAAACCAAAAAGGGTCCTATTAAAACGCTCGGCTTGACCATTACCCTGAGGGTGATATGGAGTGGTATGCGTCTTGGATATACCATAAAGCTTACATATTTCTTTGATCACATTACCCTCAAAATTACGTCCCTGATCACTATGGAGTCTATTTGGAATACCGTACTTAGTAAACCAGTGCTCTTGTAGAGCCTTAGCTACAGTAGAAGCATGCTGATCCTTGCATGGAATTGCTTGAGCTAACTTAGTATAAACATCTGTAATAACTAAAACATCTTCGAAACCACCTTTACCTTTATCTAACTTAACAAAATCTATTGCCACTATTTCAAGTGGGCTGAAAGCCAACAAATGCCTCATAGGCATTCTGGACCGAGGTTGCATCTCTTTAGCCTTAGCACATTTCACACACTTCTTGACATAAGAACCAACCTCAGTATTCATATTTGGCCAAAAGGCCCTATTTCTTATTAAATCATAGGTCTTATTTCTACCTTGATGTCCCCATTCATCATGACATCCTACCAACACATTCTTACGTAAACATTGATCAACCCTCCCTCAAATTCATTTATTAGTTTCATTCATTAATCATTTTAACAACATAAATCATGATAGTGCATAAATCCATCGTAAATCTTTATACATTTTTGAAAGCCTATTAGTTTGAAAGTAACTATTGCAGTCCGGGCAAAATTAACAATTAATCATTTTTGCTCAGGTCTTGGTGCAAGTCTGAGCTGTATGACTTGTTTTATGGTCTGAGAACACAGTGGTAATTAGTTTCTTCAAGATGTGGACCATAGGCAATCAGTCTTTTGGTACCCTGCTTACAATCAATGTCCTGGAGGGTGTTTCACAAAGCCTTTTTTCAATAACAAATGAAGAAAAAAAAAATTAGTGACAAATCTGCTGATAACCAATCAGAATCAAGGATTTCAGTAGCTTATAACAAAACCTGTCTTTTGTGACTGATGACAAGTTTTGTGAAACGGGGCCCTGATTGTCATTTCCTGTTTGAAACAAATCTCTTTATTGATCCTTGACCCCATTGTGATGTCATCAGATACAAGGAGTGGTTAAACAAGAGTAAGGCCGATTCACGGGATCACCACCAATCTGACAGCGATAACGAAGATGGTGACAGGTCAGGTCTTAACAAAGGTGAGGGGTTGTACAAGCGTCACTTTAATACCAGTTTATGGATGTTATCAAATTCTATGCATGTGGTCCTTGAATTGCATGTAGTGGGATACAGGGGTATGTCAAATGAGCTGATTAGTCGGCACGAGGAGTGAAAGTATTTTTTAAAGCGTGTTTTATATTCCCATGTGTCCCACAAAAGAAGAGCCATTAAATAATATTTATTGCAAGAAACCTGGAACCTAAGCTTTATGTTTCGAGTTCACTTGCAAAATTACATAGGGAGAGAGAACAAGTTGTCCTTACCCAAGCATTTGTACTTATCAATTGATATCAATTCTGTTAATTGATTAATTAATGCATAAAATATATTCTAAAATTTTACTACAGGAAGCATCACAGGAAACAGAGTTCGTTATGGTAACGGGCGAGGGGGCAAGCACTCGGGAACGAAAAGGAGGGGTCGTCATGAAGACTCTGGCACGGAGAGAGGTCAGGGGTCAAAGGGTCAGCATGGGGGTGAACTACGGAGAAAGGAGGAGATCCTGAAGGACAGGAAGATCAAGGGGCGCAAACGAGAGCAGAGTAGACCCAGGGCCCAGCGAGAAGGGGGGAGAGGTGGAGGTAGAGGAGGTGGAAGAGGCAGTGGTAGAGGTAGGGGCGGTGGTAGGGGTGGTGGTGGTGGAAGGGGTGGGTTTGGGCGTGGTGGTGGTGGCGGTAGGGGAGGTGGCGGTGGTAGGGGTGGTGGTAGGGGAGGTGGAAGAGGAGGCAGAGGCAGGAGGTGACAATAGAAGACATTGCATAACTAATTTGTCTTGGAGGTTTTCTATCAGTAAGACCTTGTATGATGTTTGTGCTTTTTCATGTACAATGTACACAGTTGTCTTGATCTATTAATGCACGATGAAGTACACTTTCTTTATTCAGAATCATGTGATTTCTCTTCCCTCACCTTCAAAAATTGATGTTAGCCCGTTTACATTAGAATATTTTTGTGATAGATTGCCAGAAGAAATTGTTAATGTCCATTCCAGTATTTGTAGATATTGGAACAAAGTGAATTAAAAAGAACAAAAATATACAAGTAAATTGGAAAACCAATTTGCAGAATGAGTCAATATATTATCTCTACCAACGATATGCAAAATAAATTGCTAGTCTTTTGTCATATAAGAGTATATGAAAGGTAATTCGAGTTCAGATGATTGTGGAAACTAAACTTTCAAGATTAAATCCAAACTGTTTATCATCAAGAGTAAATGATATCTGCCCAACGGAATGCGTTAAGCTGTAAGATACTAAAAAACAGAGTGAATTGGAAGATAAAAAAGCATCAATTTATGTCAATTTTTCCCCAGTAATGAAGCAGACCCTTTTTAATTGTTATGTTTATCATGAGTATTAAATTTGATTCCTTTTCGATTTCAACTTCATATTTACCCTTTTTTCTGGTACTAAAAAGTTTAAGTACTGCAATAAAAAATCATAGAATTGTAAGTAGACCAACATTAAGGAAAGAGTACAAGAGCATTTGAATAGAATAAACAGACTATTAAAAACTATAAATGTATTTTGAGACATTTTTCTTGTATGTGCATGTGCAGTTAAGCAAGTTTATTCATCATACTCGTAGCTCACAACATCACAATCATTACATTTTGCATTTTATTCATGAGCTGCTGTTACTTTGGCATTCACATCTCTTGACAATTAAATAATAATAATAATAATAGTGGTGTCTTCTATAGTGAAGTGTGTCTGATTGTCAATTTTCTTACACAATGTGAATGCATAATAGTGACATAGAATATTACACTTTTGTAAAGATATGATGACTGTGCTAATAGTCTACCTGTATACAGTGGATGTATTAAATGCTTGTATATTATATCAAATATATCATTATTCACATTGATAAGGGGCAAATCATATCAAATATATTACACTTAGTACCATCAAATGGGGGTATATAAGGGCAATAGGAACAGATATAGTGATGAGAATACTGAAATTGGTAAAATTTATCTCAAGATTTAAAATAAATTTATAACAATGGCATTCTCACTAGGGACTTTTAGATTGAGTGGACAAGAACGGCGTGAATGTCAACTGATCATGCATGTCTATGGCAAGCCGTTTTAACATTTATTCCCATTTCTTGATACCAAGAATTCAATTCTTGATATCAAGAACTCAGAATAAATGTTTAAATGGCTTGCCATAGACACGCATGATCAGTGGACGTTCACGCCGTTCTCGTCCACTCAATCTAATAGTCCCTATTAAAGAACAGTTTTCATAGGACTTTGTCTTTTTTGAAAATATGTTGACATAAATTCAGCAACTTAAAACATTATTTAAACCATGTTGGTTTTAGTATAATTTTTTTTTTTTAACTGTGTTTAGTCAATGTGAAGGAATGTATAAATCAGGAAAAATATTCACAAATACAGGAACAATTTTATTTGCTTTTGTGAATTCTCCTTCTCCACACTGTTTTGTTGTTACACTCATTAATACAGACTTTACATATGGTCATCAAGTCACACATTTCCCAATATTACAGTGATAAAAAGCAGTACAAACAAAAGAACGTCATACATCAGGAATTCTGAAAAGTGAGAACAATATTGCACCCATTTACTATTCGCTATATACATATATTAACAGTTAAGTATGTGTATATACATCATTGTATATTTTTTTAAAGAAATAAACATGGAATGAAATCACTCTTGAAAGCAGGAATGTTGTTACTGAGATTTCTAGGAAATAAAAATCGACCTTCATAACAAGTTAACAAGCTCCTTCACATCTTCAAATTAAACTACTAAATAAAGCTTTCATATCATCATAAACAGATTTCAATGCCACATTGGCATTGACAAACATGGATTTTTAGAGCGACTGTGGGGTTAAGGTAAGCGCAATTATAAAGTTATATTAATCTGAACTGTAGGTACAACCCATGGCAAGATGTACTGTACATCACTTTGAGCTTACCCAATTAACACAAAGTCAGGCATGGGAATTTTTTGGAAAATGAAATTGCACTATGCATCAAGAAGGGGTTAATAATAAACTTATAAATAAATTAGATGCCAACATGTTAGCAGTAAAATGTTATAAAGAAACAGATATGATTATTTTTATCCCAATTTTTTCTAATATCAATGGGAAAATGACCCATAATGACTTTAACAGCGCTATAGTGCAAATCACCAAGCACTCTTTAAGTACTTCAAAAGTACATTTTAATTTCTACAAGTATATTTCCATTTTTGTAATTTGTAACTGATTACGTTCAAACTTGCATCACAGTGCTGCTTACCATTAACAAATTGTGTGCTACATGGACATTAAAAGTGAAGTAGTACATGATGCAATGTAAACAACAGTAACTGGACATTCTTGTGGTATAAAATAATTCTAAAAAATAAATTAAGTGTTAAAACATTTTGTTGACAGTCAAAATATCTACCGGTACTTTGCTCCTTTGAAATATCAAAATGGTTAAAACAAATCATAGTACTTCTTGAATAATACTGCACATTTGACAACATGGACATCACATCAAAGCGTTAAAAGAAACTAAAAACAAAACATAAGATAACGGTTAACTTCATTCAAATGAAGACAATTCTAATGTAGTAAATAAATCAATCATTTATGGAAATTTGTAAATTATTTGTACAAGAACAAATTTTTATCATAACTCTACATACTTTAGAAAGAGCTTGAAAAGCTAACATTAGTTCCATATTCCTAATGTAAAAAAGATTACAAATGCATAGATAACAAAGAAACAAAACGTTACATACGTTCACAGTATGATTTGGAATAATAAAAACATGATCTTGCACATAATAACTGCCAATGTCATCATAATTCAGTGTAAACCTTAGATCAAATAATGTTCTCATTCCTTTTGAAAGAATACACAGACAGTATTTACAACAAAATATTACAGAAAATGTTTTCATTTAGAGACTTTTATAGTTTGTGACATAAAATCAGTTAAGATAAAAAAAAAAAATTAAAAAGTATTCCATTAAGAAAATACCCTGGCAATATTGTAACAAGTACCACCTCAATGATGACAACAAAACAACAAAATATTAATCATTGGCTGAAATATTTCTTTCTCACACAAGCACCACATGAAAGATTAAAGAGCATAAACACTACCAGCAAAACAAAAACCATTGCAACTGTGAACTAACACAGCAATCGCATTTCATTGCTTTTGGAATGTAATCAATTGACTCCTTCATTTAAAATTTAAAAAAATAAATAAACACTCTTTCCATAAGAAATAACTGGGTGTAGATTCAGTAAAGCAAAATCCTTTATTAAGGATTAGGATCAGCTCATGGAGAAACGCTAATATTAAGTACATGAATCTCAACTGCACAATTGCAGAAAGTAAAGGGGAAAAATCATTCTCAGGTCTACCAATAATAATGATATAACCTTTCAACACCAGATAATTGGTCACTATATTCAAAGAATTCAGGAATGGTGATTTCAGTTTTGTAATTGATTTAAATACTTTGAAATTACTTGTAAGGTACATCGAGGGCTGTTAGGATATAAATGCTCTGATTGTCTGGCGTTGTACAAAGATTACAGTTAGCAGTACTATAAAGGATAAAACATTTCAGTCATTATGGCACAGGGTGTTGTTGGTTCAAGACCTAGGCTGGGTCAGTTTGCTAGCAGTTCTCAGAAGGATTAGCTCCTTACACATCAAGGTTCAACCAAAACTTCATGATGAAGGTCTACAGTTTTACATTTACATCTGCATATTCAATTCCCTTTTAAGCATCAGCAAATGGACAACACATATAAGCACGTCCATACCCAAGCACAAATATTCTGGCCTCTCACATCTTTTGGCGATGCACCTTTGTGAATCTAATTTTCAACATGATGCACAGATAGAAGCTCTCTTTGGCTGATAGGGGCCTTGCCATGGCAAGCATCATGGAGATCCCCAGTAGAAGTATTGATGATGATGGATGCTCATTTTCTTTTACAGCACTCTCTCCATCAAACTGCACGATCATAGTGAAATGGCCCATCTGCTTGAGATCAGGCCTTGATTTTCCATAACTACAGCGACAAGAAAAATTGGGGATAAAATTAGGAAGAGTCACAATGAGAAGAACAATACACTGTTCAAAGAATTGAAAATTCATCTAACAATGTTCATAACTGTACAATATTATTAATATTAATACACGCTTAAAATCACCCACAAATAGGTGGGTTATTTAAACTACAATTGCATAGCATCATGTGAATTGATGTGATTTGCAGTTCGATTACTGATACGTATGGATAAAACAGAAGAAACCGCTATCCATAATCTAACCACAGCAACAACAAAAAGCACATGCACTGAGGCTAATTTCCCTTTGAAGCCAAGAAGATCAATGAGCCATTTGCAATGCAATGGCTCGCATGCATGGAGGAAATAACACAACCCTGTAACTTTATTTACTCCGACCTTACCTTCAATTTGAATCCCAAAAGTTCTGTAAGGACTCCTGAGAATGCAGACAGGACCAGGACCCGAGTGATGTTATAGAGGACCGGGTTCATGGATAGACCAGACAGCTTGAAGGGTGTCTCTACCTCCTGATGGTGGATTGGTGGGTGCCAGGTCAGGCAAGGCAAGCCAGGTCAGGTTGGATCAGGTGAGGCACGATAGTGGGATGGAATGGGAACAAACAACAGAAAATGAACAGCTGTGAGATGAAAACCACTATACCCATGCTGTCATGAGTCACGTATGGGTCAGATATCATACCTGCCAACATTCAACATTCATTTGAAAATAAGAAATACGTACCCGAGGGCGCATACATGAACCTGTGTATTGAACAGGTAATCGCACAGCCTTACCATGGCCATGTATACAGTGGCAGAGTAACTCTCAAATCGCGGCACATGGTAAAACAAGCTAAATTTGGCTTTAATTTAAAAAAATTAAAAAAATTGGTCATTCAGAATTTTGAAAAATCTGAATATTCTGATTAATTGGAACAGTTGGCAGGTTTGATATATGGCTCGTATATTTGATTGCAATTCTAACTCAGCTCAGCTAACAAAAATTAAATAAACATTAATGATATATGGCTGTCTAAATGTACCTTTACATGTATCACAAACCCCTATCTCTAATCCTACTATTAATGTTATATTTGAAATTTCGAATGTGAAGACAGTAGAAAAGTTCAGAAGGTATCTTGAGGAGAACAGAAAGAATCATGATACAAAAGATGTGTGATGTAAAACTATCGATAGATCAGATAGAAAGAACATAAATGAGCTCATTGAAAGGTTGTTCGTGAAGTAGGCAACTTGGCGATCACTACATAACACTCAGCCAGCTGGTAAATACACTCCCGAGCATACATCCGTGTGCTGCCCTCTATTTGCCCACACATGAGCAACTTTAATAAATGATGATGATGTTTTGTTCACAATAACAAGATCCTATTTTCACTAAAGACAAGAAAAGATGAGAATTTAATGACTAAAAGTATAAGTACGAGTACAAGGTATATGACCAAGCTGCATGTACCAGATCCATGTATGGACAACTACCGCAGGAAAACTTTGCAAAAGACAATGATGATGCACAATCGTGAACATCTTTTTTTCATAAATATAATAAACAGATATTTGGTAATGGTACATGTGGCAATAATACACAACATATATTAACAACTTTTGACCCATAGGCAAGAGTAAACGCCCAATGCTGATGATGATAATGGAGATATAATTGTGGAAGTTGAAGCTGGTGGAGGCAATGACTGTCATAGCAACAGTGATGACAATGATCATCATGATCTCAACTATGATAAGGATTATAATGTTAATAAGGGTGGTTAAAGTGGTCAAGAGGGTGATGGTCATGACGATGATGAAGAAGATGGTGATATTGATGATATTGATGGTGGTGATGATGGTGAAGATGATGATGATGACGATGACGGCGATGACGACGACGACGATGAAGATGACGATATCAGTGATAATCCTTAAATAATTTATATTATCCTGGGCCCAATGTAAGAGTAGACACTGAGCTGAAATCAATCTGAATTCTTTCAATCAATCATAATCTTGCAGTTGCTAATTCCTCATGTCAGGAATTGCGATTGATTAAAGAATTAAGTTGAACCTCAAGTTTGCTATCAATTTGATCAATCTCAACTCTTACAGTACCAATGACGACTACATGATAGTCTTATCATGGAGGTGTTGATAAGGATACCTAATGATGATGATTATGCTAAAACCACTAGATACATTTGTATAGTGGTTGTGCTTTATAACTTGAAAAATTGACAATAATATCAGTAATTGTAGTGGTGACGAGAAGATGATAATGTCGCTAACAATATTAAAGACTAAGAGTTAACAGTGTTAGTTTTGATGAAGACATTGATGAATTTTATTGCAAAATGAATCATATATCTAATTAAAAGGCTGATGTTAATGCCAGCAAACAGAAGTTGAAGAACAGTGGATAAAATTATTTTATGGTAAATGAGCTGATTACAATGATTGATACTATATACACTGTAACACCGAAAAATTTACAACTATTGTCTCAAAATATGGCTAAAATGGAAATGTACATGACATATTGTGTCAAAAGTCAAAATGTATCTGTGAGAATTATACAATCACTAGACCCACTTAATCTGACTAAAACATATAATATAGAGAGCTAATGAAACTAATCTGCTGTGGTGGAATATTTGCATGTTTGTGACGGTGACCCAATCCAAGGCACACTCATTGAAATGACTGACAACTAAATATATATAAACCAAACTATCATGAATTAGATGCCTTTTCTTTCAGAGAATACCTTTGTAGAATCCACATCCTGGAAATGTAATAAGATCAAACTTTCAGGATTAGCTCCTGAAATTATAGCCCTCGGACACAACATTATTTTCAGGTTTAGTACCGCTATTCACAAATCCTCTACGTTTATACTGCGCTTAGAGCATAAAAACAAATCTATTTTTGATATGATTTCAGCAATGAACCATATTTTTCAACTGTAAAGGGAACTGGATCTTCACTACAGGGGGTAAGAATATAATACAGATTAAAATTCACAGACATACAATACTGTATAAACCAATATTTTTGCATAAAGATATTTTTGCAGATCAAATGTTCAAGGACAAATTTGCGAGTTATAGATTTGACACTCACAGCTCGTAATGTGAAGACAATGTGTGCGACATGCAACAGAGCTTATTTTAGTGTTTAATTCATGCAACATTTCTTGCTGAAAATAGTTTTGCATGTTGTTAACTTAATGAGTGATTCACGAAATTTGCAAAAACAACCCCCCCCCCCCCCAAAAAAAAAAAAAAAAAAAAAATGCTTATACAGTAACGCTTAATATGTAGTCGATAATATCAGATCCTGCTTTCAACATATCATCTACTACGACCAAGAAGGGCATTTACTGTATGTAAAGAGTCTTGAGTTAAAACCATTCTAGCTCTTAGGAGATGATATACTGTCCTGAAAATATGATAGTTGAGTAGCTTACCTTGAGCAGCTTTGAGGCAAGATTAAGTACGTTGTTGGCAAGCAAGAGGTTATCTTTCTTCTGAGGTTTCCTCTCCATATTTAAGTACAGGTTGATCTATATGTTGAATATCACATAGGAGAAAACATCGTTGAATTGAAATTATAATTTTAATAAATGTTTTCCATGTACAAATACAAGACAAAAATGTTTAAATCAAATAGAATAAAATAGTATCCGTGTTGATTTCAATAAACATTGGTGATTCAAACTAACAATATCTAGGTGTCTGATAGGTTTACATAGACCTCTATTCAAATGCATTGTAAAGGAGCAGTGCATTCAAATGACATAGAAACAATTAGCAACCTGTGATGGGTTAATGAGCAATAATCTTTTCAAATTCAAATCATCTAGTTATTGACTGATTATTTTAGCCAGTAGGCTTGTCAGGAAAGCAAGTCTGCTTGTTAAGAAGCTTCTTTCTGACAACATAAGACTAACATTCATAATGGAAGAATGAATGTCCCTGTGAATGTTCATAAAAATATGCTTTAAAACACAGTATTATTATATTATCATCATTAAAGGGAATTACGTAACCAATAGGGTATCCAGTAACATAGTACATGTTTAACATAGGCACACATTTTTTTCCATTGTCATTATAATCTAAAATGGCGACATGTTTTGTCTCTTCTCTTAAGACTAATATCATTAATTTCAAAATTATGAAAAGGCACTTAATATCAACAAATATGGACTACAACAACTCCAAATCACAAAAGAATCCCAGCTAGGCATGTTTTTTTAATATTTGATAGCCACAAACTTGAACATTTTCAGCCTTTTTTCTCTCCTCCCAATCATTTTTCAATTTTAGACATTTAATAGCATGAAAATAGCTTTAAACATGGACTACAATAACTTCACATGAGAGAATTATCCAAGGTATGAGTGATTTTAGGTATTAGAGTGCTTCATCATTGTAATTAGTTCACCTGCTCTGTTAGAAGGACCGAGGTGTTCCTGAATTTCTTGTTGATTTCTGAGCCCAGTGTGATGAAGCGCAGGAGGAATGGACTGAGACAGAACGTCCAAGCCACCACCTCCCAGTTATACAGCTCACCCAAGAAACTCATACTCCGTTGAAGGAGCTGTAGAGAGAGAGAGAGAGAGAGAGAAAGAAAGAGAGAGAGAGAGAGGGAGGTAGGGAGGGAGGGAGAGAGGGAGAGAGATAGAGATAGAGAGAGAGAGAGAGAGAGAGAGATAGAGAGTTATCATTGTCAATTTGCACTTCATCTATCACTGCTATGATTAAGTAAGTGGACAATAAGGTAAGCGAACAAACAGAGTAAGCGTCAATATTGATCCAAGAATGAATATGGATATTGAGGAAGACATAGAAGAAGAACCTGTTTCTACAGATATCCGATTGAGAAATGGAAAATACCCCACATATGAAATCACATGGTTGCCATTTAATGTCTGTTTAATTGTTCAGAATTTCTTTACACTTAAGGCGGTGTCACACAGAGGCCAAAAATCTGGATTTTAGTTATTCGGATTATAGTTATCCTCTTAATTGCTGTCTTTCATCAATTATCCTATTAAAAATCCTCTAACGGAGCAAGAAAATTCTCCCTTGAAAGGATTTTTCAAGGGATTTTTTAAGGGATTTTTCTGTGTGACACCGCCTTTAATCTGATTGTTCTTGAATTCATCCTGTTGTTTTTGTAAAACATGATATTAGGCGGTGTCACACAGAAAAATCCCTTGAAACATCCTTTCAAGGGAAGATTTTCTTGCTTCTTAGAGGATTTTTGAAGGGATAATTGATGACAGTCAGCCAAAAAGAGGATAACTAAAATCTGGATTTTGGGCCTCTGTGTGACACCGCCTATTACTTAAGACTTTTTTTCTGTCAGCTGGCAGATGTATTGTCAATTACACATTCCTCTTTATTGACAAATTTGAGCCAAGAAATTACTCCCATGCTGATTTCATTTAGATTTCTTCATTCCAGCAATGTACATATCACCCAGTTTACTATTGTTACAAATACTTAAAGTGTGAATTTCACACTCAAGGTATTTCCTGTGTAATATACAAGCTGTCAATCAAAAGTACTAGGCATGCTACATGACCCCATTTCTCTCTTAAATCAGCTATAGTTTGATGATGATGTTGTATCAAGTGTACAAAATTTCAATCTGTATTGGTATTCAGTGATTCCTTCTATAGGATGCCTCAAAAATGGCAATTCTATTTCAAATGATTTACTCTTTCATTAGATTATATTCATTAAGAACTTTGTACCGGACACCACATATCACATCTCACAAAATATCTTGCGCTTTCTCATCAACAAAACCTAATCCTCTGATTTTCCTTTTTCTTTGATTTCTTTGATTAAACATGACCTTGTTGCAACTTTCCCTAAATTCAGGTTTTCTCATAGCCATTTGGATCTTATGCACGCATTTAATTAAATGATAAATTTAAAATGAAATGATCAGAACCAAAAGCTCTGATTTGATTCACACTTCGTAGCCTGTTAGAGTAATGATATTCTACTTGCAATTTTTTCTGAAGCCTTGAGTATATGAAATCCTTTACTTGGAGCAAGGCAGGAGAAAACTGGCATCATTTAAAGGGAGATGGTCATTAGTTTTTAAGGCATAAATAGTCAATTTTGACTCAATTGCCTTAAGACATAATACAAAACAACAACAGTTTCCATGGGCAGAAAGTCATAAGTCACTGACACCCGACTTGGTGGAAATACCATTAATGGGTGTACAAGTCTGCACACAGCAAACCCATAGTCCCAATCTAGAAATACCCCCTCGGAGAGTCGTCAGGTGAGGAAAAAAGTGAGATAATGACTTTCCCATATGGGGGATGGGCAGAAAATGCAGAGCATTACATTAAGCCTGTTTGTCATTAATATGAGGGTTAATCCTGGTAATTGAAAATATCTGTTATTGGGTAAACATTCGAAAGGTGTAAAATTCCCCATGAAAACCCACTACTATGCATCTACACCGATGAAAGTAAACAGATGAAATTAGTCAACTTTGGGAGAGTGTGTGCTTACCTCTGTACACAGAATAGAGACCAACATGAGAGTGAGGAGACAAGCCGATGATACTATGACATTCACTGAACGCTGAGGACCTCGTTTCTGTCACAGAGAGTAAGAGAGAGAGAGAGAAAGAGAGAGGGAAAGAGAAAGAGAGAGAGAGAGAAAAACCTCATAAAATAAACTTTCTGCAGTGACTCTCGTCATACAGGAAATGTACATTTCTTCCATTCATAATTTTGAACTGAATACAACATAATTCCAGTGACCTGGGTAGTAATTAGCATTTCCCATACATGGCAGCATAATTGATTTGTTTTATTAGCTAAAATAATGGATTTCCCTAGTACAAACCAACATTTATTCAATATTCACAACAAAATTCCTGGACATGAGCTATTTGCCATCTCATTAAAGATTTGCTTGTATTCTATAAATAATCTAGACTCCTGATACAGACACCAGAGTTACAAGCTGACAATTAATACAAGTAATGACAAATAAATGACTATCCTTGGACTGTATTTACTTCAATACTTCTGTCAGAAATATCAATATTTTACTCAGTTTTGGGTTTAGATTAAATATTTAGCCAACTTTGGTATTCAGATGAAGTTTTTGGCTGAGTATTTAAGTCTAAGACAGCTCCCTAGCAAACTTAAGCCAATTATTGTTGAGGCCTTGATTGGAAGGTATATGGTTATCATGCGTTGCTATCTTAAGCTGCGCACAATTATAAGAGCATGCATTAATTGCTCATAATTTGACGTCATAAATCTTATCAGTAAGAATTCTGCTTTATGGTTGACTTGCTTAAGTAATATGCTCATATATGATCTGAATACAAGTATACAGATACAGAATACAAGAAGACAAATTAATTAGCTAAGTAAATTCTAAGGAAAAGAAAACTTATTCCTAAACTAGAGAGTAACTCACCTTTAGAAAGGACCTGAGAGAGAGCCATGCTTTGATGTTACTAACTCTGTCTAGTCTGAAGTGAGGAAGGGATGATTGTCGTGATCTACGAGCTGATGTCAGGTGCGAGAAATACTTTGCAAAGAGACAGCGCTAAGAGGAAAGACAAAAACAAATAGAATGGTTAGCGTATGGAACCATGGAAGCACATTCGAAGCCATGCTTGAGGATAGTGATTATCTATCCAAGCCCCATAGCCATCTCAAGAAATATGTCCCACAATGGTCCTATATTCTTATTGGTACTTAATGATGTAAATGTACACTACAACTACATTCTTCATACCCCTTGTAAATTTGATATTTTTGTGTTTTTTCGTAACTTAAAAATGAAAGGTGGGCCGGTTGAATAAGGACCTTTGTTGAATACTTTTAGATGTAAGCTTTAATATGTCACATTCTCAAGAATGATCATTTGAGACAAATCAGTTTTTCACATACTAACAAAATGACATAACTTGGAAAGGGTATGAATAATTTAGTTGTTAACTGTATATGATCATTCATATATATGACTTAGCTGCTCATCGGATGCCTGACCTAGACACTTAAAAACGTTTATTTTCATACAGAAAGGTACATTTTCAAATTTCATTCATTCAAACTGTCACCAAAGGCCATCAAAAGGGTAACAGCTATCCTCCATTAATTACAATCTACTTTTCTTCATAGTGTAATCATCTTCCAATACCTTGATTACAGGTTCTACAACATATCTTCACTTGAAGGAACAGTTCTGAAGAGGTGACCATTATACGGAGGTGGTACATGGAAGTGCAAGAGCAGGGGTGAAAATGAGCACTAAAAGAAAAAAAAGTCCCCCCCCCCCCATCAACCACGCCCCTCCCCCCTTGAGGAAAAGAGGATTCAGGGGGGGGGGGGGGGGGAATGGCATCTAACAACATCCCCCCCCCCCCCTTTTGAGTAAGAAAATTGGGAAAAATTGGGAAAAAATAGGAAAAAATAGGGAAAAATAGGGAAAAAGAGTGAAAAGTAGAGAATATAAGGGGAATATCGGGAAGGAAAAAATACTTGGGGAAACCGATTTAAATCAGGTAATTATCAGGCCTGGCAAGAGACTTTGACCATACTCTAATAAATTCAATCAGTAAGAAGAAATCTCTGACGATACCTGCTTATACGTTCTTTCCGCTACGGCGAGGAGAAAGAAGAGGAGTGAGCTCAGGTAGAACCTCTCAAACGATGTAAATACCATGACAGCGATAGAAGCCCAGTGCATGTGGGATAATGTATCTACGGCCATCATTGGAAGCTCAGGAGAGAACCATGTAACCTGACTGTCTCCTTGGTGGTGGGTTATGTGAATCCTACAACAACAAAAAGAAAGTCATAGATGGAGTCAAGAACTTAATTCAACAGGTCATGTTGTTATTTAGATAATAATCATCATAACTAAAACATAGGAGCTATGAACATAAAAATATGTTAATAATTTAAATTGATGGCTGTTCAACTGTAATGATTTTTTTGTTTGTTTAGTCATCTTGTATTTCTAATAAGCATATACAAACGTGGAGAAGTGCTTTTGTGTCATTTAGATACTGTGGAATTGGCCCATAGCAAGATCAAAGCTTGTAATGGCAACACAATGTACATGGATTTCATTCAACTACATGTATATTTGAGCAGGTAGAGATATACATCACGCCACTAGATAACCAATGCCTTGAATTGCCTGAATGAGTAATGTCACCCACCCTTATGATGTTACAGCATCTATCAAGAACCTGAAACTCTTTTAAATCAATCAAATTGATTTGTACTCATAGTGGAGTAGGTAAAGTAATCCTAGTAAGTGTATGGGAGCTGATGTGTGAGAGTGTCTTCTGTCTTTCCTTCGCTAACCCCCTTTTCCCCCCTACCCCCCCCCCCCCCCCCAAAAAAAAAAAATATATAAAAAAAAAAAAAAAATGAATAAATAAAAAAAAAAAATAAAAAATAAAAATAAAAAAAAATAAATAAATAAAACAAAAATTTAAAAAAAATCTTTATTTATTTACCTGTATGTGAATGGTATAATGGCAAGAATGAAAGAACACAAGAAGCCCAGCTTGATGTAGTCAGTGCTGGCCTGTATGGAATGAACCTTGGTATTGATTGCACAACTGATCTGAAGAACAGTCATGTCTGTCTTCTTACACACGTTGTCTTCAAAGATACGCACACGAACTGCAGAGAGAGAAAATATCATAGAATTGGTGATTTAGATACATGTTATGACCTAAAAAGAATCGTGCACTAAGTGCTGTCACAGCAGTTAACATACAGTTTTTTTTTTAATTTTAAGAGAAAGGTTTAAACCAATAAATAACTGATACAGGATGACATGTTTCTCCAGAAAATATAACAAACTTGGAGGTGGTATCATTTAGACCCCTCTCCCCAAAGTCACCCCTTTTAATATAATTTACTACTGATAAACTTCTGCATTTATTTTCTCATGCACAAAGAGGGTTTCAATGTTTTTGAACTTCCAAAGATTTTTTTTTCTTTATGAAAATTTTCTGGAAAGAGTTTAGAGGAAAACTTTAATGCCATCGACAGTCAATTGTCAAGACCTAAAGAGACTAAGTAGTATTTTTTAGTATGTATCAATATTCTAGAAGGTAAAGTTAATGCATGGGTGTAAAAACGATTTTGTTTTTTGTTTTGTATTAATACTGAAGGACATCAATGGAATGCATATCACTGCTCCTTTACCCTTTTTGATTCCGCTGCTAGAGATACTACTGGAGCTGACCGCACTGTGTATCAGCTTGAAGGGATCCTCAAAGTGAAGCGCTGCTCCCGTTCCCCTTCCATCCCACTCCTGCTCCCTCGCCGCCTCCTCCTCGTCTCCTTCCTCCGAGGTGGAGGAGCCGGTATCAGAGGAGTTGGCAGAGTCGCTGCTGAAGCTGGAGCCATCTGCTCCAGTCTCCTCCCAGCTGGCTTCATCTAGGTCAGAGTCAAGTGGTCGGGATATCGGCTGGAAGTATTGCTACGGGGAAAAGGTTATCAGTTGATTAAAGATGACATTTGGCATCTTGGAAACAATTGAAATTGTTTACAATACCTACATACTTTAGTGAATATAATGGACACAGTTAATGCATAAACATGCACCTGACTTTGTGTTTTACAAGTTGAGCTTATGAGGTTTTCAAATGATGCAAGATGATGAGATGAAAAGTACTTTAGGCCATCTGGTTGTCTGGTTTAAAATAACACAATGCTTAGTTTTGCATTCCTAGTCAAATCTTTGTAAGGTGAATTACAAGTCATCAACATTGTGAAGGTTGTTGATATCCATATAATGAGATGACCAATATCACAATGTATTTCAACATTAATAACTTGGATATCTTCAACGGATGCAAGCTGCAAATGATGTGGAATTTGGTGCTCTCACTTCTCTGGAACTACCAAACTCCTAATCACCACTAAACTTCACACAGAAAGCAATCACAATGTAGCAAGATCTTCAGCATCTTCTGAGACACATAGTGGTAGTGGTGGTCATTTTACCCGACTGCTAAGAAAGCATAAATGCTTGTTAATTAGCAACCAGGAGACCAAAGGCTTTAGGTCCTCTCCGAGGGGCCTGGTAAAGAGGATTAAAGCCTTACCAAAAGGCACTAGCGCATCGACTTGTTTTCGAACCCGGGTCGTGGGATTACGAGACCACTGCTCTACCGACTGAGCTATCGCGCCTCCCTCGAAGAAATTCCCCTCCTTCTTACCTCACTTTCCATCCTCATATCTGGTGAGGTATCCCCTTCTGAATCCTGTGACCCATCCGGCTTTTTCACCCTTGACCTTCGACCCTTCCTAGAAGCAGTCCTCGTCCCCTTGGGGTGGGGTAGGGGGTCCTGTTCCAGGGTCAGGCTGGCTGGGGTGCTGTCTGAAGGTGTCCCCTCACTGTCCGACATGTGCTGCAGGATCTCCTGTGGGCTCTCCTCTTCAACTGGTGAAAACTTTCTTGCATTTTCTGAAGAAAAACAAAAGTTTTATTTTACCAATTTTACACGATGTACAGTCATGCATGCTTTAGTAGTAGTAGTAGTAGTAGTGGTGGTTATTTTACCCGACTGCTAAGACAGCATAAATGCTTGTTAGTAAGCAACCAGAGGACTGACGGCTTAAGGTCCTCTCCGAGGGACCTGGTAATGAGGGCAAAGGGCACTAGCGCATCGTCTTGGTTTCGAACCCGGGTCACCAGATTACGAGACCACTGCTCTACCGACTGAGCTATCGCGCCTCCTAGTGACTAAATGAATGGACAGAGCATCTCTCTAAAAAGGCATTGCATCCCATCAAGTAGTGGTTTACATTGAAACATATCTTATACGAATATGTATACAAATATCACCTACTTATAAAGACCACTTAAGTCTCCTCGTCTCTCTCGGTTGGCCAATACCTTTGGTTCATTTGAGTAGATGTGTGTCTCACTTCAGATTATCCTATTAACTCTCTTTGCTTAGAATGCAGGCTTCTTTCAGTTTCATTAAAGAGATTTGTTTTGGTCATGACAATCTAATTTTATTCTTCTTATATTTGTTATACCCAAATTCAAAATATAGATTGGAAATAGGGACAATTATCTCATCATATAGTCATAAAAGTTGTGCAGGACAATTTTGAATATTAGTGTGTTTATGTATGAATGAGGCTTCAAATTTACCCCTCCTTCCCTCCAACAAATTTACCCCTTCCCTTTGTCATACTGTACATGTACATGTACTTCATATAAACATCACTCACCTAGTATTGATACTCTTGTCAATCTATTCTTTCTGGATTCTCTGAGATCTCTAGATGAGAGACATGATCTAGGTGCCTTGTTCAAGGGACCGTTGCTAGGCTTCTGTGCCAGGCTTTTGGGAGAGAGGGATTCTTTCTGCCGCCTCCTGCTGTATGCTTCTGTAGTGTGATTTTGTCTGAGAAAATGAGATATCCAAACATGTAAACCTGGATGATAAGATAAACCTACTCTTTGAAAGCATAGTATTCAGGCATTCCTCAAATAAAAGACCATTTCTAGGGCCACGCTGTTGAAAAAAAGAAGAGAGTATCAACTGCTTAAAATCTAATTGACATACATGTAGCTATTGAGGAGTTTTAAGAAACCATTGTTCACTACTTAATTGAACGAATGATTGATTATTGTGAAGAAAAATACCATTCACTGTCCCTTCCAAAATAAAGATACTTTATACTTACACACTTGGGTGTTGAAACATACTTCACAAACCTATAAACAGTCCTATCCTCTTATCTTTGCACTTGCTGTCCCATATATTTTTGAAACTTTAGATTAGTGGCCATATCAAAGTTGAAAATGGTGCAGAACTACTGGGAGCTCGATCTATCTAATCATCTAATTACGTCAACAGCACCATATGCAGGGATCAGTAATACATTCCATACTGCCTTTTATCGTAGGTGTGATTTATGCATCATTCTTTGTGTATTCTACTCCATAACACCCATAGTGCAGAAACAGGACTATGGGGTTCAGCGCGACTCAAGACTAGGGACTTTTAGATTCTGCACAACAAGAACGCGGACTGCCCTTTTAAGGCGATGTGACGTCACTTCCAGTGCCTTAAAAGGACGTCACATTGCCTTAAAAGGGCAGTCCACTTTCTCGTCGTGCAGAATCTATAAGTCCCTACTATCTACCTGTGTGATGCCTTGATGATACTCTCCAGCTCTCTATCCAACATGGAGGTAGGGGAACCCCCTGATTCACTGGTCAGTCCCTCCACACACACCAGATCTCCGGCCACTTCCATTTCACCCACGGGGGTGTTGAGAAGAGTGAAAGCCTCATCGGCACATCCGGATATCTCCTCCCCGTCCTCTAATGGAACATACTCAGTATGACCATCCTTATCTTCCTTCTCTGTGTTTTCCTCATTCTGTAGAACCACACCGCTCAACAGGTTCAACTTTTCAACGACATTGGATGTGCCGTTGTCTGCACTGTCTGAGTTGGGAGAAGGACTGCTGTCTTTGGACCCATGTACAGTCTTCTGTGTTGGTTTTCGTTTGGGTGAAGTAGCCTTCGCTCTGTCACGACTCTCCCTTGTCTTTTTGGGTGACGTTCGGTTGATGGCTGTTTTACTGCTGCTACCCTTTGCATGTGAACTGTGTGATCGATGCAAGCTTATAGATAGAGAAAAGGAAATACAGAGGACATCAATACTTCAATTTTTTTTAAATAGTCTCCACACAATATTTCCCACTTTGTTTCTAAAACTGCACGATATCTTAAAATCACATAATAAAATCAGGACTGATATCTCTTGAGAGAAAAGGAGTTGCATTGCGCACAAATCTTATTATGAACATGTACGAATAAGCCATTCAAAATTAGCAAGGAAAATATGATTTTGGATCTTCTGTATTCTCTTGTTTTTTATCCCGTATTTCCAAAAATACCTGGAATGAACTTTCTTTCTTACTAATAAATTGTACAACACTACTAAAAATGAAAGGTTACATTTGCTGCACAGCATGTTAGAGCACATAAACATACATGCATCACTTACTTTCTTCTAGATGACCTTCTTAACAAAGACTTTGTCTTGGCATTTGTAGAGACAACCTGAGTATATGTGGTACCCAGCACCAGCATCAATAGGATGGGACCAATGATTTCAAACGCATAGATTGCCTGCAAAACAATAAGAAATCAAACAAGGACTGTTATACAATGATACAATATACCAACTTGATTTTGTTTTGTCATGTACTGTACGTTGCTTTTATGACTGTCATACTGTTGTGGGTTTTTGTTTTTTAGTTTTTTTTATATATATAAAATATCCAAAATATTTATTATTGTACTGCGGATTAGCCTCAAGCCCCTGGCCTTTGCTGGTCTCCCCACACGTTTTTCAACAATATCTACATGTACATGTTATTAGTTGTTCTGTGTTTATGGACATTAGATTTTGTTTGCTACTTTTTCTCTTAATATTATTGTTTGTTAATTTTGTGTTACTTTGCATTTTTTATATGTCTGAACATGTATGTATACTTGTTTTTTATGAACCACATGTGGAAAATAAACTTGAACTTGAACTGAACTTGAACAAAAATCACCCAAACTTATTAAATGCATGACATTGAGTAAAGGCTACAAATTATAGGATATCCTACGATCTATGGCATATTAAAAATTCTATTTAGTTCTGATAATGACTGTGGGCTGATCGACGTTCTGACCATCACAAACATAAATATGACATTGAAACAGTCCCACAATTGTATTAATAAAGTCTTGAAAAACGATGTATGTAAACAGGGTTGGCCAAACAATAAAGGTAGACACAAGTCAAGTGATAAACTTGATGAGCTCTTACCTGGTGCTCCGTGCTTGGTTGAAAAACATAGAAAATTGCTACACACACAAGTTGTAGAAAGTAGAGGAATAGCGTTGAATAGAACGTGCTTGCTGATAGCTGTTGCCTCCACCTGTGCAATAAAGAGTCACGTACATCTTATAACCAGTTCATAAATATTTAATGTACATAAATTGTTTATTTTTTGCTAACTTTTTTGGGGTGATATGATTTAAGATTCACACTAGAGGCGGTAGCAAATTCTTATTCTTTAAAAAAAAACTTAAACACATGGATCATAGATCCCTAACCCTGAAATAGCCTATATCTTATATGAAATAAAGCCCCAAGCAAGTATATGTAACAAGGCAAATGCAGTCAAACCTTAGTGGCTACCTCTATATAAAGACCACCTGTCTATAGTGGCAAAGTATTTTGTCTCCCTTGAGAAAGAAATGTGTGTTTTAGAACCTGTCTAGAAAGGCCACATTTACAGTAGCCACTTTTTCTGCTCCCCTTGGTTGGCACAAGCTTGATGTTTCATTCTGTGCTCCCAGGTTTACAAAAGATAACATACACTATTCTTAATCGGTCATTTTCTTTAGCATAATGCTTTCTGTTATTGTTAAATAGAGTAGAAATTGTTTTTTTCTTTATGAGTAATCTTCACAATACATATGCAATTTATATTCCAGGAGTTAAATCTAGACATTCTTTAATGAAACGGCATTGTATAATACATGTGTATTCAAATTGTCGGACAAAGTTTGCCCTTGTGGCATGGCATGTTAGGGGCAATACTGGTAAACAGATACTATTGGACTTTGTTATTTACACTAGAAACACATCTATATTTGTACATGATTTTAAATATTCCCATTTTTCCATGTACCCAATACAAAAGTAGAAAACGAAAGAAATGGATGGACAAGTTAGAAAGAGGAAATAAAAAAAGGAATGAAAAATAGAAGACAGTAAAGGATGAACGAAGAAATAACATATCCCTGTTCTATCTAATACACTCAAACCTTTCTATAGCGACCGCCCAAGGGAAACATACAAAGTGGTCTATGTAGACGGGTGGTCTTTGTAGATGGGTTCCTTTACATGTAGTACATGTTTCAATGAGAAACCGTTTTCAAATAACATGTCCCTGTTCTATCTAACACACTCAAACCTTTTATAGCGACCGCACAAGGGAAACAAAACATGTGGTCTTTGTAGACAGGTGGTCACTAAAGCAGGTTTGACTGTACAAAGGACTTCCCCATCGTTAAAGATGTTTCTGCCAATCTTACCATGTGAAATAGAAAGGAAAGAAGAAGACTCGAAGGAGACCCTTCCATGTTGTGGCAAGCCAGGCATGATCTGGTTTGGCTTTGGTAAACGTTGAACCTAATGAGAAAATGAAATCAATCATATAGAGCATTAATAACTAGCCATAGAACTTCAGCCGAGGTATTAATAATATGATTGCAGGGCCCTCAGGGTGAACAGTATTGATACTGATGAGTCTACTACCCTGAGTAAACATGACATATCATTATTATCATTACAGCATTAGTTTGTCTCTAGTCATCTACAGTACTAAGAGTGACTGTGCAGAATGATAGTGGAGAATTTACAATAAGTGCATAAGCAGACTTAACAAGAGAAGACAAAAAAATGCATCTTTCATTTTATACGACGAAATTCCTAGATCCTTGTTAATAGATGTAAAAAGAATTAATTTCAAGATAATTTTCTGCGTTATTGCTGACCAAAGATTCGCAAGTTCAATAGGCATACTTTAGCGTGCACACAGAGATGGCGCACTTACCTCTAGATGCATTGCATGCTGCCCATATCGTATTCAAAAATCGTTGCATGCTTTTTCATGAAAAAATGTGGGATAGTATCAGTATTAAATGAATCACATGTGACCGCATTTGACCAATCATTTGATTGGGATCTAAGAGTGAGTTGCATAATTCTAGTTATTGTCATGATTTAATCAATCATCTGGTCTATGAGAGACTATCTTACAGTAGCTAATTAAGCAGAAAACTATAATAAAAAATGTTCATATTCATCATCATGTACATGTTTACCAATGGGGTAAATGAATAATTACCTCTCACTAAATCAACATCAATCAACTCTGTTTTGACTCTGCCAGTCTTCAGCTGGGCACCACTGGTATCCACTCCAAGACCCTACAAAACATAAGAAATTGCGATGATATATAAAAGATTTACAAGTGATTTGCGATTCTTGAAACATGCAGTGCATTCAAGTGATGTCTCAATGCTTTTGATACGTAAGTTCTGCTCATGGGTATCATGTAAAATGCTGTGTAGCATCTCAGTTTCCAAGCATAATGCATTGAGCTATTCAAATACAGGAAATATGAACAAGATTCATACATTTAGATCAAATTGACCTACCAGTATTCAAATATAGGTAATGCATGTATGGACATGATTCATACATTTTAGATAAAATATTTGGACACAATTCCTGTGGAGTATTCAAATAAAATAAAATAAAAGTCTGAAAATCCTAAATGCATGAAACTCATTCAGTTAAGATGGTTTCAGTTTCAACATGGTAAAAACAAACATACATGTACTTCCTCAGTTGACACTCATCCAAGCAACAATACTTTACTAAAGCAATACACATCACTTAAAGTAGCCACACGAAGAATCAAAAGTGTTTTGAATTGATGTAAAACTCATATCATTGCGAGGGGAAGCCTTGCCGATCAAATACAACAACTCTTCTCTTCAAAATATGTTTGGGGCCCGCAGTAATCAACTCTCAAAAATTTTAGTTTTGAGATCCAGAATCAGATTTTCTGCCTTCAGCGGTCCTTTATACATGTAGAGCGTCAATATTTGTGACGTCACATACGGGACACGGCTGGCTAGCTGCATACTGCTACACGACACTGAGTTGTTCGTCCAGTGTGTGACGTCACAATTCAGAGCTCGCTACGCTTGTGTGTTTGACTTACGTTCACTTCAGGGGCGTTCGGGGGTCTAAGGAGAGTCTTGACAAATTGCATTTTACGCCTTTTCATGATATCTATATGATTTCTCAGCAAATTGTTCGTGTTTTTCAAGAGAAAATCTTTCCATCCATATGTAATTTGTTCTAATTATGAGTTGTTAGTGAATTTTCTTTGTGTAGCTCCTTTAATGAGAGTATCTTATGAGAGAATTAACAGCTTGAACAGAAATTCTCATGATTGATCCTGTGCTCCAAATAACTCTACTCTTCACTGATTCCAATGATTCAATCGCATCTTATCCTTGAAATGCATAAATACATATAACAATGCAAGTTAGAAAGGATTCTTGTAACTTCAATTCGATGAAAGATGCCAACTTCAACAGCTAAGTATTTAATGCACAATTTAATGACTCGGCAGTTGATGGACAAAGTTACGTCTGACTCATTTCTCTTATTCTTACCTGTGATTCCTTTTGTTCTACATGTTCCTCCCATAGTTCCTTGTCATAAGCACCAATCTTTGAATTGAATAACAAATTTATTAAAGATATGTTATTCATACATGTTAATTTAAATACCTATTGAAATTGTATCTAATTAATAATAAAAATCTATCTTTAATATTTGTTCTAGCTATTCACAAATTACTTATCCATTTCAGCAGACATAACAATTTTTGACCCAATGTACATGTACATGTATACACATTATGAGAATGACCGTTTCACACATTCTTAGGAACTTGGTCTCTGTTTTGCGGTGCAATATACATGAATACATATTTTCTAAAGATCTTGGAAGAAAAAAGATGTATCATCAGAAATTATATTCCTGTAAAATGACAACTGTACATGTACATGAATATCTGATTGTATTTTGCCTCATGTTATAAAAATTGTAGTATTCCCGATATTAGGTCAATATAACATTTGCATTGGAATGTTTTATACATTTTGTTCAAGATATTTCATGGGTATGTCTATTTTGCTTTTAACTAATATTTATCCTAACCATTTAAAAAATTATTGAATGATGACAAATTAATTACACATGTGGATTGTGAAAGATAAAACAAATATTCCTTCTTCTTTCCAGAAGAAACAGTTGAACGGTCCTTACCTGTTGTTGAAAATGAGAGATGGCGTCATTGAGGTTATCACGAACAGGCATCTTCTGGTTACTGCTGGTTGCCATAGTAACCCCAACACCCTCCACAATAATTCACTCCTGTCTTTGATTCGTAATGTCTCTTGAAAAAGTTTATATACTTCATGTGCTCACATCAACAGCTGCA
Source organism: Strongylocentrotus purpuratus (assembly GCF_000002235.5). Classification (NCBI taxonomy): domain Eukaryota; kingdom Metazoa; phylum Echinodermata; class Echinoidea; order Camarodonta; family Strongylocentrotidae; genus Strongylocentrotus; species Strongylocentrotus purpuratus. The sequence goes on along the minus strand of NW_022145613.1, from coordinate 6,879,553 downwards.
GATGGCTCGAGTACTAAATGCAAATATTAAATACTCTATCCACACTAAATGGGCTATGTCTGGGATTCCATGGTGTATTTCGATCTGTAGTCTAGCAACATCAAATTGTACATTCATGTACCGGTATACCCTTCATTGGAGATCAATCCATGATGATATCACTGTGTATCTAAACAAGCCAGAGATCCTCTTGATGATAACATGTACCTCATGCAAACAGACTGCTCTGTATTCAATTGAAGACGCCTAGTGCGTACTTAGAGCACTGCTTTTCAAATTCTCATAGTAAATGTATTTCATCTGCACAGCTTCAAGTACAGTAGATCTGATTACACTTTTGTGAAGCTTGTAGGTGTTGATTTATTCCTTGATACATGTACGCGTAGACAGACTGCTTAAATGTGGGTCAATGATGACCTGCAAGCTTCCGTTCCTGTTGGAATTTCATCATTGTATGCCTTCAAAGTGAACTAGAACTTTAGAACCCTTAATTCACAGCAAGCACAGTGAAACTGAGTTTAAGCAGCACCTCTGTAGTACCACTTCATATACAGTATATGATGCTGGTAGCCAGCAACAAAATAATTCATTTCCTGGATGGGAGAGAAAACAAAAGAGAGATCAGACAACCCTTCAATCTAAAGTAAACAAAAGAAAACTAACAGGGTTCACTGCAAGCAAAACAGTTACTCAACAGTGTTAAATCCATAGTCATTGCTTAGTTGCTTACGGTATACTACTTTGTCATGTTATTTCCTGCTATTGATCAACTTACATGTAGATTTAGACTAGTAAGAGAAAACTCTACTATTATGGTTTACAAATGCATTTTAGCTTGCAATTCTATGTCTAAAAAAGTGCTTTGCTATATACAGGGAGGTGTGAGTTTAAACTCACATCTCCCTGATATATGCATGTATATACGTGTATCTACACAAACATATAGAGAGGTCTCATGATGTCTGATTATATCACCTCCTCTTGAAAAAAGAGGAGATCTCTTCATTGGATGACTGCATGTGAATACAAGAGGGCCTCAAGAGGTACATTTGATAGAGACTCCTGTTAGCCTACAGTTTTGTATATATACATTATACATGGTTACAAGTACAACAGCACACAAATATTTCCATTTTGTAAGAAAAAAGAGTAGAGGGGCGACAGTAGCAATTTGGAATGGAATCAACACACTATGATTAATATTTGTGGAGATCAAAATATTGATTAATTTGTTTACCTCCAGTTTAACAGGCATTATATGCATTCAAATTCAATGCATAGACTTATATGCGTTCAAATTCAAAGCATAGACTTGTTTATTTGTTACATGTTTGTAAGTGTCTAGTAACCTGTTACGACTTATGGGTAGCCTACCGGTACTGGTATTTCAATTGTCAGAGTGCAGATAGGGTACAGTACATGATTATTAGCTGCATAATAGTAGATCAGACTATGAAATACATGTACATCTATAACCCCCATCCATACCATTCTCTTGTATGAAATAAATTATAACATGTGAATATAGAAGGGTACAACAAACAAGACACTAGAGAACTACCAAATGAAGATCCAAGTCCAAGTTGCCTTCAATAGAGTACAAAGATTGACGTCAAAGTCACGTCATACTAGCTAAGTTGTCAAGGTTGATGGTTCCAAACAATGTTGTGCTAAATAATGGCATGGTGCATGAGCATGCACAACAGCACCAAACACTGAATTTGCACTGCTCCAGCCTGTCGCTTGAACAATTTCGGAGTGAACCTCATACCATTAAATGTTCTGTTGTTTGGAACCAGCAACCTGAACAATGAGGGAGTATGACGTTAGCACTTTGGTACTCTATGCCTCAACCATCACATTGTTCTCTACATGAATCTATTTGCTCACAATTCCAAACAATGCAAAATACTCAAGCAAAACTACCTGAAAATAATATACATGCATGTATGTACTGTAGTTACCATTGGAAAAATAAAATACACAGCCAACAGTTCCTTTTACCTTATCTGTAGATCAAAATTGACTTTCATTCATAAAGCACAAGGCCACAAACTACATGTAATATTTCAAAGCACAAAAAGAACAATTAAAGGCCCACAGCTAGAGGTCTTACTATTGATCACAAGCCTTCACTATCTTGTAGTATGGGCAGGTGTGTGAAGTGAATAAAGATTAAGGAACAAAGGATGTAACCGTTGAGTTTGGAGGATTATATACAGTGTAAGTAATACAAAGGCAATAGGAGTACTGTATGCTAGCCTACTTTGCTCATTTGCATGTAACATTTTCACATAAAGAATAAGACAGCAAACATTTGCATATCAACCTATAGTCTCTAACTGATTAACATGCTACATGTACATTCAAGGACAATGAATAGAGCAGTATTACCACTGGTTCTGTATGTTCATAATCAAGTATCCTATACCCCATTCCCAGTCATACCATTTTGATGGAACTCATCTCCATTGCCTTGGTTGGTAACAAAGGAATTCCCGTAACAAAGGCATGTGAAGAGTAAAATTGAGGAGATAGAGCTCTACAGTATGTAAGCTTTACTTACTGGGAATGAACATTTGGATGGATAAACTAATATAATATCCTCTTTTCCACATCTTTTTACCTCCTCCACTCTTTTCACCTCTTTTCCACATTTTCATGTCATATTGTTAACTTTCTTGTTTAATATTGTTCATGAATTTATTCTTGTTGACGATGAACTTGTTGTTACCGTTTATGAATGTATTGTTGTATTGTTTTCATGTCAGTGGAAAGAAATAAATATATCCTAATTGTTAAACCTTATCCTTTCAGACTGGACATACATGTATATCATCCAGGTGCATTGTATTCTTTGATCCATAATTTTGAAACATACAGGCCGAGACAATCCACAGAAAAAAAAGAGGAATCTCTCAAGGCAGAATTAGAAATACATTCAGTAAATGCTTTTATGCTAGGCTATTTTATACACAGACATTATCTGACCAACAAAAATATAGAGCATGCGCCCCCCCCCCCAATATATTTTGTTTTTATTGCTTGTCATATTATCATCAGTTTGAAATCAACGTGAATTCACATTTAAGTCAGCCGCAAAATCAAGATTTGCATTCATTTTTTGGTGCAGTGTATGGACGTGGACCCTTGTATTCTGTCCATCAACTTTAACATGGGATTCGAGAACGACTTGAAACCGTACATTATGTTTCAGTCACATGATCAGGGTCATGAATTCGACTTTGTCTTTAGAATATGCAGTTCACCATGCAAGATAGAATCTAGTAGAACTCTACTCTCTAACTGTTAAGAGTCTAGATCTAGATCTAAACAAAAGAAATCCTAAAACACAAAATTAAATGACAATATAGATCTAGAGGAATCTAGGCCTAGTCTAGACTAGATCTAGATCTAGTCAAACTCAAAGGCAGTACTTAGTAGCCTTTCACTTTGAAACAATGGTCCCATCATAATATATAGATAATTTAGACTGAGACACTGCCACTGCACTGCACTGCAGCTGCACTGCACTGGTAAGCTCAGCTCAATGTCAACCACACCAGTACCGCATGCAACATACACACTTCGGCACACAGCCTTTCTCCCTAGCGCTAGCGGTAGCCTAGGCTAGCCTCATCTCACACAGTCATCCCCGTCAAAATATTCGAGCATTTTCGGTATAAAATAACATTTACATGGCTTTGTACTAGGCTATAGCTTATTTTAAAAAGCGTGATATTGAGCTTCATAGGACAGAATCAATGGAGGTAACTTACCTTGCAGTCAAAGGAATGCACTTTTCCCACAACATCGAGATGGGGGACATTTCCGAAAGTCCAAATCAGCTGTTCAATTTTCAAAGTTATTTTCTCACGATCGCACAAAATGTTGTTTACCTATTTTCTTAGTGGCCTAACCGGATGTACAGCGCGTGCGCACATTAATTATGTAGGTCAGTAGGTGGGTTCATCATCAATGCCCATCAAAAGAGTAAAGTTTGCACGATTTAAACTTTAGGGAAACTTTGATGCCCTTTCCTGGATTGATTTTACCCCGAAGTATGGCTGTGTGCAGGGGCGTCGGCCAAAGAGGGGGGGGGGGGGGGTGCGACACCCCCACTGTCAGGATATTGTCGGTAAAAAGTGCGCTGCCGTTGGGAAAAAAGAGAAAAGGGGGAGGGGAAAAAAGAGAGAGAAAGGGAAAGAAAAGAAAAAAGAAAAGGAAAAGAAAAGAAAGAAAGGGAAAGAAAGGAAAGAAAAGAGAAGGAAAAAAAAAGAGAAAAAAGAAAAAGAGGGAGGGGAGGAAAGAAAGGAAAAAAAAAGAAGAAAAACGAGAAAAGGGAAAAAAATTTAGAAACGATGAAAGAGAGGAGAAAGGGGAGGTAAGAGCCTGAGAGAGGAGGAGTGGGAGTAAAAGAGAGAGGGGGGTTGTTGGGTGGAGTCGTCTCGTCAAGGGAGCAAGAATTAAGACACGGTTAAATATGTTGCTGTGTCGGGTCAGCTGTGTCGGTATTCTTGCTCGATCCTCTTGTACCCTATAATCAATGCAGAACTTTGAAGTCTGTGAGATGTATATATTGTCGGTCGGCCGACAAGATTTTTCCCGACGAACTGTGACTTTTTATCCGCTGTGTCGACTTAATTCGAGAGTGACTACAACTTGTATGTTCTCGAAGTTCGCTTTCCTATAATATCAGCTGAAGAAGTCAGAGGTTTAACATTTTCGGGGAAACTAAATTCAAACAAGGATTAAGAGTCAACAATGGTACGACAAAATCGTCTTCATTTCTCCATTATTTGACGAAACGCCAAAAATTCCGCGCTTCGCGCGCCGGCAGGGGGAAACTTCAATTAGACGAGTCGAGAACGGTGAAACGAATCGTCTTCTTAAATTTTCCGCACTTCGCGCGGGAGGGGGAGAAACTGAATCAGACAAGGAATAAAAGTCGAGCACGGTTCAACGAATCGTCTACTTTCTCCAATAATTTAATGATACGTCAAAACTTCGTGCGGGAGGGGGAGAACTGAATTCAAATAAGGATTAAGGGTCGAGAAGAGTACACTGAATCGTCTGCTTTTTTTCATAATTTAATGGAACGTCAAACTTCCGCGCTTCGCGCGGGAGGGGGAGAAACTGAATTCAGACAAGGAATAAAAGTCGAGCACGGTTCAACGAATCGTCTACTTTCTCTAATAATTTAATGAAACGTCAAAACTTCTGCGCTTCGCGCGGGAGGGGGAGAACTGAATTCAGATAAGGATTAAGGGTCGAGAAGAGTACACTGAATCGTCTGCTTTTTCTCATAATTTAATGGAACGTCAAACTTCCGCGCTTTGCGCGAGAGGCCGGGGGAGAAACTGAATTCAGACAAGGATTAAGAGTCGAGCACGGTTCAACGAATCGTCTACTTTCTCTAATAATTTAATGAAACGCCAAAGCCTCCGCGCTACGCGCGGGAGAGGGGAAAAATTCGTTCAGACAAGGATTAATAGTCGAGAACGGTTCAATAAATCGTCTTCTTTTCCTAATAATTTAATGAAACGTCAAAAGTTCTGCGCTTTGCGCGGGAGGGGGAGAACTGAATTGAGATAAGGATTAAGAGTCGTAAACAGTACACCGAATCGTCTGCTTTTTCTCACTATGAATTTAATGAAACTGAATTTAGAGAACGAGAACGGTTCAACGAATCGTCTACTTTCTCTAATAATTTAATGAAACGCCAAAGCTTCCGCGCTTCGCGCGAAGGGGGGGGGGGGGGGGGGATTCGTTCAGAGAAGGATTAATAGTTTTGTCGGTAATCATTGGCCTCTACACCCCCCACCCCCACTGAAAAAGGTCTAGCGACGCCCCTGCATGTGTGTGCGTGTGTATGTATGAGAGAGAGAGAGAGAGAGAGAGGGGGGAGGAAAAAAAGGGGGGCAGAGCTAGGTGTAAGCGGATACTTCCAACTACCCACTTCCAACTAGAAGAGAAAAAACATGACAGGCAAGGTTGTCTGTTCTTATGTCATCTTGCAAGACCCCCGGCCCCCTTGCATCACACTCTTGTAAAGAGAGAGCGAGCCTTTATCCCAGAGGTGCAGAGTAGAAAATCGACTACGCGGTATCAGCAAACAGGGTGGGGCTTTCTGAGATCTCTCCATCTCTGTTCTCTAGCTCTCTTTTTCTCATTCTACTTTCTTTCTCTCTCTGGTCTTGTTTGCTTTTATACCATCTGTTAATCATCCCTTTTAATCTTATTCTTCTTTCCTATTACCCTTTGGCTCTCTGAATCGCTTCTCTGAATCTCATCCTTAATAAAAAATTACTCAGATTTCTAATAAAATCTAATACATTTTCCTCCAAATTGACAAAATTTCTGAGCTAAAACGATTAAACCATAAGATACTGAATTTTGTCAGTTCATGGCTGATATTTGTTTGTGCATATATGGGCCTACATGTGACCAAATTGTTTGTCCAATTATATGCACTCTCATGCACAAATGATGAAACTGTAATTGGTGCATCTTCATCTTAAAATCATGCCTCTACAAGTCTACATTTTTTAAATCAAACTGCAGGGCCAATTTTTAAAAGACAATTTTCTCTGTACTTTCCTTTAGGTTCTGTTTCGTTATTCTCATGAACCTAGGAGCGTTTTCAAATGTGGGGAGGGGGAGGGGGTGACCATGAGAACAAGCATATTATTTATTATTATATTTTATTACAATGCAGCAGTATTGAAGGGGTCTATTTGAAAGTAATTTGGTGATTGGTCTCCTGTAATTCAAGTCTATAACATCACAAGTTACACAAATACTGAGGAAATTGTTTGAAATTTATTAGAAACCAATACAATAGAAGTATAGAACAATCTAAAAACTATATTTATATATAACTAAATCACCATACATTGGTAAAAGTAGTACAAAATTACACATTATTGCATTCACTTTTTTCTATGTGACATAGCACTTAAATACATCTAAGGTGACCATTCTATAGACAGAGGTATGATATATCTGCAATAGAGAATAGCGATTCTTCCAAATTCATGTATTCATGATTTAATATAAGCTTTGCAGGAGTTGTAGAGTTAATTGATTGGAAAAAATTGTAACTAAGTCGTGTAAATATAAGCTACGGTATTCAATTTGGTCACAGAGATTCAAATGATGATGGAACAAAATAAACAAGATTTAGAACTTATGAGGCATCTGTTCTGATAACATATTGTAGAGCGTGATACACATAGCATGGATATATATCCATGTAGATAGTCGGTCACTATTAAGGTATTTAAACAAAAAAGTTCCCAAATAAGTAAATAAAATAAAAAACATACGGTATAATAAATGGCACAAATCATTTATTTGAATACCGGTAGACATAATAATACAAAGACACACTTTCAATCATTTTTTACAAGTTATATATATGATTGATTTAAGAATTGAAGGGTACAAACTACATGTACTGTACCCTCTTATTCTCAACCTACCCGGTATATGAAAGACCGCTACATAGTATAGTCAGGGAGATAACAGAACATCTCCCTGGTATAGATACACATTTTACAGTAGTTACTTTGCTTTTACTTCAGAATTACCACCTGTAAGGCCACATATAACATCAGAATGTTTAGTTTCCTCCATAACTCTTTTCGGCAGTACGACTAATATTTGTGCATAGTGAAGGATTCTTTAATTGCAAAGTATCTTTTAGGGGAAGAAAATCGACAACTTTCTCTTAGCATCTTCTTGTGCATGGTTTGTGTACCTGAGTTCTTCAAATGGAATTGTTTTTTTGAAAATAATTTGTTCTAAACAAACATGATGACATGCATGAGGTCAAGTTGTTTTCCTTATACTATTTTTTACCAATAAATACTTAAGAAAGGAATGTGATGACTTTGAAAAAAATCTCAACCTTTGTTTGGTCATATCTTTAATTAATGTATTTCCCATCAGACTTTTTTATCACTGAAATTGGTATTCTTTCAATCATCCTTACTCTTCACTTAAATTTTTTGGAAATTTACAAGATTTTCTGTGGCAGTGTTTGACTCAAGATGGAGGCAATACAATGCATGGGGTTGTATTCTGAATGTGAACTTCAATTTTGATAATAGGATTTAAATATCACAATGCTCAGATGTCTTCCGTATACACAGCCACCTAGACACAGTCATTAACCAATGTTGAATCATAATTTCGATATGCTATGTTTCTGAAATAAAATAAAAAATAGGTGTTAGGAGTACCACCCCTGTTCACTAGTATCTTGTTGCAACACATTTTTATATTCATGAGTAGCACTAGTAGTACATCATTAACTTGGTGAAGATTAACAAGGTGAAAGCAAGTTGTTTTAGCTGCTCAGTGAACTAACTTGTAAATAAATAAGACTAACATTGCACATATCTATGTGCTCATTAACTTCTCTGAAATTCCAATGAAACAAATCATTGCTCATTAAACTAGATGGAACTTCGACTGCGCGCAGTCGAAATGATGCCTCCGTCATAGAGCAATTTTACAAACCAAAACAGAAGAAATTGTTCAAATTCAAGTTCAATTGTAATCCATTAACAGGTTCTCAGAATATCGTGATTACAAGCAATTTCTCATATACATATATGACCCTTTGATCTTTGACCACATGACCCTAACATCTACTCAGTTCATTGGCTCTGCAAGATTTTCCGAGTTAAATAGTAATCCATCTGTCAGTTCTAATGAGAATGCGTTCACAAGCTATTTTTGCATACATAATGAGCCCATGACCTTTGACCTTTGACCTCATGACCCAAGAATCTACTCAGTTCATTGGCTCTGCAAGATACATACATGATCTAAGTTTGGGAGGAATCCAACAATCTGTTCTAATGATAATGCGATCACAAGCTATTTTTGCATGCATAATGAGCCGCATGACCTTTGACCTAGACCTCATGACCCCAAAATTTAATCAGTTCATCGGCTCTGCAAATAACATACATGACCTAAGTTTGGCAGGAATCCATCAATCGGTTCTTGAGATAACGCGATCACGAGCTGTTTCAGCATACATAATGAGTCCTGTGACCTTTGACCTTTGACCTCGTGACCCCAAAATCTAATCAGTTCATCATCTCTGCAAGATACATACATGACCTAAGTTTGGCAGGAATCCATCAATCGGTTCTTGAGATAACGCGATCACGAGCTGTTTTTGCATACATAATGAGCCCTGTGACCTTTGACCTTTAACCTCGTGACCCCAAAATCTAATCAGTTCATCGGCTCTGCAAGATACATACATGACCAAAGTTTGGCAGGAATCCATCAATCGGTTCTTTAGATAACGCGATCACGAGAACGGGACGTACGGACGGACGGACGTACGTACGTACGGACGTACGTACGGACGGACGGACAACCCGAAAACATAATGCCTCCGGCTACTTCGTAACGGAGGCATAAAAATCTGAGAAGCCTAAGTATTTCCTTTAATCTTGTTAACCCTATACCCGATAGCGCTTATAGAGACTTTGGTGGAAAGTGCTTTATAAGCACAGTTTTATTATTACATTATAATTATCATTATTATTATTATTATACCACTGCAAAGTGATCAATGATGCCTGCATTAATTGCAATGAATCAGTATTCGTAGGATAGGCAGTTACCGTAGGATAGGCAGTTACCGTAGTAATCAATGTATGGCACCTACATGTATCAAGTCATTTCTTGCTGGCTTATAACATCATTACGTAACTATTTCAGATCATCACCTAAAATCCAAGTCACAAAAGCTATCTGCCACCTACTAAAAACATTTTTTTTTCTATCCTAATTTTTTTTATTTTTTTTTAACCCAGGTTAAAAAATTGTTGTTCTGACATTTGTTCCAGCGACAATTGCTCCATGCTTAACTTCATCAAAGATATGGGGTCAGGTCAGAGTTCTGATTGGGTTTGAGTTGGATATAGGACTAGGCCAGGATTAAAGGTATAGTGCTTGGTCCAGGGCTGCAGTAATGAATTTGATTAGTCTGGGAAATTGACTGGGGAGCTATTGTCGCCGGAGCATGTGTTGTACAACCAAACAACTTTCCTTTCCAGAATACAACCAACCAGGTTAAATGCAGTGAATAAGCAGAGGCAGCATGGCTCATGGGGTGCCAGCCTTCTCACGTTGGGCCTTCATTGCTTGTGCCATCCACTCCAGCTGAACGAGTAGCTTTCCAGCCCCCTTCTCCATGTGCTCATTCTGGGGTTTCCCCTCTTCGCTGATAGCCTCGTGGACCTTGGGGATGCCAAAGATGTTGGAGACGCTGATGCACCCCATCTCACCCAAGAATGCTCTCAGCTGCATGGCGCTGCGCATACCACCATATTGACCTGTATGGATGAGAGAATGGGAGAGATATTAGAAGATGGAGAAGGGAGAAAGTGAGAGAACAGAGGACAATATGATGAGAGGGGTAGCAGCAGCAGCAACAGCAGGTGGAGGAGGATACGGTAGGAAATGGTAGTGGTGGAAGATGAAGTAAATGTAGGAATAGAATAATGGATGTAGAGAGAAGGAGGAGGAGGTAGAGAGAAGGAGGAGGAGGTGGTGAGAAGGATGAGAAGGAGGAGAGAAGGAGGAGAGAAGGAGGAGAGAAGGAGGAGAGAAGGAGGAGGAGGTGAAAGATGGAAAGGAATGGGTGGAAGGGAAGGAATGGGTGGAAGGAGAGAAAGGATGAAAGTATGCAAGGATGAATTCTAAAGTAGAAGAATAACAAAAGCCTCAAGAGCCATAACATGGAAGAAAAAGAAAGAAAAAAGAGAACAGATGGAAAAGAGAATAGGTGCATGTATTGTAAAGAGAAACACTTTGGATGGAGAAATACAATAAAATAGCAAACATCTTTAATGCTGTTTGAAATTCTTGATCCACTAAATAATTGACAGAATGGTAAACAATAATAATCCTCCATAGGAAACTCAAGTAGGTACATGTACCTTCTCTCTATGTCAACGTGAAAGCACTTATCCCCCTGTTTGTACAGGCAAGATTTAATCTCATATTTTCCAAGAAACCATGGTAACTTATATATGAGTGACAAGGCAAATAACTACCAGAATATGTAATTGCATGTTATGTCTTTCAAACCCATCAAAATCCAAGTGCAAACAGCTGGGAGTAGATAGATGATTGCCATTTCTGACCCTTTACTGTTTCCTAAGTGATGAATTATCAGAACCGATACGTGATCTTTGTGAAATATTCGAGGGGGATGTAGGAAATTGTTATTTGCACAAAGTTTCCTGTCATGCTTTTAAAGTAAGTCTTTGTCAAACAATGACAAAAATATATACAATTACACCGTAAAGGCTAATTTGATCAAAATTAAAAACAGATCTAACATTTAAAAAAGGTTTTACACTGTTCATCAGTTGTGTGAGTTGCTGATGAGATAATTTTAAGTACATTTCATCATATCACATGATCTTCTTAACATGACCCATAGTGAGTGACACAAACGAAACTTCCCTGACAAATCATTAGCCTAGCTATCACCGAACCTCAAGGCTTTGAAAAAAGCTTGAACCTACATGTACATATAGTACATGTGCTTGCCTCCAAGGACCAGTGCACCTTTCAATACTGCTTGTATTACCCATGGTTATGGGCATGGCCTTTGTAGACATACAGGTATGACTCTCATGGCTTAAAATCAAAATCTCAGAGAAGGCTGAACTCAATGGTCCATATTCTACTAATATCTGCACCCACACCTCTGGTTTTTAAGTTGGGTTTAGATTGAGTTATAGATACCGAGGTATAAGTTTTCCCTTTGTTCAGCATGACTTAACACCAGGCTTCATAACTGAATTTAGTAGAATATGGGCCAAGTTGTTTACCTGGGGAGTAACAGACAATTCCTGAAGGCTTTGTTCAGCATGACCTAAATGTTGCATAGGCCTTTATATAACTGAATTTAGTAGAATATAATGGGCCAAGTTGTTTACCTGGGGAATAGCAGACAATTCCAGAAGGTTTGTAGCTAAAGATGGATGCGGGGAAGTAGTCAAAGAGGTTGCTGAGACCTGGAGGGATAGAGTGGTTGTACTCCCCAGAGACAACCACGTAGCAGTCTGCAGCGACGATCTTTGCCTTGGCTGTCTGCAGGATAGTAGGGGCTTCCAATTGGTCTTTGTAGAAGTGAATGGGTTTGGTGAGGATAGGAAGATTCATCTCCTGTGCATCTGTGGAATTTGAATGGTTGATAAAAATGATTGCTAAAAGAATAATAAAATTTTGATGACGAATACCGTTGAAGAATTTGTCTTCAGGATATGTTGGGGACTTCAGGCTGGTCTTTGTAGAAGTGCAAGGGCTGGGTCAGGATTGGAAATTTCAGTTCCTGGGCAGCTATGGAATATGAACTGATATATTGATGATGAAATTAAAGATGAAAACAAAAATTGCAACAAAATAAAAAAACAACACAACAATAGTAATAGTAATAGTAATAATTTCAATTTCCCAACAGACAACATGATACAAGAAAGAAGAACGTACAGGCATCATTCTCACACAAAAAAAGAAAGAGAAAGAAGAATATCTTTAAAGACAATGCAATTCCTAGAGACTGCAGAGCTTAGAATAAAGAGGGTGAAAAGATAACAGAAGGCCAAGGATCTAGCATGTGATGTGAAAAGGATATGGAAGGTAAAGACAAGGGTTATTTCTATAGTCATTGTAGCCTTGGGAACAATATTAACAAGACTATAGAGCTTCATGGCTGATCTTGGAATCAAAATGTCATTTGCATTTGAAACCATTCAGAAAGCGAGTCTGGTTGGGACACTGCATACCTTCTGCCAAAGGTCATGGATTTGAAAGGAAAGGAGTGTAGCAGTTTTCATTTTTGAACCTATTTCTGGACAGTTTGTTTTCATTAATCTATCCTCGTCTTCAATGTTTACATCGCCCGTTTTGTTAATTGCTTCAGCGAAACTGTGTTATTGTTCTGATTAAATTGACTTGCGCCTCCAAGACAAGGTGCACATATTTGACATTCCATCGTCTGACCTATTTGCACTCCAATTGTTGTCGGTACAAGAACATGTTCCTGATTTATTAAGGAAGCTGGTGATATAAACATTGAAGATGAGGATAGATCGATGAAAACAACGAAAATCATTACAAAAACATATTACCAGGTGGTATTCTGAAAACTCTTGTTTCTTAATTGTCCTTGTATCTTCACTTTCGAAAAGTTGGTATTCTGAAAATTTCTTGTATTTTTTTCTCTTAGACCTATATCTTATTTTCTTTACCCACGCTCAATATAACTGTGATTTATAAGAGAAATTCTGAAATTCTTGCACTTTTCTGCTATTGTTTCTTTCATGGTAGCTTATTAATTATTAATTACATACATGCAAAGCGCAACCTCCTGTTTTGGTTGTGTTCCTAATTGGTTGAACAATTCATTTCAAATCTAGAGGTCTACCTTTATTTGGTTATGCTTCAAAAACTTGGCGTGTCAAAGATAAAATAGAGACAGAGCTCTTCCAGAGATAATATTCTGCTAAAACATTATTCAGAATACCAACTTACAAGAATTTTAGCGCTCTTTTTATCTCAGGAGGATACAAAAAAACTTGCACAACAACTTTTCAGAATACCCCTAGCCCCTGGATGAAGTCTGGTTCCTGTTCTATTTATGGCAACTGACCATTAGATTGTATTACAACGAATTGATGATAACAATAATAATAATCATAATCATAATCATTATAATAATAACAAATAATAATCATGTAATAATAATGACAATAATGATGGTGATGATGAGAGAAATAATGGCAATAATAATAACAAGGAGGACTTGAGCCAGACGACTGCTGAGGAGGCCGGAGGACGGGAGGAGAGGGAAAAAAAAACAAAGGGGGTCCGGGGGATCGACCGGATCGAGGGGAGAAGAAAGATAGGAGGACCGGAAAAGGAAGATGAATTTATACATTTTGTCAAATTACAAATTTTTAGCGAGATTTTCAGTCATGTAATGTCAGGAGAGATAGTTACTTACCCAGAAAATCGACCTCATGTCCTCTTGCTTTCAGTTGGTTGATCAAAAAGTTTGCCACTCGAATCCCTATCCTCCCTTCTCTGCATGTTCCCAAGAACAATACAACTTTCAATCCGCTTGCGGTTGCCATGTCGATTTCTTCCTGCTCTGAACAAAAATTGTATCGTTATCGTGGTCCTCGTCTGGCTTTGAAACTCGGGATGCGAAATCAAACCTTGAAATTGAATAGGCTCCTTCACTTCAGCTTGGTAGTAGTGGTAAACACGTACACCTGGCCTAGATTTATAACAGCTAGTGCATGCAGTTGAGCTAGAGATGAGTTCGTGCGTGGCGTTAAGCTGTGTACCAGACCAGTCCAGTGTAACAATTCCAATTCAATTGTGATCGAAACGATAATTGAAACGAACCAAAGCGGGGTGCACGATATGTCAATATGACTAAGCACTTTTCCCGCATGCAAACTGCAAGCGGAGTTGAATGTTGCGCCCTGGGTGGCCTGTAAACATGATAAACACAGTCTGCTGCATGTCTCAATGCATGGATATGGTCGTTAAAGTGGGCGTGGTCAGATGGTCAGCTGGAATATTCCGGTAACATGCCCCTCCCATCCCAACGCTCGGTATCATCAGCCAGTTTATACAAAATTATCATAGGCCTATTATTAAGTCAAGGAACTTTTCATACTGCATTTAATTGGCCTGAGCTAGATGCATGTTTAAGGGCATGTCAAAAAAGCTATACAAAAGACTGGGATACTGCAAATGGAAGGAAACGATCTATGGAGCACTTAGAGAAAGCAAATATATAGAAGAATAGAGAAGAACTGGAGAGTAGAGAGAAAATGGTCCATAAAGAGACAGAAAGAGGAGAGGGGAAAGAGAGAGAGAGAGAGAGAGAGAGAGAGAGAGAGAGAGAGAGAGAGAGAGAGAGAGAGAGAGAGAGAGAGAGAAACGAAAAAGGGTTGATAATTCGTAGACAAGACATATGAGATGAGAGAATTTTAACAAGACAGTCAGAGGAAGGTAGAGAGTGAAGGAGCAAGAGAAATACATGGGGGGGGGGGGTGGTGCATGGTGTCCCCATCATGAGTTTGTGTGTTTGAATGGATGGATTAAACTTTTACAAGATTGTCCTTCATCAAGACTTTTTCTTCAGGTTGGAGGACAACCGCCCGATAATCCCCTCTTAAAACACAACTGTGCACACCATAATTAGTAAAATACACACAAATTAATTATTTTTGTGCCCCTTGTTCAATATTAGGTCCAACATGCACCTGAAAATGTAATCCCCCTCACCAGAGATTTTTGAAAATTATGCCCTTCTCCAACAAAATTCTTGATCAGCCTAAATAAAAAACATCCTAAACTTGATCTCATAAATTAAATTTGCCACTGTACCATTATATTTACTTGATAATGTACGGTTTGGGGCCAGAATGCATCAACAAGAGCGAAATGAAGTGAGTTTTTACCACTCCTTTCAACACTTTCATAATCATTACAACCACATCCCTACCAAGTATATACGCCTTGTCACCAATTTCAGCAGATCCCCCCCCCCCCCCCACACACACAAATAACCTAGATTTGTTGGTTAACTTGTATACTAGTTGAATCACAAGAGTTGGAAACCTAATAAAAGTTTGATAATTCAAAAACTTAAAAGCATTTTAGCCAAACAATGACAAAATAAAAAAAAATGAAAGGGCCTGAAGCTGAATAAGTGAGAACTAAAGACCGAGGGGTCCACGATCATTACAATAGTCCAAATTAGCAACTCTTTGATGTTACACAATGTTGCAATCTTGCACAATGAATTGAAAATACAAGCATTAATTGCTTTTATGAATTGTATATGAAGATTGAAGAGGGATATTATTTCCATACAAATGTACATAGGCCTATAGAGAACACAGTATTCTTGCTTCTCTCATTGGACAGTGTACACATACAGATTCCGAGATGCTGTAGTCCCAGTCATAGAAGTCGTATCAGTGATATTTTACGTCTAAAACCTCTCACTCTTGCAACTTCATTGTGCTGCCAATTTAAGAATATGTATGGTATTACAGAGCTAGAAGAAAAAAGGGTAATTTTTTTCCTTCTAAGTTTGTCCTTTAAAGCCACCATTGGTTTATATTTACATGTATTGATATTCATTTTTTTTTTAAAGACAATGTAAACAACACTATCCTTTCAAACCCATGATTATCCAACAAAAACAAACATGAAAAGCAGTATACATTGTTTTAGTTTTTAATTTTGTATTAACTTCACATCTCTATAAACAACACATACATGTACATGTATCACACTTAATACCTTGTGTGTACACGCAGGGTAAGCATTTGGATACGTCAATGAGGAGTCTCCTTTCAATATGAGAAAGTCAAGTATATTTTCCTGAAGTAATTCAAGGAAATGACACAGATTCTCATGCAAAACATGGACATATCAATAATCTCCTAAACTTCAACTCTCAATGTGATAAAGGTATGGAAAAGGAAGATATTTGTCGATTTGTAGAGTATGTCTGATAATTGCTAAATTAGATGGTCTCTTTCAACTTATTTCAACACATGTGGTCTGAAAAGTTGAAACTTGATTTGCTTTGAGCATACACAGTAAAATAACAAGGCAATTAGATGCATTTTAGAAGAAAAATAATAACTACAATCATTTCAGATATCTATGGATAGAATTGACAGAAGAGAATCACATTCTTTTAGGTTGATCAAAATCAAAGAAATAGAACAATCACCTTTTGAGCAAAGTATTTTTCTAATGAAAATAGGCTTTCATGAAATGTGTACTTTGTTTGTTTTTTTCTTCTCTTTTAGATCAGTATTTATAGTTGGTCACACCACTAACTCCTGAATGAATATACAGATCTTTAACAAACTTTGAAGCAAAACATACTGATAATCTGAGAAAATATCATCTTGCAATACATTATGCTTCATACATGGTGCCGTATGACAAGTTAGAATAAATTCAATCTAATCACTATCGCTTTCGATTTCATCCTTTCGCTTCTTAAGCCTTTTGATTGATTCTTCGTGTCTACGGATTTCACTCTCATGTGCCTCGATTTCGTCATTATGGTGTTTCTTCAGGGCTTTGAGCTGTTCCGCTTGCTTTAAAGAGAGAAAGAAAAAGAAAAAATAATAAATTCTCTCAGACTTGAAGAATATTTTTGTTTATTATTATTATTATTAGTGATTACATCTTACTGCTATCATTTCATCAGAAGGCCTGGGTGTGAAGGAGGGGGGGGGGGGGTGCACATCAAGCTAAAAGCATATGAAACATACTGTTAATATTTTTTATTTTTATTTTCTGGAAATCCATGTGACTCACTTAAAATATTACTGTTGTTTTCTATTGACTGTTTCTTGACTTTCTTTTTGCAGAATAAAAAATAATAAGAATCATTATAGTAATAATAATAATTAATGTTTCAATATATATATATATATATATATAAATAAAAGGAGATGATCCTATCTTATTCAACAAATTTCAGCAAATTATCAATACCATTCCTTAAAAATATGTTGTACAATAGATTTTTTAGAAAAAACTTCAAAATAAGACGTATTTAAGCTATTTGTCTTGCATTCATCAGAATAAAATGCTTGCCAAATAAAAAATATTAAGCATACTGATAATGATAACAATAATAATTACTTTTTTTATATAAACAAAAGGAGATGATCCTATCTTATTCAACAAATTTCAGCAAATTATCAATACCATTCCTTAAAAATTTGTTGTACAATAGATTTTTTAGAAAAAACTTCAAATAAGACGTATTTAAGCTATTTGTCTTGCATTCATCAGAATAAAATGCTTGAATGAAACAAAAAGCTGAAATTATAAAATTCCACAAAATGGCAAATAAACCAACATGATTTTTAAAGAATCATTGCCATTTCCTTCTACTCACCAATGCCCTGAAATATTGTTCCTCGTGTGCGGCTTCCATCTTACCAAAGGCACCTCCTGCATCACGGATAGATCCTCCAGTACCACCTCCCTAATTAGCAAAATAAAAATTAATGAAATAGAACAATCATTCTCAAACAGGATTCAAGGATGAGCATATAAATGTCCAAATATGATGTGGCAGAAACACAATTTTACTTGGATGAAGGGGAAATGCCCCCCAAAAAGTTTTAAAAAAATAAACATACTAAAAACAAATTAAGACATTGTAATCACAACAGATTAAATTTGCCCTAAATTGCATGATTGATTTTACAGGAATGAAACAGTACCGCATTGCGAATTTGCGATTTACAAATAATGAATATAAAACAAACAAATTATTAAACAAGTGCGTATGCTCTTTTGAGAAAGAGGTTAAATGTAACACGGTGCCTGGTCGGAATACCCCTCAGGAAGTGGAGCGTGTGCGCTTTCATGAGTGGATTAGCTATTGTATCCAATGAACAGGGTAATAATAATAATGTAAGGCGCTTGGAAAGTTATTATTCAGCAAAATGTGACCATTATTATTATTATCATAGTGAAATGTTACCTTATTTTATTAAGTATGAAGCCTCATTGACACATGACAAAGTAACCATCTAAA
Source organism: Strongylocentrotus purpuratus (assembly GCF_000002235.5). NCBI lineage: Eukaryota > Metazoa > Echinodermata > Echinoidea > Camarodonta > Strongylocentrotidae > Strongylocentrotus > Strongylocentrotus purpuratus. The sequence continues at coordinate 6,860,901 of NW_022145613.1, read as the reverse complement.
CTTACTGTGGCATATCATTCACATGTAACATGTACATAAATAGCAAATACGGTAAAGGCCCCCAAACAATAGCTGCATGCATTAGAAGCCTCTACTCGCTCATCAGTGAGTTAAAAATCCAGACATGTGAAACAAAATGCTTTGGTCATTTAACTTTGTAATGATGGTTTTTAAAGTGTTATAACAAAAATATAACATAAGTGTTGCGTATAGTTGAGGGAAACAGGAGCTTCAAATCCTCTGCAAATTTCACATTTTTCTCTACCTACACGCGACCCTATACTTTAAAATTTGGACAACTAGGAAGTAAAGTACTAGAGACAACACAAATGTAAGAAATTGCTGGATTTGGCACCATGAACGCAATAATTACTATTGAGAATCTTGGCAATTATGTCTTAGAACATCTTTGTCTTATATGATTTGTATTGTATGTCCTGCTTTGGCAGTTATGAGCCATGACCTGGACTATTCTTATTATATGTCTGTGACAGTGTGACTGTGTAAGTCTTTTATGTTTATACTACGTTCCTTTATTGAAGATTGGCAATAAAGTGAAACAAAATCAAATTTAAAAAGTTCATTTGTGAATGAGGTTGATGAGTAGAAATAGAAGCTTAACTTACACTGCCTGCTCCAGATCCATATTCGCCCCCCATCCTGACTTGACTGAAATAGACAAGAAAAGACAAGAAAAGGAAAAGCTCATTAGGCATACGGTTGGACATAAACAAATTAAAAAATCTTACCAAAAAAAACTACAAAAAAGTTAAAGTCTTTAGTGGTCCTCATTTCTTAAAACGGATACTTCTCAAGTTTTTTTTTCTCTTTCAATTGTAGGGAGTCAACCTATGATGATGAACTTTGAGAATAGATCCTATGTATTAACAGAGCATTTCGCAACATGGTCCAACTTGTTCATCCTTAATCTGAATTTCCTGATTTTCCTCATATTCAATAACGATGATTTGTCGGCACTCATGCACGTTAGCACCAGGTGCCTTTTCTGTTAAATGAAATGCTAAGGAAAGACCTAGAGTAGATGCTGCGGTTTGTGGCAGCTCCATTGTTTGCACTGCACCTCTCGTACTTACACTGTTAGAAAAAGGATTGCATTGTCCTGAAAAAACGCCTAAAATCTAACCAAATGAGCTTCAATGTTGACCTTAAACTTGTTATTCTGCATCAGTAAGGTAGGCCCCTATTTGATCATTTGAGTATCTTTTTTTAGAGTAAAGGAGGGGGTAATCGACCAGCTTCAGTTTTCGGCCGATTGGTTGGATGCATGGTAAAATCCCTTTAAAACACATCGCATAATAGCATATCACATATCCCACACATACCATACCATGCCAGAGTCACTGAAGAACCACATTTGCAATGAAATATGTATCCTAAAATATCACATTTTAGCGATGTAATCCGCGGTCCCGCTACCCCAATCTGAAAAATAGAGTATCTTACGCGTGTCTGTAGGAAATATGGGTACCATAAAATGAACTTTATTCCAAGTATTTTTACTTGGATTAAGAGCTCGATTTTGTGCTGGTCCCAAGCTCAAAAGTATCTCACCGCATGTATTAAATCAATGCAGCCGGACACCGCAACGCACACACGATATCTCTGTCTAATTCAGATTCCAAAGTCCGATCACTGCAGTACTAGTAGGGTGTCTGATCGCGCACCCAATGTTGTGTGCTAAAACCCTTCCCATAGAGATTGTACGCTTCCCTATGTGGTCTACGTGCATTGCGCGACCATCCAAAATTGGTCAATGATTTTATGAAAAAATTTGAAATTCAAACTAGGCTTGAGTCGGTACGGTCGATCACACCGGGACCCGACCGTTGCCGTCGGGTCCCGGTTTCGTTTTTTGAGAACCGGCGCTCCGAAAAAAAATAATGAAATATGTAAGAAATTGCAGTTTTGCACACCACTAAAATCAATCCACCCTAAAACTTAAGTATTTAATTGTTACCAATCGTATTCTAGCTCATCCAGAATCAATCCGAACTGCTGATATAAATATGGGTTGCAAAGCAATTCGCCCCATGGGGTTGTTGTTGTTATGTTGCCAGCTGCTAGCTAGCTACTGTACTGGCCGGGTCGCGTTATTTTTTTATGCGGCACAGATTGGGGCATGGCGCGTGTTAAACCTATGGGAAGTACGTTCTTTCCCTTCTGAATAGTGTATGCACGTACGTGAGACTATTCATGTTCGCTAGCGCATTAGCGCTGCGAAGAAGTTTGTATATCCATCGCGAACTACGTGTTTAGATAACATTCTTTTTCGTTTAAGTTAGTTAAGTTTTATTGACTAATTATTGTGATGTTCTCCATTGACGTGCTGCCTCCTCTTCAGATTTCCAATTTGATTTTAATTGTTGATGTAATGATTTTCCATGCGGTAGTGGATTACATGTAACATTATTAAAAACAGACCTCTACTACTTATACTGTCTAGTACGCACACGACCAGTATTAGTTTGTAAATCAAGACCCCTTTAAAAAAAAAGCCCCAATCTGTGCCGCATAAAAAAATAACGCGGCCGGGTCTCTTGGCAGAATTAATAAATCAGGTTGAAAGAAACATTAATGTTTGAATAATAAAACGACTTTCTAAAAAGTACTTCTTTACAACATACCGATCGAATAATTTTTAAAAGACAAAATATATATTTTTTCTTTGATTTTGAACACCGCATGCTTCTTTTAAAAGCTGAAAATGACTTGGTAATCACAAGAAGTTTCGATACGGATAGCTGTTGCAATGCAAGTTCAGACTAGTCTCGGAAAAATGCGCAGTGCTCCTTGTTAGCTATAATGCGTGCCAGAACGAACCCAAACAAAGACGTGATCGTAACGAGAAAAAAAATCATTAAAAACTACGAGAGCACAATTGGAAAGACAACTACTCAAAATTATCGTAAGCAGATACATAACTTGGAGGAAGAATACAATAGTTGTCCAAGAGAAGCCACATAAATAGTGATATTTAATGAGTTACTATAGGTACAATCATTATCGGAAGGGCCTGCTGCAATATATCTAAACGTGTTTAAATTGAACACGAGGCAAATACCGCCCTCTACGGTAAAACGCAGTATAACAAAGGATTCGAGTATTTGCAGCAGGCCCCTTGCGATAAAAATGTACCCAGTTACTCCTCGATTATCACAATTTCTGTGGCATTTCTTGGGCGATTATTGAATCCTTTGTCCAAGTTATGTATCTGATTATGGTAATTTTGAGCAGTATATCTTTCCAATTGTGCTCTCGTAGCTTTTAATGATTTTTTTCTCGTTACGATCACGTCTTTGTTTGGGTTCGTTCTGGCACCCATTACAGATAACGAGGAGCACTGCGCATTTTTCCGAGACTAGTCTGAACTTGCCTTGCAACAGCTATTCGTATCGAAACTTCTTGTGATTACCAAGTAATTTTCAGCTTTTAAAAAAAAGCATGCGATGTTTAAAATAAGAGATAAATATTTATTTTTGTCTTTAAAATATTATATGATCGGTATATTGTACAGAAGAATTTTTTAGAAAGCCGTTTTATTATTCTAACATTAATATTTTTTGACCAGATTTATTCAACCTGCATAAATCAAAATGGCGGCTCGATTGTAGTCTCTATATTTTTGCTCGAGTTTTTTTACTTTTAGAGGCACGATAATGGCACTAAACATCGCCAATCATGGATGAATATAATGTCAAATGGAAGAATATACCAATCTGTGCCGAGGTATGCATGTGTTGATTTATTTGACTGATAAAAATGTCACTTTTAAGGGACATACTGATGATATGCGCTTTTTATAGAGGCAAGTGACAAATCCTGCGAGCTGATTTCGGGACACCGGGTCCCGACCGGTGCAAGGCCGTCGGGACCCGGTTTATGAAAATCCCGACATGACTCAGGCCTAATTCAAACCTTTATAACAAATGATCCTGAAGGTGAAACTCAATAAATGAGGTGTCATATGAAAGAGCAGGTTTTTCTCCATATTCCCCATAGGGGGCCACCCCCAGAATTCTAAAAATATCTTGGTCAAAACAGCGATTGAAATGTTGTTTGCATCCTAGCTCCAAAATTTGCCACTTTCCTGAGCTGCGCCCCCGCGGCTTAAGCAGGGCTAGACGTATGGATAATATCCAGATGCTTTTTTTTTCGCTAGCCCCAAGGGATCATTTGTTATAACAGTTTGAAAATACCCTTCCCACATTTTTGGAATCAGCTAATTAGGGAGGCGTGAGCTCCGCTCAGTCCAAACCATGGTTACATCGTAACATGTGCGCTTATAGTGAATGAAAGTATGGGTGGCCGATTCTCGCCATAGAACCCGGAAGTGAATACACGTTGTAGTCAATGGCAATCTCCGCGATATTGCCATTGACTACAACGTGTATTCACTTCCGGGTTCTATAGCGGGAACGGCCACCCATACTAGTCAATGGCACATATCGCGGAGACAGCGTGGCTCAAGCTTGCAAGTCGCGCATTGGCTGAGCAACTTGCGTACGATATGCATACGCTTGCATATCGCGCGATACAGCTGTTTGGCTAAATTTAGCAAAACAACATAACTCTGCGTGTACGTCTTTTTCGTCGATTCTGAGCAAAATGCTATGAATATTTCAGCATTTTGAAGGGGCTGTATCTTTTGATAGAAACATCGGCGAGACTTGAAATTTGAAATGTATTATTCTGATTACATTTTTAATTCAAATATCAAACAAAAATGGTGAAAAACGATCCCAAATTGAAAATTGAAAAATCGTTCAGACACCCTAGTACTAGTTTTCGGCCTATTTTACTTTATTCTCTAGAGCATTTTTTCTGTTCTGGAAGTGAGACTTAAATTGGGCAGAACCTTAAGTATTACCAAGTTACTCATTTACAGACATGACAGATCTATGAAATGGATCCGCAGCTACGCCTACGAGCCCCTGCTCATTTAGATAATCAGAGTGATTATTTTCAAAATGGGGTTTCATTTACTGGTCTGGCACATGACACGACACGGATTTCAACACATGGGACAATAATGAAAACAAAATTGTAGCTTCTTCTTTATGACGACACTCTCTCATTAAACATCGCACACCCATTCGTTAACTTGCCATTAATTAACTTTCAAATTGCGAATACTTCAAATACAAACCTCACTGCTAACACTGGTCGCCAAGCTTTCAGGAAAGATATACGAGCTAAAGCCATATTAAGGAAATTTACTGATATTTACTAGAGAAACACTGTCCAGAAAGTTCTCCAAGGCACCGCTATCACTTCTCCTCTTCAACCGAGAGATGGCGCTAAACGGAGGACATACTGTGTATGATCGAATCTCTTTGAATATACTCATATACAGCCTAGCCATAGATGATTTCTCGGAAATCTCTGCGATCTTAAATTATCTTCAATACACCTTTGTTTATTCTCATATTCATAATCGTTTGGAATACCTCAAATCCATCTTTATCCTTATCACTTCCACCAATCATCTCAAATTCTCATCACTTCCACCAAACATCTCAATTGTCATCAACATTAATTAACCCTAGATCCTCCCCAGAGCTCCTAGCTTCCCTCAATCCTCCTCACCCTTCTCCTCTTCATCATTGATCACTGCCACAGTGCCACTCATCTTTATTTACATGACCGCCATCATCTTCATAATCTAAAACATCACCATGAATCTCTTTTATCCTAATCCTCCTTCCATCCTCCTCGACTCTCCCCTCCTTCTCCTCTTCATCATTGTGCATTGATCACCACCAAAAATCTTTACAACTTGTTATCATCACCATTGCTCAGATCTTTATCCTCTTCGATCCTCCCCTCCCTTCCCTTCTTCTCCTCTTCATCATTATGTATTGATCACCACCACTTATCTTTATCTACATGCCATCATCATCATCTCCACAATCTTTAACATCACAATGTATTATCTTTATTCTCCTCCTTCGGCCATCCTCCCACTCCCTTTCTTCTCCTCTTCATCATTCGGCATTGATCACCACCAACTTTATCTCCATGACCATGCACCATCATCTCCATAATCTTTCTTAAACATCAACATCACTCTTCTTTACCCTCCTCCAGTGACCTCCCCCTCCATCTTCTCTTCATGCGTGATCACCGTCACTCATCTTTATTTAAATGACCGGCATCATCTCCACAATCTTTAACATCACCATTGCCAGATCTTTATCCTTCTCCGATCCTCCCCTCCCTTTCCTTCTTCACCACCACTTATCTTTATCTACCATCATCTCCACAATTTTTAACATCATCATTTATCATCTTTGTCCTCCTCCGACCATCCTCCCCTCCCTCTCCTCTTGATCACCTCCAATCATCTTTATCTACATAACCATCATCATCTCCATAATCTTTATAACAGTGCCACCAATCATCATCATCATCATCACCATCATTCAAATCATCTTCACCATCATCTTGACTTATCAATCATCTCTATCAGTCATGTTTATCCTACTCCTCAACATCATAACCACCAAAAAGAATCTTTATCACCATCTTCATCAATAATATCATCCTCATCCTCATCACCACCAATCATCATCTTTATTCTCACCATCACCATCAATCATTGTTACCCTTCTCATCACCACCACCAATTATTGTCATCTTTTTCAGTCAAGAGTTATGCTTGTAACTACTTAAAATGTCAACTATAGGTATATCATTCAATTATAAATACCTGAAAGCCAACAAAAGAATGGCGGTGTATATATAATATATATATATACATATAAAGAAATAACCAGAAAATATACAGTTTCATATCATTATCCACAATTTATTACATATATACTACATATCTGATATAAATACTACACTTTGTACAAAACTTTTCCATGGAATTATTGGCAATGCAGGTCACTATATATTTACAGTCGATAACAAAAACACAATACATGCTATATCCCATTAATTATTATCTGCCTTAAAACAAATATTCGCCTGGCATGACTGAAAGGCACTCTACTATTTCTTGTCAGTGTTGAATTCACTGTCAAATTATCTGAAAGATCAGTTCTGCGGGGCGTTTCACAAAGCTTTTTTTCAATGACAAATGACAAAAATCAATGACAAATTAGCTGATAACCAATCAGAAACAAGGATTTCAGTAGCTTATAAGAAAAAACGTCATTTGTCACTGATGACAAGTTTTGTGAAACGCCCCCCAGTTGTAGCTATACTTTAAGCATGCATCTTGGTAGAGCATGACTGGGTTTAACAGACTTCAAACAAAAGATTATCAAAATGTCTTTCAGGCAAGCCGTATTATTTTACTGCAACTTATACGAAACAGAACTGTATAAAAACATCAAATGATAACAAAATGCTAGCACAAGTAAAAGTAAAGTGTAACTCAACTTTGATGTTATTTTTTTATGTAGCACTTTTCAGCACCTCTCCCGAATCCCAATGTAAACAATATATGTTTCAACTTTAAAATTCACATGTGCTGAAATATATAAAAATAAGGCTATTTACATTCAAAGTATTTCATCATTTTGAACATTTCATTGAGTCTTTTGTAACTATATACTTATGATATACAATAATACACTCTGTTTGTATATCTCCTTTAGTGTTTCTTCAAAGAAAATATATGAAATGTATCTATATACATCAGGTGGATATATCAGGGACAAAAAAATCTAAGAAATCAAATGGAAAGGAATGTATTCTTTAAATTCTTTCTCAGCACACATTTTTCAATTTCCACCTGAATTTATACTTAAGCATTTTACTACACCCGAAGTAGCTTACAAATTAAGCCATGATCTTTGTCAACCATGACATTTTTTTTCTGACGGAACAACCAGTGATATTGCAGGAGTATAATTTTATTTTATTTAAAAGATTGCCAACTCTAATGCCTCATTGTGATAAGAAAAGAAAACATGAAATAATTTGATCAAGAATAAAGACATCTTGTTCTCCACAGCTAAAGCAGTCCATAACAGAATGAAATCAATGAATTCATTTTGAACCTTGGGGAATAAAAGCCATTATTGTTTGATCAACTATTTTTGTATTTTATGTATTTGATCATAATTAGACTTAACAAGTTTGTGAGAAAAAAAATAATTATAGAAGATAAGCTATATAGACTAATTTTATAGGAGATCATTGTATACTAGGTCGTTATGGGGCTACATAATAAAAACAAATGCCAGAGCAAAACATTGCATCCTTAATTAAAATGATTTTGAAATTCATTTTCAATACAATCGTGAGAAGTTGTAGAAAAATAATTACAATCCCATTACCGGTAATTAATACACAAGAGAAAAGATTGGTAAAAACCTTTTAAAAATTCTTCCTAAATCTGATGCAACTTCCTATCAGCATATTGTCAGCTCAGAATCAGGACTCCTCACAATGAGCTCTCTTTTCTGGCTCTAAACATTCAAGATCGTTTGTCCCTTTTGCAGACCTAGACCTAAAAAATGCATGATTTCCAAGAATCCAGTGGTTTATTAAACAGGTATAATATTAGGAATTTCCCACCAATTACAAAATCAAAAGAAAATGGCTTTCAACAAATAAATTTTTAATGTTTAATTCCAGATATTTATTTTCTAGACTTGAAAACTTGACCGTTATATCCGTTGATTTGAGAATAGCTCCCTCTGGGTCAATATAAGAACAGCACTAGATTTTTCATTTCTTACAAAGTTTCAGAAGTTATTACAGTAAAATTTCATACACGATGTCTGAAGGATATATTTTAAACACTCGCACAAGTCTGCAAAAGGGACTTACTGCCTTTAATGTCATTACTACTTTCTTATCATCTTTCTTCTGCATCTACAGACTGCTCCTCTGTGCTGTCTATTCTGATCTCTTTGCTTATTTGATCATCAAAAACTCTGCTCTTTGAACATTAAGTTTTAACCCTGTGGTGTTTGTTCAGATTATTTGTGACTGCCTATTAAAGAACACATGTATAACAAGAACTTGTATCTAACTTGTATATGCCGTTCACATTTGTTCTTCTAAACCAACATGGGTCATGTGTGTTTTAAAATGTATATGAGGTCCTTTTCAGTCTCTCCCTGGTATAAAGAGTATGTATTTCAGAAGACCGCATCGGAATACACATTTGAGAAAATAGAGAAAATAGTAGTACTACATCAATAATACATGTTCAGTAATGTGAATTTCATTATTAATTATACAAATCAAGCAATTTTGAAGTAAGATATATCTTTTTGGTACCATTTAAAGCAAAAATAGCAGTACTGTATAACTTGAAGTACATCCTTGAAGTACTGTATAACTTGAAGTACGAGTATGAAGAGCTGGACATATTAATGCTTCAGGAAAGACAATAATATGTGGATGAAACATAGATTGGCTTTCAACTAAGCCATGACAAGTTTGTCATGTGTTTGTACAACTCTCACTACAATACATGAAATAATTGTATGATATAATTGTATCATTTGAAAAATGAACAAGAAAGAGTGCTACAGCACAGTTACATGCATACATGTATCACATCCAAAAAGAAGGGGGGGGGGGGGGTTTCAAGGAACATTTCATGGTACAGCTTTAATCTGAACATATTTTCCACTGTAGGCTGTCTTAAAAAAGTTTATACCTGATCATGAAAACAGAATTTCGGGATTCTGAGCAATACAATGTATGTTTATCCCAATTATCGGGTCTCTTTATCAGCTGAAAAGCTATTCACTTCCAACAATGAACACCAACATAAAAAGATGATACATGTCTTACTTAAGAAATCTACACATACATATAGTTATCAAAATGTACAAAGTGGTTTATTATACATCGGATCGATAGTGGATTTCATAGAAAATATACACTTAAGATATTTATACAATGGTTCATAATTCCCATGAATCAAAATAAATCAAGTAAAACATATGCTGAAAATAAAGATCACAACTATGAATACAAGAACACTGTAGGTTATAAGTGTGCAGTGTGAGGATAAATTCTATAATGAAAACTCTGGGAATGGGGATTTCCCATTCCTTTGAATACATGGAAGGTGGGTGTAGTAAGGTATATACAAATGGATGGATGAGAAAGGATTGGTGGGATGACTGTGAATCTATAATAGTAATACAAGTAAGCAAACAGTAAACGTATGGAATGTATAAATGTAACAAAAACTGGTGGAAAATGGCAGCTGAAACTGAAGGAATCGAGTGCGATGAATGTGGTGGGGATTCGTAAAGGAAGAGGAAGGAATGAAGACATTATCGTTAAGTTCACGAGAAAGTTAAAATCTGTCATAGTCTGCCCTGTATATCTCATAGAAAGAGTCTTGTAAAAATTATCGTTTGTTTCAGAACGAGTCCATATTAAGCGCCCACTTGTCCTTCTCTTGGCTCAGCGTCTACGGCATTGTCAACATCCTTCTGAGGCAGGGATGCTTCGTTGTCTTTGGAATCTGCAGAATCAATAGCCTGTTCATCCCTATTTGGAAGTGGACTGTCCTGATTAACAGGCGATTGGGATGGTTCAGTATCACCCTTAGGGGAGGTAGGTTTATTGGGTTCTGAGGGGGGTGGTTTGGGGCTTGCAGTGGCACCTTGGGCAACATCGCTTTCTGGAGGAGCATGTGTGCTTTCAGGTCTGGAGCTAGTGTCTTTGATTGGGGACTGGGCTGGTCCAGTGCTGGCAGTGGGTGTGGGATTACGTTCAGAGGCAGGTGGGTGGGGAGTCGGTGCTGAATCAACGATCTGATCACCCCCACTTTCAGGTGGAGCATCCCCACTGACTGGTCTTGGGCTAGCATTCTGAATAGGTGACTGGGCTTGTGCATTGCTGGCTGCAGGGGATGGTGGCGCGTTTTGCTCCGAGGGTTGAGGATGAGGAGTTGACGTGGCTTCGACATTTTGACCACCCCCACTGACTGGTCTTGGGCTAACATTTTGAACTGGTGATTGAGCTGGTCCATTTTCGACATCGAAGGAGAGTGCCGCATTCTGCTCTGAGTCTGCAGGTGGAGGATGAGGAGTTACCGTGGCTTCTACAACTTGACCACCCCTGCTGGGAGGTTGACCATCCCCACTGACCGGTCTTGGGGTACTGTTCTCAACAGGTGACTGGGCTTGGCCATTTGGCACCGCAGGGGAGGGTGCCGCATTCTGCTCTGAGGGTGGAGGATGAGGAGTTAAAGTGGCTTCTACATTTTGACCACCCCCACTGACTGGTCTTGGGGTATCGTTCTCAACAGGTAGCTGGACTTGTCCATTTTGCACAGCGGGGGAGGGTGGAGCTTGGGGACTCGGAGCCGAATCCACCACTTCTATGCTCTGACTCTGAGGTCGACTTTCTACATCATTGCTTATGATCTCCTTCGGGGTCACACTTCTTCTGTTGCTTGCCGCAGGAGAAGGTGGCACGCTACGTTTCGTGGCAGGTGGGTGAGGACTTATTCTCGACTGACCCTCCCTACTCCGAGATGAACTCTTCCGACTCAACACGATATTGTTATTGTTCTGAAAGGGAGTTTCGACTCTTCCATTAGACTTGGTGGGGGACGGCGGAGGTAAACTCTCTGGCTTGACAGAAGGTGCAGGGCTCCCTGCAGTTTCAATGACTTGCTCATCCCTATTCTCTGGTGGAATATCCCTGTTCTCTGCACTGTTGTTGTTGTTTTCATTGGGTGATTGGGCTCTAGCGGGAGGGGAGACTGGGTTGTCATCATGCTGCAAAGTAGAAAAGAAGAAGAACATTTTATTAAATAACAGTCCATTCATATTTTTCATATTATTTGTGCTGTACAACAATCACCATTACAGCATGTTGTAGCCTTTATCTTGCATTGTTAATATAAGTAGTACAGGAGATATCTAAAAGGAATTTCGTCAAATTAACTAAATCAAACTGAAATTATATATTTTGTTTTTCCATACCGGCACTTATTTCATCTTCAGTCATACAAAAAGGGTAGTCTATTTGGCGGGATATAAAGACAGACATTTTATAGCACGCAAATCAATAAAATCTTAACAAAAATCTTCCTTTTCTATTCAAACAAATACAGTTTATGAAACATTATACTATGCACATCATTTAAGCAATAAAATAAAAATGTGACATAAAATTAAAGAAAAATGATTTATGACACATTAAACATTATTGGATGTGCAACAACAATTTTTTTAGCAGTGTATAACATGGAATGATGAATTAGTATGAATAATGGAATGCATTATACTCATATGGACAAAATATGATTTAGTTCATGTTAACATCAATTAATTAAAGTCATGAAACACAAGTAACAAGGTAGTTAGAAATGCATCACAGATTCAAAAGAAAAAAAGAGAAGTTTTGATTAAGCAGATAAGATCCTGAATGAAGTCATGCAGATCTTGCAAAGTAAATGTATGTTATATAGAACAGCAACTTAGAGAAAATAAACAAATAAAAAACAATTTGCATTCACAGCATTGATATTATTTGAAAAAAGAGTGGAATGCAAATCTGAATAACAATCAACGTTCATTAGATGATCCCAAACTGCTTACAGGGGCCTGTTTCATGAAACTTATTATCAATAACAAGTTACAAGCTACTGTTATAAGCTACTGAAATCATGGCATCTGATTGGCTGAGAGCAAATTTGTCATAGAAATTTAGCAGTTGTTATAGATAATGAGTTTTATGAAACGGTCCCCTAGAAGGAGAGAAGTCATGGGAAGATTTGTGACAAATGCATCTCAAAATTGTGACATTTTGCATTCATCATGAGAGATCAATGTCCAAATTGCTACAACTGGATAAATAAATCAGATTCTTTTCAGAGATTCTAGACTTGATAATTGTTTCCAAGTTATAGATTGCAGGTAACTATTATAAGACATAGTATGCAAGGTTTATAGTAAATCCACTGCAATATTCCAAAATTTAGTCCACAAATGCAGGACTATATACTGGGGTCCTCCCCCTTATAAGATACTGAGATTCAACATACTCCAGTACTAAGCTGGGAAGGTCTTTGCCTCGTTCTCACGCGGAGAATCCACCTTTTGCAGCGTTGGACCATGTTGACTGACATGGGGAAAGCCTTCACAGAAAAGAATAGGTTCCATAGAGATAGAATGCAGTTAGGACAAGAGACACTCAGATATACACATGAAATATAAGTCAATTGAAAAGGAAATCTCAGCATGAACACAGACTTTAAAACCAAAACTCCATAAAGAGTAATAATGTATGAACAATAATCATACATGTATTGGCACACAAAAATTTGTCATATAAAGCAATGGGTTAGAGAAAGTAACAACAATTTTTCAAAAATTAAGAATTTCTATAAATCTGACTGCTCAAATACATATTCTTGGAATTCAATTTTCTGGTTATCCATTTGGATTTTAACTTATTTTGGCAAAAATGCATTATATTCCCTGGTGATTTTAATTACGATCAAACAATCAAAATATGTTATTGACTTTAACATTGTTTTGAACCAAGGGTCAAAACCCTATCCATTGAGCAATCATGTCTTTTCAATAAATAATTTTTGAATGTTCTTATGATTACACCACATTTTACAAGCAGAGCTGCATAAGAATTGATGATTTTGACAAATGGTTGATACTGCCGTCAAAGGAACATTAGAGGGTTAAATATACAGTGCGTCCCAGAAAAAAAGAAACCGAGAATTATCAATGTTTTATCATACCGTCCACCAAATGTCTTTTTGGTACCCTTTCTTCAAATTGATTCTAATCACTCATGCATGAAATATGCCTCATATGAGTTGCACCAGATGAAAGAGGAGGATCTAAGCTTTACACATATGTATCATTTATTAATTATAATCGTGATTAAGTTATGATAAAAATTGATAATTCTCGGTTTTGTTTTTTCTGGGACGCACTGTATAAGGGGGTTAAAAACAACCATCCACCACACGGCAAACCATGCAACAAACAAACGTACAACCAATCCAAACCTGTTAGGAGTGAGTCAAAAGAAATAAAATGTAAGCGTGCTGTGGCGTCATCATACCGTATTCTCACCTAGGTCATCAGTCAAGAAAGCATTAGGCTGCTCGAATGGAAACGATCACCGTGAAAGAAGGAAAAGGTTGGTTTTATGTCAAAAGCCCATGAGAGGAAAAAAAAGATGGAAGGTAACAGAAATTTGAATGAAATCATATCACCTGAGAGTGCAAGTGGATATTGTTAACTCATATCGACATAACTCTTTTTTAACTTTTTTTTTTATAGAAGGCAAATGTTTGCTGTCTTAACATGATATAGAGCAGGAAAAAAAAGGCTCTTAAAGACTTCGTATGCAGCTGAAGTGAAAGAATAGCTGCACATTGCAAGAGTGCAAGTGGATTCTATTAACGCATATATAGACATAACTCTTTTTGAATTGTGTTTTCATAGAAGGCAAATGTTTGCTGTCTTTACATGATACAGCAGGAAGAAGAAAAAAAATGGGGGGGGGAGACAATAGGCTAGCTGCACATTACCAAATTAAATTAAATTGAAATCATGCTTCGATAGATGATGCAATTCATAGTTTCTGCTTATTCTCTGCAGTGAAAATAATATCCAATGCGCATCTTTTCATGCTATTCATGAAAAAATTGTTACAATTCAGTATAAATATTTAAATAAAATGGTACATGCATGCAATGATACATGAAGGAACAGAAAAGAATGTATTGAAAGAGCTTTAACTTGAAATGCTTTCCAATGCTTTACATGGACCATTAAATATGTTGCTGTTATGTTATCAATCCATGTTGGGATCTGATTCATGAATGCTTGTTCCATGCATGTTAGTGCAAATGAGGACCACATAATGGGATGATTAAAGACCAAATTGATTGAGTACCTTCGCTGGGTGCAAGAAGGGGACCGCAAGGGGGGTTCTGTTGCACCCCTAGAGCTTTGTTACCTAGCAGGATGGTTACAAAGGAACTGTTATTACTATATTACCACAGCAACTAGTTGGTTAAAATCGCTAAATAGGTGGAGAGGGAAACCTACGTGACTTACTTTATAGAGGATAGGTGTTTGCTCAGATGTTCACGTAAATTATAATATTTTTTAATTTCTATCTTTACTATTCACTTTTACTTTGAATTGAATATTCATGGGAGTATTTCAATGGATAACAATATAACTTTATCCAAAAGGTGAATATAAGCCATCTCATTTAGTTTCTTTCGCATGTACAGTAATCTTATCTGATGTTTTGCACTCTGAAAGGATTTGAAAAAGAAAAGAAAATAAGATGACCTAAAGACCCGTAACACAACATTAATCCATGCCTTTACCTAGTCCTACATGTTACCATTACACTTCATTCAAAGAGAAGAATGGAAAGTCTTTCCAATCCAGAATTGAGATTTTTTTTTTAATGATAGAAAAAGAGGATCAATTCAAAGATTGAAAGGCATACAGAATCAATTTCTGTTGTTACTGGGTTATTCTGTTTTGAGTGACAAATAAAAATAGGGAACAGTTTCATGATGGGGAAATCAGTGGCAAAAGGATGGTGACGGGTTATGAAGATGCCTTTAAAAAAAGGTTTCCAAAGCACCAACCTGGTCCTCCTCGTTCTTCTCTTCCTTGGCTCCTCCTCCTGCTTTCTCCTCCTGTGCTCCAGCACCTACATCATCACCGACACCAACATCACCACCCTCATCATCATCACCACCATTGACCACCACATTATCATCCTCATCCACAGTGGGTGGGGCATCGTCAGGGATAGCTTCCGGTACCTCATCGTCTTCCAGCATCCTCCCGACGAGGTCCACGGACTCCTTGGGTGGCTCTGGCTTATCATCCTCATTATCCCCCAGATCTAGGAAGGACAGAAAAAGGGGTAATATTACTCAAGTGACGAGGGCGGGAATACATGGAGAAAAAAAATCATCTACAGGTGACTTAACTGATTTTTTGTAATTTTTTCATGAAATAAGGTTGTTTAGTTAGTTCAATTATCCAATTAGCTAATTATTAAAGTTTCTGCATAGAATTACAAAATAGCTAATCTGTGCATGAAATTTGAATATGAGAAAAATTTACTATATCTTCACTGGTAAGCTAAAGAGAATACACGAGTCAAAGAGAGCCAGGCAAGAACTTTAATACAAGTAGCTGCCCCACACAACCTCAAGATAAACAAGTGACCTGTGCTCCTCTAAAATTCTATTATTCCTTTGTTACTCATGTTTCCACTTGAGTATGGTTTATATCAAAATAATAATAATATTCTGCTTTTATGTAGTGCCCGATACATCGATGTGTCTATTAAAGCGCTTTACAGATACATTATTACCCCGGTCATCGGATTCAGGCTTACCCGCACACAATGTATGCACATTCTCCACTCCCTGAGGAGCATTCCGGCCAGTCTCCATTTTACAGGTAAATTGCATAAAATTGCATAACATAAGACTTAATAAGAATTAATATTTACCAAGGTCTTCTTCTTCCTCCACTTCCTCAGCAGCCACCTGGTCGATGGGAAGGTCGATGGCGGTCTCAACGGTATCTTGGACCTCAGCTGCTCCCTTGGTCTCGTTCCTTTCTTCCTTGGCCTTGAAGACACCTTCTGGATCTACAGGAGAAAGAGAGAGAGGGAGAGTGTTAAGTGTAAGGTGTACTCAGGAGACTTCATGATCAAGGATGTTAAAGTCAACTTTGAATCGTCTGAATGTAAGAAATTGTCTCAAACACCCCTTCTGCATCTTTAGCAATTAGGGTGTCAAGTGTATGGTTTATATTAAGGTGTATTATGAATTGTCATGAAACAGGGTGTCAAGAAATCAAGACATTCAGACATGAACATCCCGCTGCGGCACTTATGTCCTTTGGCAAGACATTAATCTACATGTTGTGGTACATGCACAACATAACTTATTATAGGCTCTGTATAAGCTTGGCTTGTTAGAACTCTTGTGAGTAATGCGCCACAGGATTCCATATCCTCAAACTGCCGGCGAGCAGAGCAATAAGACCAAGCTCTGTAATTATTAGGATCTCTGTCTAGTAGTGCCGTGTTTTTGCCATCGAACTGGATCGACCAAATCAATTGATTCATAATATATATATATATATATATATATATATATATATATATAATATTTTTTCACGTAACATGAGAGTAAATTTAATAGTTTCATACTTTTAATTAAATGTAATGTTAATTGTTATTGTATAATTGGTTTAAATGGGGGCATGCTACAAGAGTCCTATCTCGCACCCTGAGGCAACGTGTCTGACACGGCCGTTTGTAGCAACTACTCCTTAGATCAAGATACATTAATCTTGATCTAAGGAGACACGAACGAACAAAATCTATTCTCGACCCAGGTGATCAAGGTAAATGGGTACCTGGCAGGAATAAATTCCTTGAAATGCTAGAGCGCCGTAATGGCAGCCATGCTAAAACTGGGGTATTAATTTCCAAAGCTCTTGGAAGTGCCACATAGAGATGTTATAATGTGACATGCGCTATACAAGAACCAATTATTTATTTTGTTATTATTACAGCTAGGCAACAGCAGCGGTTTGATCAGACTTTTATGTACAAAATATAGAAACAGTATTAATAATCCAGGCACTTTTAATCTCATGATTTACTATTGATCATATTCTCATTATACGCATGGATGATTGGACCCATCAGCTAATAGCAATTAGTCTGAAAGCCTACATGCTCCAAGGCAATGAGCAATGAAAATATCATAGTGCTTAGTGTGTTGTCTCTCAGTCAATTGCATACTGTCAAACCATTCAGAGTGACTGACTGGATTAAAAGCATGTTAAACAAATACAAGTATCCAAGGCCAATGGGCGATGATTAGGGAATGGTGTCTACTGGTATGTGTCTAACATTATTAGGCATACATACAACTATTTGAATTGATAACATGGATATGGTACATTTAATAGACAAAGGTAAAAGGGCTTGCTTCCAACTCCCAGGCGACGTTTCATGACACTGTCACAAGCACAAGTCTGCCGACATGTGTACTTACAAGTATGACGGTTTCATGAAACAAATTACAATGCCCTGTATCCTTAAATTTGACTAATAATAACACTGTTCTTTCAGGGAGTGACCAAGACCAAGAGAACAGAAATACAGTGTTGAAGGAGGAAATTATTCATCACTAAAAGAATAGAGAGAAAGACCCCCGAAACAACTACCTGACATGCACAGGGCTACACTGTATATCTACACATACATGTACATGAACCTACAAAATATATTTAGAACAAATACAGACTACCGGTAATTACAAATATTTACCTTACTTGTAATTGAATTATAAAAATATTATACATAATATCTTCATTATCAATTTACGTATTCATAAATTGGATGACAGTTCACCCAATAAATTGTAAACTACAACTACTACTATTACAATAAATTGCAACTTGACAAGTATGTTAACTAAAGCTCGCAAGGGACAGAAACACACATTGACATTGCTCAATCTAAATGAATCGATCATATGACAAGAGTTCCTGCAAAATACGGAGAGCTGACGTTGTTTACAAATCCAAACAAGAAAGCTTAGCATTGCGGTCATGGAGAATATCATTTGCATAACATTTAAACATTATCACGATCAAAGAGCGTAGAAAAGTGCTTCTCCATTTACGTAAGAAAGATCTTGGCAAATGCAAATTTAAATGTATCTGACACTAATTATGCGAGACATTTCCATAACATTGTCTTGCACACAATGAGAGAAAATAGGCAGTCATGTGACATTATTCAACCAATCACATTGCAGCTTGTACACTTGAACCAGAAAGCACAACGTAAGCAACTGACCGTACTCGTAGTTGGATAGATAATGCTGAAGTGCCATCTCTAACTATAATGCCTCCTCCTTCATATATTGTAGTCACAAATTTATAATTCACACACAGGGAGAAAGAAAATCCTCCAACTCCCAATCCTTCTGGTCTATGCTCTATCTTAAAAGCATCACTGCCACAAACTTTTCCAGTCATTACATTTTTAATCGAAAGCGAGGGACTGAATGGATATCTTATGTTCTTTCTATGACCAATGTATAAGAGAGACACTTTTAATATATATGGTTTTTCAGGACCAAAACACAAACAAATTATTGTGCCTTGAGTGCAATTATCATCTGCCTAGCATAATTGAGAAACAATGGAAAACAAATGATGTCATGAAACCAAGTGCATTTCAATCATCGTTATTTTCACAAGGCCAAGTTAGATTGAACTCATAATTGGGTAAACATCATTCAAATGAAAAATTTGAGATTAAAAAATATTAGAATAGCTGTTTTATTACCAGTAATTTCTATTGGAGTAAATGCCTAATCATTTTGATTGAGTGTGCGCAACTGGGCGACGGGTAAATGTCAGCGAGGAGAAAATTAATAAGGAACGGGGGCGATTAATGTCACGGCAACAACACCCCAACCAATAATCAGGAAGGGTGAATGGAACTTTATCAATTATATCTATTGACGTGACAAATGGTACCGACTACAAAGCAGCAATAAGCACATGTATGCTGAGATAGGCAAGGTCATTCACATTAGGCATAATAGGCCACTATTCAGCTACAGTTTACACATATTACATTTCTGTAAACAAATGATCTACATAGCAACAAGGATGTAGGGAGACTACATCCTAGCATCAGAGATGCAAATATATTAAACAGAGCAGCTAGGGAATATAATTCTAGATGTCAGCACTGACCTTGCTATGAATGATTTGATAGCAGTCATTCAAATAACAATGCAAAATAGATTGCTGAACTTACCTGTAACTGAAGGGGATTTAACTTTATAGTAAATGAAATAAAACAAATAAAGACTGATTTTTATCAATGTTAAAAAGAGAGAGGATCAGCAATGTCTCATTTTGTGTCTGTATTCAGTTCATCATTCCTCTCCTACACACCAGTCACAACGACATGACCGATACAAGACTTACAAAATAACTAATGAAGATTACATTACCATGAATTGCCACAAAGTTGTTTACTTGTTGGTATGGAGTCAGTATAGCAGTGTGACTGCGGTTTTCTAATGTTGGCAGAACTTTACCAACTGAATACTATTGATACGTATACTACATGCAGGCTACATTGCACCACAAAGATGGTTTTAGATGTCACAATGGCTCTTTGTCCCACTGATTTGATCTTGTGTTGGTACGATATCACATAACACAGCACTCTCTCAAGTTGCTTGCCCATTAAATCCTGAACAAGCTCAAGCTTAGATACACATACTGTAGTCAGGAGTTTGATTTTCCAGGTCTCAAATAGCTGGAGCTCAGCAAAGCCCGAATTGATAGAGGAATCAGCTTGAGTTTTAGAGCATTTACGATCCAAATGTGTCTTCACCAGTGAATTAGTCCGCTAATTGGCTTTGACAGCAGACTACTTCACAAAAAATTCTTGTTCGCTTGGGTTAACAGCTCAAACTAATATCACAACAGTGTAAAAGCCTGATATTCGCATCTTCAATGACATCTAAACTGAGTTATATGTGATCGGGTAAATGCCTCTGGAGCGGAATGACAGGTCTATGTTAAAAATTTGGCTAATAAAGGTGGGCCTTATTAGGAGTTCGTTTAAATAAAACAAAGATGGAATCTAACTTACCATCGCTGTAATCCAAGGCATTCTCCTTCTGTTGTTGATCCCTCTCTCGGCTCCTCTTCACCATGGTGGGTTTGTGATGGAACACCTCCTCAGCCTCCTTCTGCTCTGGGCTCTTCTCCTTCTTGATCTTCGGTGGGGTCGGCTGTGATGACTTTGATGGCTTAGATGGTTTGGATGGTTTTGAGGGCTTGGATTTTTTCTGCTCCTGTCAAAAGGAAAGATAACAGAGAATCGATACAGGAATGTCTACCAGTATGTCGGATATATCGACATCTCTACTCTATGCTATGGTTGCATGGCACTGTTCAGCCCTTTTCAGGGGAAAACAGTTACGTCATTACTTTCAATTTTATTCAATTCAATTCAATTCAAATATACATTTATTTTCTTCCATTCAATTTGATAACATATTTGACATTTGTTCAAACAATACAATCATACTATGTGAGCACTTTTGTAAAATCCATTTCAAAGAGCATTAAACTTGGCTTTGACTGCAAGACTATAGAAGTAAACAGAAATAAAATGGGAAAGAACAATTTATAACGCACTAATTTTATACCAACATTCTTATATATGTTGAGCTCATGTGCATGATCTGTACAACTGGATGATGCCAATAACCATCTGGACTCACCGTTTGAGCGGGTTTTGATTCTTTCGATTCTCGTGATTCTTGTGATTCTTTTGATTCCTTGGATGCTTTTGATGCTTTGGAGTCTTTGGACAATCTTGTTATCCTTCTTCTGACTAGGGCAGGCCTATGGACGGGAAATAATAATGAAATAATATACACTGTCTTGAGAGGTTCTGGTTAAACCTACTGGCAAGAGGAGACTCCAATACTATATTACTATTGGAGTCCCAGAGGCCCTTAGTTTTAACCAGTACCTCGAAAAGAAGGCATGATATATTATATAATGTATCCCCCAAAAAAGTTCATTGCTTCAACTACCGTAAATGACACTTTAAACACTTTTGTTGAACACATTAGAGTATTTAAAATGGTAAGTGAAAGGCTAATGACCTTGCATTTTCTTTTCTCAGTCTTAGTAATTTTTTTTTTAAATGAGACTTTTTCAAATAAACATGAATAAATAAAAATGTTATCTCCTTATAATGTCAAAGGAAAAAAAAAAAGAAGACAAAATAAAGTTATGGAAAATATCTTACCTCAGTACCCTTGGCGATACAATGACACCATCCTTGGGGTAAGGGACCTTCTTAAAGTTTTCTCGCCCACTAGCAACATAGAATTCATGGTCCTCAAACTCTTCTGGCCCTTGTAACTGCCTACCATCGAGTGAATGTAGCCTGGAGGAAAGACAAGCAGATGGAGACGGTGAGAAGATGGCAATGTGGAGAGAGAAAGTTGGAGAGATGTAGACAGAGGGGACAGCCAGAGAGATAGGGAGGGAAGAAAGAGGTGATGACGGGAGTGAGGGAGGGAGGGAGGGAGGGATGGAACATCATGGAAGGGAAAGTGGGAGAGAGAGGGAGAGAGGGGGGGGAGAGAGAGAGAGAGAGAGAGAGAGAGAGAGAAGAAAAACAGATAGAGAGAGCAGTAAAGCAGTAGAGAATAGGAAAGCAAATGTGTCACAAATTTCTTTACACACTCTAAAACAGGATATAATTGAGTAAGTTAACCTAAATGTTTTTTAGTGTTTATACTGGGTGTCTATTATCATCAAATATTAACCATATTCTTAACATCATATTACCTATGAACAAATATGATGTGGTTTGGGCCTTGAACTAAATCAAGTGAACCTTCGTGTAAAGTCTGAAGGGACTTGTTTCATAAGAATTTGGATTAAAACTTTCCCTCAATATTAAAGTAAGAAAATCAAGATAAATGGTCATTAAGTGACCTCCTGAATGATGAAAAGTCAAAGTTGATCTGCATCTCAAGAGGATGACCTACAAAGGGCCTTCCTAGATTTCCTACCCCATTTCAAACTATTTGGCCAGATACATATCCTTTAAAATTACACAAAGTATCCAAAGTACACAAAGCATACATATCTAAACTTAACAACTTATTCAAGATATGGTGAAACTGCTGCTTTCTGAGAAACAACTCCTACGTGTACATACTCCCTTTTCTAAATCTCTTTTTAATCTTATCTTTCCATAAAGTGTTTGTGCCTGTTGCCCTCGTAACAGACAAATAAAGAAAGAGAGATATTGAGAGAGAGAGAATAATATATCTGCACTGGTGCTATAATTAGCATCATAGCAACTGCAACAGTCATGAATTAATAAAGAAAGATGGAAGGAAGGAAGAAAGGGAGCTCCGATGCAAGGATCATATATTCAATGGCGCTAAAGGTTTCTATTGAGATGCCACTGCAGAGCAGGTGACCAGGGCTTCCGTTAGAGGAACCAACGTGGGGTGACTAGCAGGGAAATACACAGGAGGACCTAAGTGTGAGGCGGTCATCAGTTTTGCTTGAGATATATGGCACATTCACACTCTACCCGGCCCTACGCCAGCTGATCAAGCCAATATGCTTTCCTTTTCTCACTCTCTCAGTATTATATCTGGGTCATTACTCTTGTTACAAATGGATATTTTCTTCATTCTTTTACTATCACCTCCCTGTAAGTTTTTGCCTCATCTTAGCAAGAAATGAAGAGGATAACAAAGAAACAAAGGGGACAGATAGATGCATATAAAGTGAGAGAGATAGAAAGAGATAGAAAGAGAGAAAGATAAAGAGAGAAAGAGAGAAAGATAAAGAGAGATAAAGAGAGAGAGAGAGAGAGAGAGAGAGAGAGAAGGGGTAGCAGGAGATACATGTAAATCACAAAAAATATAACAACAAATAGAAAAGCAGGAAAGAGACAGAGAGATACATGTAGAAGGGTGGGGCAGGGAGAGATACATGTACAGTAGATCACAGCAACACTTGGCTATAACATGAAAAATGTAATCAATAACATCATAGAGTATTACACATGTACATGTACATGTAAATATACAAACTAGAATGGAAGTCATGTCATATGCCTGATGTTTGCAAGCTAAGACTGCTTGTTTACACTTTAGGCATAACAAAATGGAATGCTTACTTCCAAACAGCCCCTGTCATGATGTTGACCTTCCGCGTGACCTCGTTTAAGACGACATCATAGTTCTTGAGCATGAACTTTGTGAAGAGGATTTTGACAGCTGGACTGTTGGCATCTCCATTCCGAAAGACGCTGAAAATAAATGAGAAAATTAGAAATAATTAATAAAAAGACAGATACTTTGATTAGTTCTGCAGTAGCAATGAGCATTGTACATGTACATGTAGAAGAAGAATGAATATAGGCAAACATGTACATGTATTTCCTTTCTTCATTTATTCAGGTTTTATTTATATAAAAAGTATGATAAAGAATAGTAATCCAGAGACTAGTGATATAATATTGACCATACAATGGACAACATATTTTGTACATGTATATTTAGAGAAAGAGGGAGAGAGAGAGAGAAAAAAAATAATAACATTCATAAAAATACTGTAATTAGCAACTACTATAGTCACAAGAGAGTGAAAGAGAGAGAGAGAAAGAGAGAGAGACAGAGAGAGAAAAGAGAGAGAGAGACATAGAGAGAAAAGAGAGAGAGGCAGAAAGAGAGAGAGAGAGAGAGAGAGAGAGAGAGAGAGAGAGAGAGAGAGAGAGAGAAAAAGAGATGGTGGTTTAATTTGTACTTACTAGATAACTTTGCTACCAACTGCTATAGCTGCTCTTTTACATCTTGCTGAAACTTTGAGTCTACTGTGCTTGACTGGTCTGATGATAGGTGGAAGCTGAATACAAAGAAAAGGATAAAATTTTGAAAATGATTACAAGATGAATATCTGATATGAATCTAGTAATAATGTACCGGTACTGTAGATCAATATTCCCTGCTTGAAATCCCTTGGAAATTGTTGGGTATTAAGCTCAAAATGCTTTTAATGAATCATTTGTTCATATAATGCATGTACATTATACATGTACATGTATGTTTTTCAACAGCATGAAGTTTCCAGATATACATGTACATGTACATGTACATGTAAACTTCAGACAAAATATATATTTCACTAACCGGTAATATACAATAAAAAATTAAAAAAATTAGTGAACATATTCCCATGAAAATGTGTTTTGTATATATATTTTCTATTCTTGCATTTCTGAGGATGGCACCTAATCTACTGTACATTCAGATTTGATGTACACTATCTTGAATTTTAAGACAAATCTTGAATCACACAATAAAAACATTGATATTTGCCCTAAAATTTTCTTTCTAAGGCAGCGTATGTACATGTATTGTACATCACATCAACAATAACACCAGTACTACATCCAATACACCAAACTGACCCAACACAGAGGATTATTACACAGTTACTTGTACATGTACATGTACAACTGTATATGACAAATGTGAATAAACAATGAAACAAAACAAAGCATAGATGGTAAATTTCTCAAAGCTCCATTATCCCATAATAACAAATGACAACTGCACACTCCACAACGCCATATTGGTCAACTGCATTTCACAATAAATATAACTGATAAAAATGTCCTATGCTTTATAAATCAATAAATCAACACACCTCAATCTCTCCCTTTCCCGCGTTATAAACCCAAGCATCCATTACTGCAGCGCCAGCATAAGAGCTATGAAATTATAAGAACCTCCTATCAAATATGGCACAGAACTGCAGCGCCAGAATGAGAGCTACAAAATTTTAAGAACCTCCTACCAAATATGGCACAAAACATAATGTCTGAATGACTGCATTATACCCACATCTCAAAGTCTCTTGAGATTGTCATGGCTTAGCGAAAGCTCATTATATTGGCAAGTGTAACAATGATCATCACCACGGCACAATGCGGTGGTGTCCGGCACATCTGCGCACTAATTTGCAGAATAATTGCCAATTATTTCTACAAATCAACTTCATGATTGACGCTCAGGGACACGTACATCTACGTGTTATATTTGAGTGTCTTACTTTGATCCTTTTCATCTTCATTCATATTAATGTGAGGACAAAAATTGGTTGGCATGCATCATAAAGTTTGAAAGGAAAGTTTCTGTAGGGGTATTTTGATGAAAGATAAAATAATATTTGAACTTGTAGGGGTTTTGAAAGTTCTTGATCTCTGATACTGGGAAAACATGTACTGTACATCAAAATAAATAAACAAACAAAATATAGTAAATAAACATAACTTGGGAAACCTAACACATACTATCTAAAGTCTAAACTGGGTAAAAGAGGGGTGGGGGGGGGTACAAATTGTGCATGTACATGTACATTTCAGATCGCGATGAAAATGAACCGTTACAAGATTTTCTTGATTGATTTACATGTACTTTAGTTATCATGTACACATGACAGAGCTTTAGTTTGATAGTTGAAGCTATGTTATATTTTCCTTCCCTGATTTTGAGCAGTTTCTTTTCAATGAAACAGCCAAAGGGTCATTCTCTCTTATGATTTATCATGAATGGCCCATGCTAATAACTGCAAACAAATCATTACACTCACGGTAAAACTAAAAGACTAGGACATAACAAGTACAATGTAAGCCTATAAGGGAAAGAACTTTGACTCAATTTTGATTTCTATAGCCTTATAAAAAAGAACCATGGTAATAATTTTTGGGGTTTCCAAATTACCATCCACCATAGTAACCATGGTTTAATGGTTACCATGGTGGATGGTAATTTGGACCAAAAAAAACATGGTTACCATGGTACTTTTTTATAAGGGATATTGCAGCTTTTCAGCAGGATGTCACATGCTGCTTTCCAGGGAAGGCTGAATATTTCTTGACCTTCTTCGCATGAAATTTCAAAAGAAGAGACCTTGCCCTAGTCAACTTCATTCAAGAAAAATCACCTGCCATCAATATTGAATCATTTACTTTAATTCACTGCCATAAGACAGGATGGATGATAAATCTACATGTATATTTGCCACACTCAACTCAGGTGATGTAAATGGGTACCTGGCACCCCGCCCCCCCCCCCCCCCCACTCAGTGTTATTTAGGGTACGCATATGCTTGTTCCCTCTTTTTGAAATCACCCCCTATCTGAGGACTGCCAACATTTCCGAACCCCCCTTTCGCGGGCTTTTCGCGGGCTTTTCCTGCCTTGGAGACCCCCCTAAATCAGGAAAAATGCTCAATGTACCCCCCTAAATTCGGAATAATTTGTCAGGAGTCCAAATAGATGAGAGAAAAAAAGAAAAAACACCCCCTTTTTAAAGATATCTCCGGGTGAAAAGTCAAATACACCCCTTTTTTTACAATTCTCGGGCCAGACTTTGTCGCACGAAAAGTACCCCTTTACCGGACATTTTGGCAACACGCATGCGGTCATTTCGAAACCTGAGTGGGGGGGGGGGCCGGGACCTGGCAGAAATTAATTCCTTGAAATGCTAAAGCGCCATAATGGCAGCCGTGCTAAAGCAATCGGGAGCGCCAGGAGTGTCAAATCTGACAGACATGAGTGCTATACAAGAACCCACTATTATTATAATTTAATATTATCTTAAAGCTGCAACGCTGTCAAGAAAAAAAATCAGTTCTTAGTTCATCCCCTATTTCAAAAACTTAAGTGAACAATCAGTTTCATACACCAGAAAACTTAGAAAACAACATTTGTTATTAAAGGTGTACATCCTAACCAATATGGGTATGGTTTATAAATATTTTAGATTCACGATGGTAACTAAATCAATCTTTGTAGACATGTTGGTCAAATACAGGTACATGTAGTATTCACAAATTTGTCAAAAGACCAGACAGGCAACTGATGTACACATACAAAAAATAATCTGCATTGGTGCAAATAACCAGCCTTGTTTGGTTGCTCAGTAGCCCTCCAGTTGAAAACAGATCAGCTATTGACATTGAAGGATTAAAACCAAGTTTTATCTCAATCTCTTGATTATATACATGTATCCATGGTTCATAGATCACTAAAAGTCCATTAGTGAATTGCAGTTATTTTAATGAAATTGAACTGAAATTGGGAGCGGTCAATTTGTATACCGGTAATAATTTATATAGACCTATTATTTCAGAATTATTTTAGCACAAATGTTAAGAAATTGTCCGATTTTGACAAAGATATATTTATAAGCCTTTAAATTTTGATGAAAAGTGGATAATATTTATATTTTAATTCCCAATTTTTGTTTGTAAGCAATATTTAGATGTTATCATTATACATGTATACCGGTAGTTCCTTTCATTTGTACTTATATATATTTCTAGAATATTGTGTATGATTCTTCTTAATTTGTATGATGCCTTTTAATGATTTGAATTCTGTAAATTCATTTGAAATTTAGTCTTAGCAGGCTAAAATGAGTGAATAAAATACCTTGAATTGAATTGAATTGAAAAGATTACTTTGCCTTTAATTTAGATTAATAAATTCATATCAGTCAAATCTAGAACTATCATATTCCTAAAAAGCAAAGTAATGCTTGTCCTACAGTGCATGGGAAAAAGAGATTACAGACTCTCTATATACCAAACATTACAGTGTATACATGTATTTAATTTCATCTCAGTAAAACTTGAAGCGGAAGGGAGTAATAGGCACTGCAACTACCGACATTTCTGGGAATATTGATTGAGTATTGATTAAATCATTGATTCACTACTCAATGAAATTGCTGTACTGGTCGTGGCCTTGGATAAAGGTTGAGTAAAATCATGACGGATATCAAATTATGGGGTATTTTTCTGCCTCACAACACAACAATGACAATATAATCAAAGAGGTAGATCGACTTGGAATATGGATTTTTGAAACAAAGTCTGATTTATACCAGGATGGTACATTTATGTAAGAATTTACTGCCTCTATTAATGAGTGATATTTGTAATCTGATGATTGTTCTGAATGCATTATTGTACATGTAAAAAAAATATCTGTCAAATAATCTTTAAAACAATTATAGTTTGCTGTAGTTTTTTAAAACTTTTCCATCTCAAATGTCAGTATCTTTATTCCCTCCTGATCATTCTCTTTATGATCACAGCTTAGTATTTTCAAAATAAACACACAAAACAGTTAGATTGATACAAATTCAATAGGTATACTCTATTGATAACACCTTCATGTGTACACTTCAAGGAGTTTCAATATTTGAAAAAGCTCAGTGACACAAATGTACAGGTAAGTAGCGGACGGAGCTCAATGGGGCTCTTATAAGTTATTTGCATCCACTACTATAGATACACAGTGTTTATTCTTAGCTCCTGTGTAACTTTAGGATCAATAACACAACAAAAGCACACCGGAGCTGCAGCAATCAGGGTCTTATAGCTATTGGTGAGAAGAGCAGACAATGCAGGGAGAAGAATTGAAGGAGAAGTGGATTCATTCAAAAGAAAGCGGATTGGAGGAAGAAAACAAAATAATCGATGGCACCTTAGTGACCAGTTACTAAAGCGGGCGGTTGTAATGGGGGTAATAATGCTGGTGCCACTGGATCTAATGACATACTCGAGTCACTTGTGTACCTTTAATTACATGCATGCATGCCAAGATGTAATGGAAAATCACATTGTTATTCCTACATATTTATTTTAATATGTCTACATTTTCGGTAATTTCTACAGGTAACTTTAAAAATTGCGCCCTTTGCTTTGCTTTTATATGGACATTAACTTGTGTACAGGTGTATAGGTATATGGAGGTTAATGTGTATGTGTAACTTAACAGATTTCTACAAGATTTAAAAGATCTACATGTACATGTACATTGTACACGTATCCCTGAAACTTATTGTAAAGTGTGAGGCAGTCCTTCATGTATCAAAGTACTCACACTTGTATCTTTTCTATAACGTACATGCTTGTACAAGAGCTCTCTCTATGCATCAGATCTACAGACTATCTCTATATTTACTAAAAATATATATTTGTACAGGTAGAGGTCTACAATGCACGGGTACAGATGACTGAATGTTTGTCTATATGCCTCGTTTAATATTTTCATTCAGCAATGTCTCCATTTTTTCTATTAGAAAACCCCAAAAGCAAGTAAATAAGATTTATGTGAACCTAACATTTACACTAAATGTGAATGTGAAATGGACCACCACTAACAAATTTACACATGTACATTACTAAATATGCCTCCTACTGAATGCACATTAATTAGTACACTTTACACAATCATAGTGCAACCAATTCAATTAGTTAAAATCAAATACTGGTTCGTGGAAGTCACGTTTTTTTCATTTTAGTGCTAATTAATTAAAGTGATTTTTGTTTTACTCTCAATCCAAACAATCTCAGGTACACTTAAAAGTGCATCGGCTCTACAAGCTTATCGATAATGTATCCTGGCATCATGCATCTTGAAAATGTACAGTATACTAAACTAATGGGTATACACATGAGTAACTAAGGGTAAAGACGGTGTATATATGCATTAGTAGTCTTGGTGACCATTTCAACATGTCTATTGAAGGGGAATGAAAGGGAATGACATGGAAAACATATCAGTGAAAGCAATCTCTTCTACAATGTAAATGTTTCCTGGGGGTGGGGGGGGGGGGGGCATTGTTATGCAAAAACACAGATGACATACAACTGTACATGTACTAAACTGTACTGAATCAAGTACAGTTTTATGTTTTTTGAGGTTGGAACACAAGGACTTGTTTGCTAATGATCTATACCATGACAAAATATTCAAATTGTTTAAAATGGAGAGATCAAAGAAAATGCAATTTTGCTTTAAAGGCCTATCAGGCATTGATCAGATTGATAAAAGCTCTCTAGAAATACAATTTGAAACAACATTTTGGAGAAAAGAATATACAAGTATGTATATTCATTTTGGAGAAAAGAATAAACTAGTATGTATATTTCTGGCCATGCTAAATGTAAACACAGTCTACAATTCTTTTAGAAAAAGGGTCAGTTACTCAATTTGCAACAAAATGTTAATGTTGTATGAATGATATTAAGAGTGAACTATGATATGAAGATCTGTTTCATAATATAAAATAATAAACTAAATAAATAAAAACCCATTCCACCAAAATCAAGTGCCCTGCAACCTTCCATAAATCTCAATCGTAAAGTTGTTAAACGATTGAGGTATTCCATTATTTTTACAGATTTGTATAAATCTTTACAATTTATTGCAAATGGTCAGTATGCAATAAATAATACACACACAAAGCTTATCTTCTCAAAGCCAATTCATTTCAGCTGTGTCAGTGTCATATTTGTATGACCGGAGACTCTAGGCTACTGGAGAGTGGAGACCCCCCACAAATACAGTGAATAAACTCAAAGATCAAGGATATATCTCTCATGAAAGAAAAAGGAAGTTTTATAGAAATCATACTGTTTACACGTCGCTTGGCAACATGGTTTACGTCGCGTGAATGGATGAGTGCTATTACTATTTGCATTAGAGATATGAAGAGAATTGGCACACGCGTGTGTACAAAGGTGAATTTATATTTGATAAGTCAAGTGAAGAATCTGATGCATTGTTACTTTTCATTTACTCTACACTGTATATGAATATGAATTAGTTGATGGTGACACATATACTTTACATACACATAGCAACAGAAATGGACAACATGCATTGCACAGGGGTTAACACCTATATTTAGGCAACCTTTTTATGCCCTTTTTTCATTTTTTGCAGTTAATTAATGTTCCATACACCACCACACACTGAGACAACTTCAAACATACCTTTACAGCTGGATCTAGTGGGTCACTCTGCAAACGATGAATTAAATCAAAATCTTGGTTTTATAATTAATCATAATTTCCCATAAATTGGGAGTCATATTTTAATTTTGTCTATTCTTGTGCTACCCAAATTTTGAAATTGAATACGATTTCATTCACCAAACATAAATATTCAAATCCATGCAAAAACAAATGTCAAATGAAAAAAAAAAATGTTTAGAGCCAGAAAAACCTTAACTTTGTGTTAAAGTTACAAAATACGCTTCTGGCTCCAGACAACAGACAATTAATTAATTGTTTTTCACAAGACTAGGATTTTTTTCTCATTACGAGTCAAACTTAAAGGAAACCTTGCACCAAGAAATAAGTGAAGTTATTGTGAGAGATGTACCTGTTCTTGCCTATCAATCATAAAAGATTCCCCACCAAAGTGTATGAGAGATGTAAAGCAAGTTATTCTTAATAAAGCATACCGGTAATCACAAGTTTCTCAGCACTACATGGGCATGTCCATTTTCTTTATAATGTGACGTACTGAGTGGAGTCCTTTATCAAGTAAACATATCCAAATTTATGGATACTTTATTACTTTCTTCCCAAGTGTGTGTGCATGGTGCTGAAATATTTCATTCACTATATTTTGTAATAATATTTGTCAGATTGAAAAATTGCATTGTTGATGCACTTTTGGGGTGACATGTATATGAATTAGATTTGTCAACTGCTTTAATTTTGTAATTTTGTAAATAAAGGAGTTATAATTTCCCCCTCTTAAACATTTTCACCAAATCTTAGATAAGCTATGATTTCCCTCATTGAATAGCATAGGTTAAATGTTCCTGAATTAAAGTGTCTCCCCAATTAGAGCTTGAAAGCATGATCCATGACATGTACAAGTTTGGCTGGTAAACTACAGTGTATGTCACATTATCAAGAAAATGACTGCATCCATGTCACACCGAAAGACATTACATCATGTAAAGAATATCTTCATTCATGCATGTACTTGTATATCTCGCATACATTTTTGTATGGAATATTGTAGGTAGATTAATAGGAAGGAATCAAATTCATCTTTCAGCATACTTTCACTTATTCTTTGGGGTACGATTTCCTTTAAACTGAGGATGGAACGGTGATGAAAAAAGTCTGTTCTTTCTGTTCAAAACAAGTAGGAACTAATAGTAATATGTGTGTTCCAAATAAAAACTGCAAATGTGATGCAGAAAATGAAAATGAAAAGTTTGTGATTGCATGAAAGATGCATGCTTTTCTTTCTGATGTGTACTTTCTCACAGCAGCACTTGACATGAGTCATAATAATTGTTACAATTGAGCAAACTTACCGATAATCTGGTCTTTTGTGGAGTTAAAGTTGTGATTTTATTGTACCTGATAGAAAAAGAGAGAGGAATAAGATTATACTGAATTAGACATTGTCATAATTTACAATTACACAAATAAAATCTTCAGAATTCCATGATTAATAAGAGATTTTGTAAGACAATTATATTTTCAAGATTTAATTCTAATATACACTGTAGTGTAGTGTGCCTCATAATAGTGTTCTAGATCGATTGCACATTATAAATGACCAAAGGGGTATTGTACATGAAGTTTGTCCCAATTGACAACACATGTACTGTACTTTATGTAGATATTGTATGTAAATGTATGAAAGTATATCAACCAGCCAAAATTTTGTTTTAGATGTTGAAGATGAAATTCGTACATACTGTACATGTACAGACAGTTTACATTAAAATAACAACTAAATTATTCATATCCTTACCAAGTTTCATATTTTTTTAAGGATATGAAAATTTGATTTGTCCAGATTTACGTTCTTGAGATCAATGTTACATCTAAAGGTATTTAAACAAAGGCCTTAATTAAACCAGTGCACCTGTCATTCTTGAGTTACAAAAAACATCAATTTTACCATGGGTATGGACGATTTAGTTGTTAACTGTACATGTACATGAACAGGAACAAGACTTGGAATTTTGTAAAGTTTTCTCACATAAAATTTAAGTACACACAATTTTTTTCTCCAATTCACTGTATTAAAGTAAAAGTATTATTAATTAGTGAAAAGGAATTCAATTTAAAAATGAGAAGCAAAAGGGCCAACAAAGGCTTGCTGAGTCTTGCTCCTCGAATATCCTAGCAAAAAATCATCTTGAAAGATGATCTTTAAGAGAAAATTGTAGGATTTTCCATGGGATGTAATTCAGTTTCTTATCGTTCTTCATAAACATTAATCAAACTGTGTCAGCCGGTCTAGGTGTTGTCTATTGTCTCATGTTATCACACAACCTCCTCCCTCCATAAATAGCAGTAATCACGGAAGAATCCTGGATCGATGAACAGGCTTAGACCTACAACATCGTGTATTAAAGTAAAGTAAGTAAGTAAGTAAAGATGGGCTCATTTGGCTAATTAAACTTGGATATTCAATTTTTTTAAACATGTATAATTTTTTTTTTAAAGATGACCAGAGGAAAAATTGAATGATATGCTGCATGTATTACCTTGAGTTTACCACAATAGGACCTTTTTTCATGGAAATGCAACGTATTCAGTGTAACTACATGTACATGTACATGTATCAATAAATGTAACACATCTGACAAAAGCATGGAAATCCAATCAATTTTTATTTGCTTGACCTTTTTTCTGAACTAGAAATCTACAAAATAATATAGACCTACATTGTACATAATGGACCAGTATATCTTTATAGTACAGGGCCCTTTAGTTTTACAGCTCAAACCACATGCATCTGACCAAAATTTTAACTACTGTACTAAAAAGAAATATATAGGCCTACCAGGGTTGGCCAGTATAAAGGACTGGAGTGGAAACACTGAGCGGTAACTACCGCCTAGCAAAATGTTTTAAAAAAGAAGGAACTACTCCGAAAACAATATTTTAAACAAGAAAAAACCATAGCCCTAACATATTTAAAGTTTTAAACTTTGTCCATTTCCGCCAAATTTGAATTTGTAAAAAGTATCTAGACTACATCAGTAGTATGAATTTCAGACAACTCGCCCTGGACAACTCGACACAATACCCTGGACATCTCGCCACAATACCCTGGACAACTCGCTATGGCGAGTTGTCCAGGGTGGGGTGCCTTTTCGGACAGCTCGCCACACTTTTTTCCCCCTCATGATTTCTAGATCTAAAATCCCTCATCTTAGATGAAATTGTCATTTTATGTATTCATTATTCTTTTATAAACACAGTGAGGGATAGAAATCATGAGGGGAAAAAAGTGTGGCGAGCTGTTCGAAAAGGCACCCCACCCTGGACAACTCGACCGTGACGATTTGTCCAGGGTATTGTGTCGAGCTGTCTTTGTGGCGAGTTGTCTGGACTCCTAAATGTACATGTAAACCCTGCACTTGGATGTACGAGTATAAATTTGGGTGTTGGAAAAATCGGGGTTAAGTTTTCTCTAAAAGAGGATCCGAGACATTACGGTAGATAACTTCACACAGGCGCGCACCCGTCCGCAACCCACCATCTGTATGCACTTGTCTTGTGTAGGGGTTTGCAGTGAAACCTGTGAAAAAGTGTATAGATCTACTAGACCTATATCAACGTTTTCTGAAAAATACTCCAAAAATAAAAATAAAATTGACACAAAACAGGTAATAAACATAACAAATTTTAAGTTTTAACTCATGATCTTTATTTGGACATTTAGACCTAGGCTAGGGTCTAATGAATATTTACTTCATTTTGGGTATGTTTTAGTAGGGTATCTCCACGCCGGCGTTACTTACACTTGTTACAGGTCAAATTTTGGATAGGTTTCTGAACAAGCGCCGAAAAATCAACTGACATCAATTTTGACTTTGTCAAACTTGCGTTCCGACTTCAGTATGGCCTGATCTTCTACTAGCATGACTAACTTTATCACTAGACTACTTAGTACTTAATACGCCGAAAAATCAACTGACATCAATTTTGACTTTGTCAAACTTGCGTTCCGACTTCAGTATGGCCTGATCTTCTACTAGCATGACTAACTTTATCACTAGACTACTTAGTAGTACTTGACTCTAGAGTAGAGGCTGAATACTTACTGGTGTCTCTTGAACCCTTCAGCACCAGCTGCAACATAGAAATGGTTATTTTCAATGCCTCCTAAGTCCGAAATTGTATTCCTGCCAGTTGGTGTAAACACTCGTCTCACTGCCCCACCATTTCTCGCCTTCACTCTTGCTGTGACGAGCTCAATAAATGAGTCCCAGTTTTTAACTTGACGTGGGTTGACAACAACCTTTTTGCACTGAAAGTTCGTATCTCCATTCCGATACACATATATGCTTTTGGCTGGCGTTGATTGAAGAGTTGTCCCAGATGCCATGGTGAAAATTAAAGTCTGAACGACCACTAATTTGGCCGACAGAAAAAATTAAAAAGTTGTAGACTCTAGGTTAGTGCCTCGGATCGGATCTCTTCACATTCAGCAGCAATTAACTTCAGCGGCGATCGATGAACTACGCCCGCCTGTAGAGCAGGGTCCTGTAACATGTGCAAACTCACTCTCACTTCTCGAGCTTCTTCGGAACACCTCTGCAAACATCAAACATCACCAGTTCTGGTGAACATCTTAACTGCATCTTGCTGTTTCATATTCTTGATGAAGATTTTTTCAAATGTGTTTGTCTTTCTCACTCATTGCAGGTCGAAAATATTTTAGTTTTGTTTGCGGTTTGTCGGTAGTTTCTTGTGTTCTTGCGGCAGCTTTGTTGCGTGCATGAATTGATCGCGAGAGTACGTCAGCAATGCATGATGGGACGACCTGTTTACACGTATCGGCACGGCCGGTATTAGATGGGCGCCGACATTTTGCGCACTAAATTTCACATTTCTGTGCGTGGATACGTTCTTTTTCTCTTCTCATCTCATGCATATTCATTCCCCCCTGAACAACTGTCGAATCGATAACCAGGATTTTTGATTGTACCTCTAGGTTCAGTTAATCAAGCTCGTTCCAAAACTATATTATTTGTCCATATTTGTTTTTGCCAAAATATTCTAAATGCGATCTGAAAATGACCTTATTTGTCACTTTACGACACTTAAAATTCAAGGTTTTTTTAAGTTGTCATGGCAATAAAATACAATTTTTTTTAATGATCTCATGTATATATTTTGATTGCTCATCATTTTCTCCTCAAATTGATCATTTGGTTTTACAAGTCTCGTTGGGCAGATTTTAAGCTACGAGTCCTCAAAGATAAGGTAATTTTTTCCAATTTCTCCTAATTTCGCACCTTTCACCCGAAATCGTAGTACATTATTGAATATGGAGCAAGATACGAGAATTGATAGTTATCATACAATTTATTATGATATTTCTGATGATTTAATTACCTAGTTTTGCAGATTTATAACGTGAAACAAATACTAAACTGAGTTTGAAAATACAACAAAAGCAGCTGATTTATTATATTTAGCGTGTACGCGAACACGTGTAGCCCGCTTCGGTCAGGGTAGTGTAACGCCACCCTACCGTTGTGTGAACAATCCCACATGCAGATAAATGTGTCTTGCGCACATTTGGAAGCATAAACACAAGTTTAAAAAAATATTAAAAATCGCTCGAATTGAATTTTATCATGACATTTTTAGATTATGTTTCTTTAGAATGTTGTTTTTAGATATGCACATGTCACAAGATTTTTTTTCTATTAGATTAAAAGAAAATCAAATATTTCTTGGGCATGGTCGGGAAATTTTTTATCGCCTGATGAGTGATGTGTGTTATGTTATTAACTGAAGCTGAGCCAGGTGTAGACCGAAAGCTTCAGTCTCTATAATCGTCGGTTGTTCCACTGAGACTACGTCTGGCTCCACTAGACCTCCGGTTATAGGTCTAGTGGAGCCAGACGTAGTCTCAGTGGAACAACCGACGATTATATTCATTCCCCCCTGAACAACTGTCGAATCGATTGCACCTCTTTGGAACTTTTCAAGCAGAAGGTGCAACACATCAAGCTCCGTTGAGCTTCAGACTGTTTTTTAGCTGCACATAGAATTCTTGTAGAACCTTTTTACTTGCACTGTACACTCGGCACTTGACAAACACAAGGTACGATAATACGCCAACGGCGGACTGTACTATACTGGAAGAAGAAGAAGAAGAAGATTATAGAGACTGAAGCTTTCGGTCTACACCTGGCTCAGCTTCAGTTAATAACATAACACACATCACTCATCAGGCGATAAAAAATTTCCCCTGACCATGCTCAAGAAATATTTGATTTTCTTTTAATCTAATAGAAAAAAATCTTGTGACATGTGCATATCTAAAAACAACATTCTAAAGAAACATAATCTAAAAATGTCATGATAAAATTCAATTCGAGCGATTTTTAATATTTTTTAAACTTGTGTTTATGCTTCCAAATGTGCGCAAGACACATTTATCTGCATGTGGGATTGTTCACACAACGGTAGGGTGGCGTTACACTACACTGACCGAAGCGGGCTACACGTGTTCGCGTACACGCTAAATATATAAATCAGCTGCTTTTGTTGTATTTTCAAACTCAGTTTAGTTATTGTTTCACGTTATAAATCTGCAAAACTAGGTAATTAAATCATCAGAAATATCATAATAACTTGTATGATAAATATCAATTCTCGTATCTTGCTCCATATTCAATAATGTACTACGAATTCGGATGAAAGGTGCGAAATTAGGAGAAATTGGAAAAAATTACCTTATCTTCGAGGACTCGTAGCTTAAAATCTGCCCAACGAGACTTGTAAAACCAAATGATCAATTTGAGGAGAAAATGATGAGCAATCAAAATATATACATGAGATCATTAAAAAAAATTGTATTTTATTGCCATGACAACTTAAAAAAACCCTTGAATTTTAAGTGTCGTAAAGTGACAAATAAGGTCATTTTTAGATCGCATTTAGAATATTTTGGCAAAAACAAATATGGACAAATAATATAGTTTTGGAACGAGCTTGATTAACTGAACCTAGAGGTACAATCAAAAATCCTGGTTATCGATTCGACAGTTGTTCAGGGGGGAATGAATATGCATGAGATGAGAAGAGAAAAAGAACGTATCCACGCACAGAAATGTGAAATTTAGTGCGCAAAATGTCAGCGCCCTGGTAATGTTGAGACGCGCGTGCTTACGGCGAGCCGTGCTGATACGTGTTTACAAAGCGTGCGTGTCAACATCTATGTTGTCCATAGTAACCGTATTGAAGAGCTGACAAGCCGATGGATGTGAGCTGTATCGCACGCACTCTTGTTCTCAACAATAGGCCGAGTATACAAACTAAATCAAGCTGTCTTTTGCCCAATAAACTATACTTTTGTTTGACTTAGTAGAGCTTATTACAACAAGCTACAAGTTTGTACATGAAAACACGATTGGAGGGGTCGACTTATTGTGCATATAATATTTAACTGTTTCTGCGATAAAATTAATGATGATGACAACAACAACTAGATCTATACTAATACAATAATATTAATGATAATGATATTTAAAAAAATAATAAAAACAGTAAATCCTAATAGTAATTAAAAGAAATGATTACAATATTACTACTACTACTAGCAATTATAACAATGGTCGTCATCATGTGGCGGTCCGATGATATATACAACAATGCTAGAAGCATTGGTGGTAGCAACGGAAATATCATTACAAAAGAGAACATAAACTAAAAAAAGCCAATTAAGGAGAAGAAGAAGAAGCGGAAGAAAAAGAAGCCGGAAAAAGAGAATAACAAGAAGCCGGAAAAAGAGAATAACAAGAAGAACAATAAAATAGGAAGGAAAACAAAGACAGAAGAAAACAGGTTGATGTGGAGAGTTCCTGTTGGGAAAATCATTTGTTCCCGTTTGACAAAATAATGCGATATATAAGCTTGTTCGTCTCATGTCGAGGGGAGGGGGGGGGGGTGTCCCCCCCCCTATAACATGACTGTCTACGCACTCGCATCCAGAAAAAGCGTCGAAATGGTGTCTTTTTCACATAAAGTATACGGCGTCGTCGACAATTTCTTCAAAAAGGGGTGTTTTTTAAGCACTGATTGAGAATTAAAAACCAACCAAAAAATGGTACTTTTTTCAGGTTCACAAGTTTCGACGTCTTCTTACATACGCCATTAGGGTCCATTTCAGAGGTTGATGGACACGGGTGGGTAGCACTTGTATATGAGAGTGACCCCCCCCCCCCCGAGTCCCTCCACATGCACGGGGGGGGGGGGTGTCTTATGGTCACTTAACTTAAATGGCCATATTTCTTAGAATCTTATGTATCGAAAGGTCAAAGCATTTTGGCGAGTACATGCCTTGTTAACCAGACTTTGTGACCCGAATTTAAAAAGGTTTAAACTTAACGCATGGTTTAAACCCGTATTACACATGGTTTAAAATTAGCCAAGTTGCCTTGCACGTACGTGTCTAATATTGGACCTCTAGCCGTGTCGAGCTTATTTTGGTCTGATTTTAGACCATTGGTTATGTAATTGCAGATTTAAACCATTACATGGTTTGAATTTAAACCTCCTTTGTGAACTTGGGCCTATGTGGCCGGTAGGTCAGTTGATTTGAAACAGTAATTTGAATAAGTTTACATAA
Organism: Strongylocentrotus purpuratus; assembly: GCF_000002235.5. Classification (NCBI taxonomy): domain Eukaryota; kingdom Metazoa; phylum Echinodermata; class Echinoidea; order Camarodonta; family Strongylocentrotidae; genus Strongylocentrotus; species Strongylocentrotus purpuratus. The sequence goes on along the minus strand of NW_022145613.1, from coordinate 6,820,821 downwards.
AATTAATATACAAAATCTTTCAAGAGTTATGTTAGACAATAATTATTGCAAAGGACACATTTTTATGATGGTAAGTTATATGTGATGCATACTTTCATAAAATTCATTTAGGCAAATCTTTGGTAAGCCTCCAGACCAGCTAGGACACAACCCAATCATGCAAGAACTGCCGTAGCGTTTACGTATTTTATTCTACCGAGAGCGCGAATGCAATCGCAATATACAAAGAATTATGCTCTTAAAATTTGGTGCCCAGAAACTTCTTATTAATGACTAAAACGCTCTGCACAAAGTTGTTTACATGTATTGTGAGCGCACAGCGCAGTCAGTGACGCAACAATACATGCGCATCTGAAAACATGCGGCCTTATATCTAAAAGTTCGTTCAACCATGCAGGCATTGGCGTGACATGACAGCGCGTGGCAGACACTCGACGCGCGTAGTGGAACTAGGTCAGTATCATCATGACGTAATAAAACTTGATTATGACGTAATATTCACAAGCGCTAGTATTGTGACGCAATAGTCAGCTGGGATTGTCAACGGACTTTGCGGTTTTCAAGTGCGTGTCACATGCAATAAACACATAAATGTCTTGTAAGACAAATTACACGCCACAAATATTATCTGTATCTATTAATTTTATTGACATGCCGAAAAATCGCACATCAGAAGAAAAAAAAATTCTCTTGTCAAATGCTTATCTAATCACTGTAAGCAGCAACATCAGGGAAGAAAATTGTACGGAGAGATACAGAATTTGATTATTATAAATTCCTGATTAGTGTTCATTTTGTCATAGCATAGGGGTCTCGTGGTGTAATGACTAATTCACTTGACTCTCAATTTAATTAATGATTGAGGGTTCGAATCCCAGCTCGATACTAACGTCCTTCGTTGAAGACAATAATTCACATTAACCATTCTCCAGCCAGGTGAAATTGAGTATTTTTTGTATTTTTTTGTTGTTGGTATTTTATTTATTTAATCACGGTTAAAAAACCTGCTATCAGCTAGAAGCTGCTTTTCAGCAAGGCCGTGAACAACAATTGAACACAACAAGTAAACGAATACAAAATTATATACAAAAGAAATCATAAACATTATCATAACAATATAATAAGATGAAAACAAACAAAATGAATTAAAAATTACTTGGATAACAGAAACGATGGAGGGGGTGTATTATTTAAGAGAGGGATATAAGACGTGCGAATGTTCCCAGGCTATTTTCTAATCGGATGTTTGCCGGTAGGTTATTGAAAAGTTTTGTGGCTGAATAGAGAGGGCTCTTTCTGAGGTAATTTGTATGTGGTCGTGGCAGTTGAACTTGGCAATCGATATTACGTAACAGGTAGTTGTGTGATTTAAGATGGATCCGTGAGCATAGTGAGGGTGGGGCTATGTTATTAACTAATTTGAATACAAGTAAAATTGACTCCTTATTCCATCTTTCTTCGAGTTGATCTACATTTAGCGTGTTATACAAAATGGCTCTATTGAAACGATTATTTACCTCTAAAACGTACCTTAACGCTCTATTCCGTAAAACTTGGAGACGATTTAGCTGGCTTTCATTGCCATTTCTCCAGAGTCAAAGATTGGTTGAATTAACGATTTATACAAAAGGAGAGCAGTACTTCTCGGTACATAAAATCTGATGCGCTTTTTTTGTATTCGTTCATGTATTCATATGTCAATGTACTTGTCAATTGCTATATAAGGAAATAATAATTGCAGGGCCCTCAGGAAGAACAGCGTTGATGATAATGATAATGAAAATGTTAATATTGATTCCATAAATAAATGACTGAATACATTGACATATGAATACATGAACGCATAAAAAAAACATAAATACATACATCCATATATACTCTACGTTTATATCTTCCAGGAAGGAACTACATGTGTATTTTAACGCAACGCCAGTATCGTGTATTTTTAATTAATTTATACAGTAAAACCCGATTATAAAGACCGTTCAAGGGAGACAAGAAAATTGTATTTATGAGCAGATGGTCTTCATGTACAGGCTCACTTAGTATATATTTCAATGAGAAACGATTTTTTTTTTCTTCATATAAAGGTGGTTGTTGAAGCAGGTTTTACTGTATTGCATATATATTAAGGAATGCTTTGTAGGACTACCTACTAATTATGTAACTTGTATTTACATGTACATGTACATGCAAGTGTGTTTCATTATGACAATCCCATCACAACCCTCGTGTTTTAAGGACCCGCTCCTTCTTCCATATTGGTAATTGTTCAATTGAGTTTCTATTCATTTGATACAAAAAAGGAAACGTGTTATTTTTAATCCGAAACTGACTTTGAATCTGAAAGTAGACACTAGATTAGGAAATACGGTATGTTGTAATATGGTGTAAATACCTTGGACGTGCGTTGATACAATACAAGGCTGTACATATCAGGCTTGATCTGATTTAAATTAATAGATTTATTTATTTCCGTTTCAATCATGTACAATATACATATAAATGCATTACTTGGCACAGAAACAATGGATTAAGTTCGTATAAGACACAGAATAGAAAATAATAACGGAACACTGCTGACCGTAATGTTTACATGAAATAACTATGCTATAACTAAACGAAAATTATGATTTGAAACTCAGTATTTTTCTACCTATTTCATACGTCACTTTACGAGAGATTTCTTCTTCTCTGTCACGTTTATTATGCCCATATATACTGTAGAATTTAATTCATTATATATTTTAAACGAAATATTCCTGCCGTGTTGGAGAAACACAAAGGCATTGTGTCACATTTACAACTTTCAAGATTTATAGTTTAAGGCAAACAGAGTTCAAAGGGTTATCCCGTCAAATTTTCTTTTGAATACAATTTTGCGTTAACAATCATTCGACTAATAAGTGTCTGAAAATGACCGTACTTGTAAAGCATTGGAACAATTAAACAACAGAGAATGATTTAAACAAGCAATACTTGCTTGTGAAATCGGTGAATCTTCACACTCCTGCCATGTTTCATACCTATACCTTCGTAACAACAAACTTTTTAATCTTTAATGAGCCTTATAAAATGTGACCATATGTAGAAGTGATATAATCACTGTATATCAATAGTTCTTGCTTTCATATTGGCCGTTTCTTTCAGACTACAACCTGAAGAGAATACAACTTTCGTAAAACGGAAAACATTCTATTTTGGGAGTCATCTTTTCTCATCAGTGTTAGATGTGGACACATTGTTCTACGTCTGATGCTCCTCTGTTCCATGTCTTTCTTCCATCCGGACATTCAAAGCACATCGTCTGTCCAATCAGTGACTGAAACGTGTGCAGGGGGCATTGGATACAAGGAGATAAACCGGATGTTGAAAATTGGCCTGCTTCGCATTGATCTGTAAAATACATAATCAAAAGTGTCTATGTTTTATTTGATAGTTGTTTTACATTATACAGCATTCCATCAGTTTTAGCTTAAAATAAAATGAGTTTAGTTTTTATACTTATAACAACTTTGAGTTTGGTTATAGCGTAAATTCTTCGAATTACTGAAATTTTAATGTTTACATCTTGCTTCCACATGAGTTGAGGTGGATTCTTTTTTAATTTACTATAGTATTTGTACAGCTTACCTTCACAATCAGCCTTGCTGGGACTGCCCTTGTGTTTCGTAGCCTGACCGGTGTCACATGACTTGCAGCTCACCTGACCATACTCGTCCTGGTAGAGTCCATAACCGCATTTGTGACACGCACTAGATATGGTGTCGTAGTAGTGACCAGTCGTACAAGCGACTTTGAAGGGAACAACAAAATATGTTACCATAATTAGTCTAGCTTTATTGGCCAGAAAAAGAAAAAAACACACAATTTAATGTTCTAATGTGGAAAATAGTGTGAAGGACTGGAGTCTCTTGTATCGTCAGCCCGCAATCGTTAATAGCGTCCCAGTATCGATCTCTTGATCGCAATTTATACACAATTTGTTCTTGAAAGAGAAAATTGTCATAAAAAGCCAGTATGATACCATTTAATCAAGAATATGGCTATATCCTTCATCATATGAGTTGGTTAACTTACCACAGCTGGTGTTATTGCGACCAGCAACGTAACCATCAGGGCAATCTATGTAGTGTTCGCTGATCAATAAGTAGGCGTCTGGCGCATATTCACTTTCAGCATGAGGTTTCATGAAGAAGCTGAACCTTCCGCTATCTTCAGAGACGGTGATGTCCAACACTTCTCTTGCCAGATCCTGAAGCTTCTCCTGTGCCACCTTCACGTCATTGACTTTAGATACACCGACACCTAACTTCATCGAGATGTGCATCTCCTGGAGGCCTTCGAATAGACTTTCTTCGATGTCGTCAGTAGTCTTTTCGATGTCTTCTACAGGCGATTCTTTGGCACTGTGGCGTAGACGTCGTCCGACCAGCGCACGCTTTCTTCGACGACTGGTCGGCCAGCCGCAAGTGATGGCGACGTTGTCGACCGTACAGTCCTCATTCATTTTGCAGATGTCACTGTGGACGGACTTCTCGATAGTTTCGATGAAGGACTGTGCGATGTCGGACAAGGTAGCTGGACTACCACACTGACCACTGTAGTAGAGCAGGTCTGTCGGAAGGTTGATCTTAGTGGGGTCTCGCATTTCTAGATTAAAATTAGAACATGAAGGAAGAGGTTTCATATTTTGTGTTCAATTAACATCTATTTCACATTGCATTGTTAAATAAACCATCTAGTCCGCATTAGAATTACAAGGTCGATGCCAAATTATGTAGATGTCAAATCTAGCGGTACCTAAGGAAGCCGAGGCCAAGTTATTAAGAATCAAATGTGAAAGAGAATGATTCTTTAATTAGGTTTACTACGAGGCCTAACATCAATCTACTTATTAGTGGTCGCTCGAAAATTTCAAAGACGAAGGCTGTATTATGTGCAAATCTCCTTTTGCGAAAGATTTTCAGAAGTTGAAATTTATTGGGGAAAGAAGTTCTCATATACGGACAACAATACGGACCTGCCGATTGTTCGCAACTAGGAAAAAATCACTGCAACTTTAACATTCGGTCTATTGTAAGAACGATGCTAATACACATTTATGAGGAATTCTGGAGAGAATCTCACCCATCTTTTATCAACATAAGACTGTACGTATCTGGATACCTTAAAGGAAAAAAAACTCTTCCTCCTTGATGGATTTGCTGGTATCCTATCCTGAACTTACGTGAGCAGTCAGGCACATACGAGGTAGGATTCCACTGTCCAGATGAGCCGCATGTGAACACATCGGTAGCAGGTTGGAATGGACTAGGAGCAGGGATGTCATAGTTATCATTACATGACATGCTGCAGTATCGACCGTAGGCCCAGGTATCACAAGATATGGCACCGTGACCGGGTGTGCGAAGCTTTAGACATGGCATTGCTGTCATCAAGAATGAACATAAAATTATAGGATTAAGCTCTTTGGCCGGGCGATGGCAATTACTGACACAAATAAGATCTTTAAATGCTATTAGTGTTAATTGCATCGTGTATATTTTGCTAATGTATCATAAATATGTGCTTACTCTAAATAGATTTTGCCAGCTTTAATATTGTTACGTACATCGAACGTTTCGCACTGATAGTACTCGAAATGATTAATTTCAAGTCAATGTATATTACTTATTAGTCTGCACATAGTTACAGGGCATTTATTCTTGAGTGAAACATGACGGCATGACTTGTTCAAGTTGAATATAGAAATATGAGTTTATATAGACAGCACCCATCTTAAGCATTATTGTAACCGGGTAATCAAAGACACATGCTTACGTTCGATATTGACATAGAAGTCGCAGATCCCACTCAGTCCATTCTTCATATTAGTAGCGGTGTATATCACGTGGTTAATTCCCCATGGCAACAGAACGCTGTTACAACCATAATTACAGACGAGTCGCACCTCAACCCCGGTGATTTCCCTATATGTCGGTTCATCCCAGGTTACTGGGGTCATATCCAAGCTTGTCCGCAAAATTTGGTCTGGTGGGCACGTTAAAAACTCGGGTACAACCGTATCTACCAGTAAAAGAAGGAACAAAACATCATTAATAATTAATGTGGAAGATTTTGTGTTTCGTATAAATTGTTGTGGATCTGTAATCTATTTTCAGTGGGCTTTTAAGGAATTCCTTTTATTTCCTTATATAAGTTGTTTCGAGTTATTTTTCACTTCATTCAATTGAGTGTACACATTCTTTGTGACAGAGCTTTATTTTTGGTGTAGTTAATCATAAACAAGGGAGTTTGTCCTTTTATTTGAGAAGTACATTCTGACAGATTGTGATCCTTCTTTGTTAAATAAAGGCGTTGGCATTTGAAACAAAACACTTTTTTACCGTGTATCTCGACATCAAAAGTGCACAAGGCAGCATTCCCCGCGTCGTCCCGGAAGTGATACTCGCAAGTAGTATCCGCAGTGAAGTTGTAAGGCGATGTGAGGTCCGCAGGAACTGTCCATGTCTGCAGCGTCTGGTCGAAATTGTCCGTAGCCGTTGGTTTTGAGAATGTGACTTCCACTCCCCAGTACTCAGTTCGTTGGGCGACCAAAGAGCTTGGGCAGTGCGAAATGGTTGGTGCATGATCATCTAAACAATCACAAGCAAAAAAAAAGATTATACGTGTTCGAAGAGACCCTTAATGAATGTGGTACATCTTGGGGGACAATCACAGGTTTCAACCATTATAATAATGGTTGAAACCTGAGTCATTCCCAGTCAATGCCTCGGTACCCTTGAGTAAGTCATTCATTCCAGTGGATAGGACTACTTAAAGCGCATATCTCCTGCATACTACTTACAAACATATCTCGCCTGCTTAACCATCAAATTAAATAAACAACAATCAATGAAACCAATAAAAAAGAGAGAGATAGGGGAAGAGGGAGAGTATCACGTCATCCAAATCAAAAAGTGTATTTGATCCAGTTATAAATCATTTGCAAAATAGTTTAAAATAGGTGAGAATTTACTCCTTTACGCTTTTTGTTAATCGACTAATATCGAAGACATCTAAAAGAAAGCGATTTCATGGTTTATTATACCAGTCCTGTTAAAAAACACAAAGAGTAAACAGTAAACACATTTACAGTACTTAGTATCAAATGTGTTCCTACCTGTGCATGTGGGTTGGGTGCCGGTCCATTGGGCCGCGTTACCACTAACCTCTTGGCAAACACGTTGAGATGACCCCGATAGAGTCAGTCCGGTGGCACACTGGTATGTACAAACTGACCCTACAGAGTTGGACAGTGTTGAGGAGAACTAGGACTACTGCAGCGGATCACTGCAAATATATTCCCAATGTGGAGATGAGTTATTTTCTTAATTAATTCAAATTAATATAAACTCTGTGTTTTGGCAGGCCCAAGCTTTATTGCCAGCCTTTGCGTTACATCTGATTTTATATTTGGCCTCATATAAGGTCCATCATCTAAGTTGATTCCAGATCAATATATAAGACCTAGCTTATTTAAAGATAAAGGTGAGTTCTGGTAATGCGATTGCATTGTGAAAGAAAAGGTGTGGAATGGATCAGAAACAGTTGATCATGTAGCATGTAAGAATTGGTGTGCACTGCAAGGTTATGGAGTCATCAAAATCATAATAAATTTGGCCGAGTCTTGGTAAAGTAACAAGCACTGTACACAGAAAGCTATATATGGGACAACACACATGGTGTCGGGGCTAGTACTACCTTGATTTCCTTGTCTTTCTATGCTCATTACTCAGCCAGTATACATTTTCTTCCAAAATTGTTTGGCACATGTCATTTATTTGTAACCTTGAACATTCAGTGTATGTTTCGCCGTTTTGATTCTGTGAGAATTAATTTTTTTAAACTTTTTTTTACCAGAACTGGAGTTTATCTTTAAGGTCAAATACAAAGTGAAATACACCTTTGGTTATCATATCTGACGAATTCAATACTATGTGTTGTTATTTGTACAAGGAGGGAGGGGCGATATACTTGTGGAGTAAAACGTAATGGATGGTTCCAGAGCATAGTTGGATATCAAAGATTCTAACATCCGTATTTGTACTAGATAATATATCATACAAATACAGACGAACTCGCTGTTCGAATTAAGAGGAGGCGGCGGTAACCCGGGTAATTATTAGCCCTGTAACTTGACGTGAGACGTGATTCGACAGATTTATGTCGGTTGATATTTGAATATTTAAATAAATATTATTTGTTACTGACTGGTGATTGAAGAAGTAAATATCTACCATTGACAGTAAAGGAAACGGTACAAGATGTAGACGATCCACTAGTGTCAGTGGCGGTGTATGCGATGCTGTGTGTCCCTTCGCCGAAAGAAGACCCAGATGGAGGACCACTTCGGCTGCAGGAGCAGAAGGAGAGGGAGAGAGAGAGAGAGAGAGAGAGAGAGAGGGTAAGGATCGAAGAAAAAGAGATAGAGGGAGGGGGCGGGGTATGTGTAGCAGATATTATAAAGAGAGCAAAAATGAGGCAGTCATCGAAAGACCCATATATATATATATGTTTCAGGATAGGAGAAGGGATGCAGCATTAACAGAAACATATATGAAAAATATTGAGAGAGAGAGAGAGAGAGAGAGGGGGGGAGGGGGGGGGGGTAAGGATCGACGAAGGAGAGAAAGAGGGAGAGGGGGTATGTATAGGATATATTATGAAGAGAGCAAATATGAGACAGTCATCAAAAGACCCACATGTTTCAGGAAAGGAAAAGGATGCAGCATTACAGAAACATATATGAAAAATATTGTGAGAGAGAGAGAGAGAGAGAGAGGGGGGGGGGAGGGGGGCGGGAGATATAATCGGATGAAGATGGAAGGGGCATAGATAGGAAGTGTTTGACACATTTCAAAGTCTATTAGTTTTTTTACCAACGACCAATCCCTAAATGGTGCATCGGCATTGGCACATCCCTCTTAAAAAGTTTCTTTCCTTTTTGATGTTTCTACCCAATAAATAGTTTTACATGGATTTGAGTTTTCTTGTGCTCCTTGTTTTTTTAATATTATAACATTATTAACAGGAAAGAGGAAGAAAGTTGTCGACAATCCTTTTCAAAGGCTTGCCGAAGCTTCTGGACATGTTAGTATCAACGATTGTGAAGACTTCGAGGAAAGCTCTGCTGCTCAGTCAATCCGTTCAAAGATTTTAATAAGGCCATTTTCTTCATGTAACCAAATTTATAATTTTTATTATCATTTATTAGTGCCTAGATACTAATAATTCGCAAATTTGTACTATAGTTTATACTTTCATATTTTCTGTTTATTTTGAATGCCATTATGCCAATGTATATGGAAATATGTTATGATCTTCCATCTCTTAACTTTGTTTATGAATATATATTGTGATGATGATAGAAATAAATTTCAATTCAATTCATACCCTTGGTTACGACTGGTTTTAATTCAATATGTGTCCATTACTCTCTCTCTCTTAATATTGAGTCCGTATTTCAGGTTGGTCATATTTAGTCCCGCTCAAAAGAAATATTATCTAATAAATTGGAATATATGCATTTTCTCTCCAGAACCTTTGGTTATTATTCAAATCTCCTGCGATGCATGTAATGAATATCTATAGATGGAATCACTTTGCATGTATGCGTCAATTGTTGCTATGTTTAACAAGCCTATAACAAGCATTACAGTTGTCGTGAGGAACATAAGTTCAAGAACTACATGAGTACACGTAATAATGCGTAATAATATTACCTTACTGTACATGACGATTCTGTGTCTGTGCATGTTGGTTCAACCCACGTGACTACCGCAGTGGGGGTAGTAGTATACTGGACAGGGAGGGACTGCGGGCAGTTGTAAAATCTGGGAGCCGTATCTGCATGAAAAAAGCCCGAGAAAAAAACATCAATGTCATTGATGAGGGCATGGAGGGATCTGAATTGAGTTTATCGAAATGGATTAGAAATGAATTGTTCATTTTGCGAATTACATTTTCAGAGATATTTCAGCACAGGCGCATAATGACTGACTATTTTTTTACAAGAGCAGTGGCGTACGCAGTATTTTTTAAAGGTTTTTTTAAAAACATTTTTTCGCAACGACTCAGCCAGCCGCTGAATGCGGGGGGGGGGGGAGTGGTGGGGGATGGGTGGGGTAAGAGGACATTTTTGTTGGGTCACCCATTACCACAATTTTTTTTTTTAAATTAAAACAAAATTTTATTTAAAAAAAAATAAGGGGGGGGGGGGTTTCCTTCAAAACACAAAAATGTAAAGGGGGAGGGGGTTCAACCCCCAACCCCCCCCCCCCCCCCTCTACGTACGCGCCTGATCTAGAGTACAATGTTCAATGAAACATGTGTATAGACATCCCACTCACGGGAAACGCGTAAATCAATCTTGATAACATTTTTCAAAGGAAAAAATGTGGTCATTATAGACAGATGGTCTTTCTGAAGAGGTGGTCGCTAAAGCAGGTTCCACTGCAATAAGAACGTGAAAGGAAGTGAAGAGAAACAAAGGGGTTCTTACAAGTGATGCAAGGTTGATATCTAACAACTTGAAGGAAACAGAACACAGTTATTGTTTCATTAATCCATAACATATCAAGATCATTATCACCCCAACATGGTCAATGAATATTGAATTCTACTTACTTGGAGGTGGAGGAGGTGGTGGAGGTGGGTCAGATCGACGACGCCGCCGACGACTCCATGCATCTGAAATATCAACAACGACAAAGTAATGTTTTCAATGACATTCGAATCTCCTGATAAATAAATTGACTAGAGGAACATTCTATAAATTAGCAATGTCTCGGAGTTGTTTTAGGGTAATTCGGTTCATCCCTCAGATGTCACGATACTAACCTGTGGCGTGGAAAAGGGTGATGCATAAAAGGCACAGAATGATGGATGTCGTTTTCATCGTGCACCAATGTCGGGCTCAGACCGCAGATCAAAGAGCTTTTATTTCCTGTCGAGGAAAAGAAAGAGAAGTGATATTTGACCGTCGGTGTACGTGCTCTAACCTCCTTTAAACCTCATGAATACAACCACGTGATTGATGGACATTGTTCTTACGTGTAGGCCTATATATTGTAGCTCACGATTCATTTCTTATCTCTCAAACAGGATATGTACATTAGTTTTAATTATCTGATACTGTAGATTAAACATTATTATCTCCGATTCAAATTCTTACGAAAGGCCAATTCAAATTATATTCTTCAAAAAACTTCCTGAATACTGTGGAAAAATTCAAAGATATGACACTTTGCTAGAAACACCAATAATTACTTATTATCACTATTAAAGTCAAAGATGTTTGCATCGTAAACAGCCGTATTGATTAATTTATTTCCTTAGTTTGTTTTAATAAAAAATCATGCTAATTGTTTATTTTCAAGTTCTTGTATACCCTTTTCTATGACTGTTAATGTTCTTCTAATGGCCTTTTAATCTTTTTCTTCTTCATCATCATCTTCTTCTTCTTCTTTCCCTTTTCTTCTTCGTCCTCTACTACTTCTACTGCTACTACTACTACTACTACTACTACTACTACTACTACTACTACTACTACTACTACTACTACTACTACTACTACTACTACTGCTGCTACTAGTACTAGTATTAATACTTCTACTACTACTACTACTACTACTACTACTACTACTACTACTACTACTACTACTACTACAACTACTACTATTGCTGCTACTACCATTACAACTAATTTTTTTACTGCTACTACTTATGCTGCTAATGTGTGATTAAACTCCTTGGTGATTACTATACATAAAATATGTGGTAGTGGAGGCACGCATGTAGCACCTTTTTTTTTAGGATGGTACAAATATTGATTTATAATAGCTGTTCTCAGTTGCAATTTACTAATAACTTCGTTTCATATTTGTGTTTTGTGTGCGGGGGTGTATTAGAGTTGGAACTGTTTTATCGGGGTGTTGGCAAGTATGGAAAAAGTAACAGCAACAGCGGCGACTTCAATTTTACAAATATGTTGTAATTGACATTGGTTCCAATATTCCCAAAATTACATTTTATTTCAGTCAAGAGGCAAGACAAATTTTGCTATAAAGCTTGGACAAAGACTACAAAGTGGCCAAAGGAGGATATCATGTGATTATCACAAAACAATAGACAAAGATAAATTTTAAAGTAAACAGAGGCAACATGATCTTTGATCTAACGCTTGGTCCGAACCTTAATTTATACCTACTTATACCTGTCGTCCGTGATAGCAGTAATTTAATCTCGAGGAACTGGGGACATATTCCCATGGCATGGCCGGGCCATGGCGTTTTTCAGGGAAAATCCCCCAGGAAAATGAGATTTGTTTTTAAAGATATGGCGAATAGTAAGCTAAGGCAAAAATACACCGTTTGGGGTGTGAAGTGATTTTAAAGTTATCAAGTATCACTGTATAGGATTTAGAAGGAAGAAAAATCTCGCTCGATTGCTCCATTCCATCGCGTAACGAGCAGAAACTCCACCGTCGCCAAAAGAAATCGAATTTGCTTGACTCTATTAAGAGAAAGTAGAAACAAATATGTGGATACTAAGATTCAACGTTGATTTGACCTTGCCTGTGTCATCAAAAATATACTCTAAAAGTCACATACAAGTAAAGGAAGTTTACACTGCAAGATGCAAACTCTTATTTTATTTTGGGAGGGGTGGACGATATAGAACCCCCCCCCTCCCTCCAACTTCTGCTACTGTCGCGTCAACCTTCCTCCTTTAGCCCTCCCCTGGGCAAAACAATCAGCCACTGCCTCCAGTTTTTTTTCTTTTTTGGTCCAATTTTTTACGAAATATTTAGCGGCGACTTAGCTAGCCGTTGAATAAGCGGGGGGGGGGGGGGGTAAGAGCGCTAATTCGTGAGAATTTGTGTGTGTGTGTGTGTGTGTGTGTGTTTGTGTGTGCGGGTGCGTGTGTGTGTGCCTAATTCGTGAGAATTTAAAACAAATATACTTTTATTAATTTTTGTTTGACCGGGGGAGGGGGGCAGGCCCGTCGGCCCCCTCCCCGTGGATCCACGCCCGGCTGCCCCCGTCATTATTCAATCGTAATATGTTGATAATGTAAGATTTTCATTATCTAGGGGAGCTAGGAGATGAATGGGAAAGCCGAACGCTGTCGTATTACAAGAAAGTGGGGATGATGAGGTCAGTAGTAATGCACCAGTCACACCTTTGTGTATTTGGCTTGCGTATTGCTGTGTATTTATGGCAAGCCGTTTGAACATTTATTCCTATTTCTTGATATCAAGAGTTACCATTGCTTTGAAACAGAAAATCATTTCTAGATATCAAGAAATAGTATCGAGCTGGGATTCGAACCCTCAATCCTTAATTAAAGTGAGAGTCAAGCGAACGAACCACTACACCACGACACCCCTATGCTATGACAAAATGAACAATAATCAAGATTTTTCAAATTCTCTATATCTTCGTACAACAACGTCCTTTGTCAAAGGCAATAATTCACATTAACCATTCTCCAGCCATGCACTACTACTACAGGATTTCTCAGAAGCCATGTGATTGCTCCTTCTAAGAATATCAAGCACATTGAACCTCTAAGTGATCATGATTTGGTCCACTCCTTACATGATTTATCTCTTTTTTTTAAATGCCCTCTGAATTGAATCTCATTTTTCTCGACCTTTCAAGGAGTCCGTGCATACAGAGGGGTCTAATACTGCTGACCTTACTCTCACCACTTGTCTTGTAATACGACAGCATTCGACTTTCCATCCCATTCATCTCATTGTTCCCTTTGGATTTATAAAAGCATTTTGATCATCAGTCGTTTTACACAAATCATTCATCATGGTCAGGGGCAGCGATCGGGAGGGGGGGGGGGGGGGGGGGGGTAACACCTTCCCCAGAAAAGGGAGTTTTGAAGATATGAGTTTGAAGATATGAGTTTGAAGATATGAGTTTGAAGATATGAGTTTGAAGATATTTTTGTAATAGGCGTGTTGGCGGGGGCTAGGGCCGGGCTGCACCAACTTTCAACTTTCAAACAATGAAAATCGTACAGTATCCACATACTACCATTGTATACAATAGGGGGCAGCGGCTGATTGTTTTGCTCAGGGGAGGGGTGAAGGAGGAATGTTGAAGCGACAGTCGCGGAAGTTTGGCGAATGAGACGGAGGAAGGGGGGGGGGGGGTCTATAACGTTACACCCTCCCCTATTCCCCCTTTTTTCTTCTTCTTTTTTTTTCTCTTTCTTTCGTTTGTTAGTTCGTTCTGTGTGGGTGTGTGTTTTGTTTATTGTTGTACTTGTTAAGTGTTTATGTGTTTAAGTCTTGTGTGGGGCGGGGGGGGGGGGGTTAGTAGGTGTTCCTTTTATCTTTTTTTTTCTTCTCTTTTAGCATTTATCTTCTTCTTTTTTAATTTAAGGAAAATTCAAGGGAAAAAAATACTGTGGAAAAGAAAAGAAACAGTTTGAAATTTATATGCAAGCTGGTCGAGGAAATAGTAAAAACTTTGTTTGCGATTTGTATAAAATGTGAAAATATTTTTTGTTTATGTGAATATTTTTTTTCATCTGTAAATGTGTTACTTCATTTACAAATATATTTTATATGAACATTTATTTGTAACCTTGTATGGAAATTTAAAAAATCACTTGCAAATTTATTTAGACCAATGTGAAGATTATTTGTAATTTTGTATACAATATTATAAGTTATGTACACTTTTCTTTATGAGAGAAGAGAATAAAAACCTATGAAGAAAAAAATTTGATATGTTACTGTTAGAGTACTTTTGATGACACAGGCAAATCAACGTCGAATCTTAGTATCCACACATTTTCTTTCTATTTTCTCTCAATAGAGTCAAGCAACTTTACATTCTAGATTACTTCACATCTTATACGGTGTATTTTTGCCTTAGCTTATTATTTGCCATCCGTTTTATTGTTTTGAATTATCTTATTTTCCTGCGGGATATTCCCTGAAAAATTTCCACGAGTATGTGTCCCCAGTAGGTATAAAGTTCGCACCGTGTTAGGTCGAAGATCATGTTGCTTCTGTTTTAATATTTTTAATAAATGATCTTTGTCTATTGTTTTGCGATAATCACATGAAATCCTGTCTATATTCTTTTCTCAAGTATTATAGCCCAATTTGTCTTGCCTCTTGACTGAAATAAAATATAATTTTGGGAATATTGGAACCAATGTCAATATCAATATATTTGTAAAATTGAAGTCAACGCTGCTGCTTCTACCATACTTGCCAACACCCTGGTAACAGAAGTCCAACTCTATACACCCCAAACACAAAGCACAAATAAAAAAACAAACAACATTTTTGGGGGGTAAATTGCAACTGAGAACAGCTATTATATATCAATATTGTACCATCCTCAAAAGTGCTACACGTTGGTCCCCACTAACACAAGGGAACGCCTTAAGTAGTAGATATATCGCTGTATAGTAATCATAGTAAAAACAAAGTAATGAACTATATTCATCAATACGGCTGTAAAAGATGTGAATATCTTTGATTTTATTAGTGAAAATAGTGCTATTATTAGTATTTCTAGCAAAGCGTCATATCTTTAAATTATTCCACAGTATCCAGGAAGTCATCTGAAGAATATTTGAATTTTCTTTTAGTAAGAATTTGAATCAGAGATAATATGTCTAATCTACAGTATCAGATAATTGAAACTAATGCACATAACATGCTTGAGAGATAAGAAAGAAATCATGATCCACAATATTAATGTAAGAACAATGTTCATCAATCACGTGTTTGGATTCATGAGGTTTAAAGGAGGTTAGGGCACGTATGCCGACGGTCACATATCACTTCTCTTCCTCTTCATTGACATATTGGAAATAAAAGCGCTTTGATCTGCGTTCTGAACCCGACATTGATTCATGATGAAAACGACTTTTATCATTCTTTGCCTTTTTTGCATCACCCTTTTCAATGCCACAGGTTAGTATCGTGACATCTGAGGAATGGAACGAATGACACTATAACAACTCCGAGACAATGCTAATTTATAGAATGTTCCCCAAGTCAATTTATTAATCAGGAGAGTCGTAGGCTACGTCATTGAAAACATTACTTTGTCGTTGTTGATATTTCAGATGCATGGAGTCGTCGGCGGCGTCGTCGATCGGACCCTGCTCCACCGATTCCTCCACCTGCACGTAAGTAGCAATCGATATTCATAGACCATGTTTACATGATAATGATCTTGATATGTTATTAATCAATGAAACAATTATTGCGTTGTGTTTCCTTCAAGTTGCTTGGATAACAACACATAAGAACCCCCTTGATATACCCTCCTGCCATTTTCTTTAAAAAAAGACTATGTGTCTATACAGACCACATTTTTGTTTTCTTTGAAAAATATTTCCCTGAGTGGGATTTCTATACACACGTTTCATTGAATACTGCGCTCTAAATACTTCTGTAAAAAAAAGTCAGTCTTTATGCGACTGTAATGAAATGTTTCTGGAAATATAATTCACAAAATGAATAATTGCATCTAATTTATTTCGATAAACTCATTCGAATCCACCTATGCCGTCACCAATGATATTGATGTTTTTCTCGGGCTTTTTTCATGTAGCTACGCCTCCTAGATTTTACAACTGCCCGCAGGCCCTCCCTGTCCAGTATACTACTACCTCCACTGCGGTAGTCACGTGGGTTGAACCAACATGCACAGACACAGAATCGTCATGTACAGTAAGGTAATATTATTACGCATTACTACGCATACTCATGTAGTTCTTGAACTAATGTTCCCCTCGACAACTTAAATACTTTCCAGAGGCTTGTCAGCCATAGCAATAATTGATTTACGCAAAGTGATTCCATCTATCGATATGCCTTTGCATGCATCGCAGAAGAATTTAATAGTAGCCAAAGGTTCTAAAAAGAAAATGCATACATTCAAATTCCTTAGATATCATTTCTATTGAGCGGGACTAATACGACCAACCTGAAATACGGAATCAAAATTCAGAGAGAGAATAATGGACACATAATGAATGAAATCCAGTCATTATCATATTCAATAATTTATACCAAGGGTATGAATAATTGACTGAAATTTAATTACATCATCATCACAATATTTATTCATATAAAAATATAAAAGATGAAAGCATATCTACATATATATTAGCATTTGGCAAAATAAAATTCAAAATATACAGAAAATATGAAAGTATAAACCCTAATACAAATTTGCAAATTGTATACATTAGTTGTTTCTTGGTAGTACCAGGGAGTTAATTCTCTCTCACAACCATTATGGCTTGCCCTAGCTAATAACGCGTAAAATATACGTAATGCATTCTTAGTATTGAAATACAATTATTCGAATTATTCGTAAGTTATTTCTATCGAGGCACTTTTGTATGAATTTGGTTACATTGCGAAAATGGCATATTTGAAATACGGGTTGACTTAACAGCAGAGCTTTCTTCGACGTCTTATTAATCGCCTTTGAAAAGGATTGTCGACAACTTCCTTCCTTTTTCCTGTGGCTTTTGTATTTCCTTTTCTGATGACAGGTATAGTGTGATAATATCACAAAGACTAACCAACACTGGTACGAATAAACCAAGGAGCACAACAACGAAACCCAAATCCATGTAAAACTATTTCTTGGCTAGGCCAATCAAGAAGGATAAGCTGCTTTTTCAAGAGGGATGTGCCGATGCCGGTGCGCCATTCGGTGATTGGTCGTTGGTAAAAAATGAATCGACTTTAAAATGTGTCAAGCACTTCTTATTTATGTCCTTTCCACCTTCAGCCGATTTCATCTCCTCTCTCTCTCTAAAAAAAAAACCAAAAAAAATGTTGTTCACTCTGTTTCTGTAATGCTGTATACCTTCTCCTTTCCTGAAACATGTATATGGGTCTATTGACGACTGTCTCATCTTTGCTCTGTTTTTAATATCTCCTATACATACTCCCCCTCTCCAAATTTCTCTCCCGTTTCTTTACCCCTCCTCCCCTCCCTCTCCCACTTCCTCTCCCTTTTCTTCACCCCTCCTCCCTCCCCCTCTCTCCTTCTGCTCCTGCAGCCGAAGTGGTCCTCCATCAGGGTCTTCTTTCAGCGAAGGCTCGCACAGCATCGCATACACCGCCATTGACACTAGTGGATTGACTGCATCTTGTACCGTTTCCTTTACTGTCAAAGGTAGGTATTGAAGTAAAAATAATAATTTATTCAAAACATCGACCAACATCAATCTGTCGAATCATGTAGGTGATAGCCCTTCATTTGGAATATGAAATTGCATGTCTTTGTATTCAAAGCATTACACAACCAAACGATGCTGTGACGTAGATGAAGCATAATTATTACAGCGGCACTAAATCACAGGGCCGACTCATACCCGGGCTACTGTCACCCCTCTTAATTCGGAGAGCGAGTTCGTCTGTATTTGTATATCTCACCTAGTACATACGGATGTTAGATTCTTTGATATCCAACTATGCTTTGGTACCTTCCATTACGTTTTCCTCTATATATCGCCTCCTCCCTCCTTATATAAAAAAACCTTAAAGGTACCTAGTTCTGCACATATGATATCAAATGTGTTTTTTCACTTTATATTTGGCCTCATATAAGTTCTTATTTAGATCTGCAATCAGTTATGTCAGACCTTATATGAGGCTGAATATAAAATCAGATGTAACACAACATGAAGGCCGACCAGAAAGCTTGCATGGCCTGCCAAAACATAGAGTTTATATTAATTTGAATTAATTAAGAAGAAAATGACTCATCTCCACATGGGGAATATCTTTGCAGTGATCCGCTGCAGTAGTCCTAGTTCTCCTCAACATTGCACCATGAGTTGCACCAAGTCCAACTCTGTAGGGTCAGTTTGTACATACCAGTGTGCCACTGGACTGACTCTATCGGGATCATCTCAACGTGTTTGCCAAGAGGTTAGTGGTAACGCGGCCCAGTGGACCGGCACCCAACCCACATGTACAGGTAGGAACACATTCGATAAGAAGAACTGGACAGTGTTATCTGAAGAAAAGAAAAAGCTCTTTGTGGTTGTTAACAGGACTGGTATAATAAATCTTGAAATCACTTTTGTTAGATGTCGTCGAATTTAGTCGATTGACAAAATGTATAAAGGAGTATAAAAATGTTCACCTATTTTGAAAGGAAAATAAGCAATGTGTAGTTGAAAGTGATTTAACTGAATTTCGGTTTTGATTACATGCTAATCGTCTCCCTCTCCTACTCTCTCTCTCTCTCTCTCTTTCTATTTCTCCCCCTCTCTATTTCTCTCTCTCTCTCTCTCTTTATCTTAATGGTTCCATTGATTGTTTTGTATTTTACTTGATGGCTAAGCATGCAAGTTTATGTTTGTAAGTAGTAGACCTACGTAGGAGATATGCGGCTTCAAGAAGTCATATCCACTGGGATGAATGACTGACTCCAGAGTGCCAAGGCATGGACTGGGAATTACTCAGGTTTTCCAAGACCATTATAATGATTGTCCTCCAAGATATACAACGAGGAGTGTATACAACATTCTTAAGTGTCTCTTCTGAACAAGAATAATCTTGTTTTGCTTGTGATTGTTTAGATGATCATGCACCAACCATTACAAACTGTCCAAGTTCCTTCGTCGCCCATCAGACGGAGACATGGGGAGTGGAAGTTACATTCACAATACCAACGGCTACGGACACTTTTGACCAGACTCTGCAGACATGGACAGTTCCTGCGGACCTCACATCGCCTTACATTTTCACTGCGGATACTACTTGCGAGTATCACTTCCGGGACGACGCGGGTAACACGGCTTCGTGCATCTTTGATGTCTCGATCCACGGTAAAGACTGTTTTGCTGCCAATCCAAACACCTTTTTTAACAGAGATATGGAAAATCACTTTCTGTCATAATGTACTTCTCAAGTGGAAGGCCAAAATTTTGAAAACATTGGGAATATGAAATCATATGTCTTTGTATTGCAATCATTATACAACCAAACGATGCTGTGACATAGATGAACCATATCGCAGGGGCACCAATTATCACAGGGCCGAAACTTAAATATCCGGGCTACCGTTACCACCTCTTAATGCGGACAGAAAGTTCGTCTGTATTTGTATATCTTATCTAGTACATACGGATGTAAGATTTTGTTGATATCCTACTATCCTATTGAACCTTCCATTACGTTTTCCTCTATATATCGCCTCCTCCCTCCTTATATAAAAAAACCTTAAAGGTACCTAGTTCTGCACATATGATATCAAATGTGTTTTTTCACTTTATATTTGGCCTCATATAAGTTCTTATTTAGATCTGCAATCAGTTATGTCAGACCTTATATGAGGCTGAATATAAAATCAGATGTAACACAACATGAAGGCCGACCAGAAAGCTTGCATGGCCTGCCAAAACATAGAGTTTATATTAATTTGAATTAATTAAGAAGAAAATGACTCATCTCCACATGGGGAATATCTTTGCAGTGATCCGCTGCAGTAGTCCTAGTTCTCCTCAACATTGCACCATGAGTTGCACCAAGTCCAACTCTGTAGGTTCAGTTTGTACATACCAGTGTGCCACTGGACTGACTCTATCGGGGTCATCTCAACGTGTTTGCCAAGAGGTTAGTGGTAACGCTGCCCAGTGGACCGGCACCCAACCCGCATGCACAGGTAGGAACAAATCCGATATGAAGTAATGGAAAGTGTCTACTGAAGAAAAGAAATAGCTCTTCGTTGTTTTTAACAGGATTGGAATAATACATCATGAAATCTTTTTTTTTTAGATGTCGTCAAATTTAGTCGATTAACAAAATGTATAAAGGAGTAAATGTTCACTTTTTTGACGGAAAATAAGCAAGTTCCTTCGTCGCCCATCAGAGGGAAAGTGATTTAACTGGATTTTGATTTTCTTTACGTGCTAATCGTCTTTTTTTCTGTCTCTCTCTCTCGCCCTCTCTCTCTCTCTCTCGATTTCTCCCTCTCTCTCTCTCTCTCTCTATTATCGTTATGGTTCCATTGATTGTTTTGCATTTTACGTGATGGCTTTATAAACATGCAAGTTGATTTTTGTAAGTTATAGACCTACGTAGGAGATATGCGGCTTCAAGAAGGTCTATCCACTGGGATGAATGACTTACTCCAGAGGTATGGACTGGGAATTACTCAGGTTTTCCAAGACCATTATAATGATTGTCCTCCAAGATATACAACGAGGAGTGTATACAACATTCTTACGTGTCTCTTCTGAACATGAATGATCTGTTTTGCTTGTGATTGTTTAGATGATCATGCACCAACCATTACAAACTGTCCAAGTTCCTTCGTCGCCCATCAGAGGGAGACATGGGGAGTGGAAGCTACATTTTCAATACCAACGGCTACGGACACTTATGACCAGACGCTGCAGACATGGACAGTTCCTGCGGACCTCACATCTCCTTATAACTTCACTGCGGATACTACTTGCGAGTATCACTTCCAGGACGACGCGGGTAACACGGCTTCGTGTACTTTTGATGTCTCGATACACGGTAAAGAGTGTTTTGTTGCCAATGCAAACGCCTTTATTTTAAAGAGATATGGAAAATCACTTTCTGTCATTAATGAACTTCTCAAATGGAAGGCCAAAATTTGGAATAAATTTGAAATATGAAATCATATGGCTTTGAATTGCAAGCATTATACAACCGAACGCTATGCTGTGACATACTGTAGATGACAGGCGCGGATCCAGGATATCTTAGGGGAGGGGGCCCAACTTTTTTTTTTTTTTGCTTTTGAAAATTTGAAAATCTTGCCGGCCGAAAAGTCACTCAGTGGGGGGGGGGGGGGGGGGGGAGGGGGGGGGGGGGGTACAGAGCACAATTTTTTTTTTTTTATTGTTCCCGAAAATTTGAAAAACGCGCCGGCCAAAAATTCGCTCAGTTGGGGGGGGGGGGGGGGTGGGGGGGGGGGGGGTAGTGAGCATTTTTTTTTTTTTTGATCCACAAAAAAAATTCAATTTGCACCCCCCAAAAGGTAAAAATCACGTGATTTTACATGATTTTTTTCTCAAGGGGGGGGGGGCCGGGCCCGGGCCCGGGCCCCCCCCCCCCCTGGATCCGCCACTGGTAGATGAACCATATCGGAATCTCTTCCCTCCTTATATAATTAACCTTACATAGTATAGTGCTGCACATATTATAAAATGTGTTACTTCCATTTATATTTGGCCTCATATAAGGTCTTATATAGATCTGCAATCAACTTAGTCAGACCTTATGAGGCTGAATATAAAATCAGATGTAACGTAAAGTCCGACAAGAAAGCTTGCATGGCCTGCCAAAACATAGAGTTTATATTCATTTGAACCAAGAAGGAAATAACTCATCTCCACATTGGGAATATCTTTGCAGTGATCCGCTGCAGTAATCCTAGTTCTCCTCAACACTGCACCATGAGTTGCACCAAGTCCAACTATATAGGGTCAGTTTGTACATACCAGTGTGCCACAGGACTGACTCTGTCGGGATCATCTCAACGTGTTTGCCAAGAGGTTAGTGGTAACGCTGCCCAGTGGACCGGTACCCAACCCGCATGTACAGGTAGGAACACATTCGATACGTAGTACTGGAAAGTGTTAACGGAAGCAGAGAAATAGCTCTTTGTGTTTTTTTTAACAGGAATGGTATAATAAATCATGAAATCACCTTTTTTTTAGATGTCCCTGAATTTAGACGATTTACAAATTTCACCTATTTTGAACGGTAAATAAGCAATGTGTAGGTAAAAGTGATTTAACTGAATTTTATGTTTGTAAGTTGTAGACCTACATAGGAGATATGCGGCTTTAAGAAGTCCTATCCACTGGGATAAATGACTTACTCCAGGATACTAAGGCATTGACTGGGAATTACTCAGGTTTTCCAAGACCATTATAATGATTGTCCTCCAAGATATACAACGAGGAGTGTATCCAGCATTCTTAAGTGTCTCTTCTGAACATGAATAATCTTTTTTGTTTGTGATTGTTTAGATGATCATGCACCAACCATTACACACTGTCCAAGTTCCTTCGTCGCCCATCAGAGGGAGACATGGGGAGTGGAAGCTACATTCACAATACCAACGGCTACGGATAATTATGACCAGACGCTGCAGACATGGACAGTTCCTGCGGACCTCACATCGCCTTATAACTTCACTGCGGATACTACTTGCGAGTATTACTTCCAGGACGACGCGGGTAACACGGCCTCGTGCACTTTTGATGTCGCGATAAACGGTAAAAAGTGTTTTGTTGCCAATGCAAACGCATTTATTTTACAGAGATATGGAGGATCACGTTCTGTCATAATGGACTTCTCAAATGGAAGGCCAAAATTTGGGATACATTTGGACTATGAAATCACATGTCTTTGTATTGCAAGCATTATACTACCGAACGATGCTGTGACCTAGATGAACCATATTGCAGGGGGACCAATTATCACATGGCCGAAACTTATCCGAGCTACCGTCACCCCCTCTTAATTCGAGTTCGTCTGTATTTGTATATCTCATCTACTACATACGGATGTTAGATTCTTTGATATCCAACTATGCTTTGGTATCTTCCATTACGTTTTCCTCCATATATCGCCTCCTCCCTCCTTATATCAATAATCTTACAGAGTATAGTTCTGCACATATAAAAACAAAGGTTTTATTTCACTTCATATTTGGCCTCATATAAGGTCTTATATAGATCTGCAATCAACTTACTCAGACCCTATGAGGCTGAATATAAAATCAGATGTAACGTAAAGGCCGACACTAGAAAGCTTGGGTCTGCCAAAACATCGAGTTTATATTCATTTGAATCAAGAAGGAAATAATAATGATATCAAAGGTGTTATTTCAATTTGTATTCGGCCTTCATATATAAGGTCTTATATAGATCTCCAATAAACTAAGTCAAAACTTATATGAGGCCAAATATAAAATAAGTTAACGCAAAGGTCGACAAGAAACTTGGGCCTGATATTCATTTGAATCAAAAAGGAAATAACTCATCTCCACATTGGGGATATCTTTGCAGTGATCCTCTGCAATAGTCCTACTTCTCCTCAACACTGCACCATGAGTTGCACCAAGTCCAACTATATAGGGTCAGTTTGTACATACCAGTGTGCCACTGGACTGACTCTATCGGGATCATCTCAACGTGTTTGCCAAGAGGTTAGTGGTAACGCTGCCCAGTGGACCGGTACCCAACCCACATGTACAGGTAGGAACTAATTGGATACGAAGTACTTTAAAGTGTTTACTGAAGAAGAGAAATAGCTCTTTGTAGTTTTAACAGGTTTGAACAAATAATGAAATCTCCCTTTTTTAAAGATGATTTCGGTTTTAGTCGATTGATAATCAGTACAACGGAGTACATTATTTTTCACACCTATTTTGAACGGAAAATAAGCAATGTCTTTATACAGTGCGTCCCAAAAAAAACGAAACCGAGAATTATCCATGTTTTATCATAACTTAATCACAATAATAATAATTAATAAATGACATGTATTTGTAAAGCTTAGATCCTCTTCTTTTGTTTGATGCAACTCATACGATGCATATTTCACGCATGAGTGATTTAAAACAATTTGAAGAGAGGGTACCAAAAAGTCATTTGGCGGGCGGCATCTGAATTTCAAAGAGAAAATCACATTTCTAGAAAGTTCATTTTCTCTTCCCTTTCATATAACACCTCAATTAGGAAAAATGAGCCAGGAATAACAAAGTTCTGTTTGTTTAAAGTAATGTTTGCATTTCCATAATTTAAATAAACTTATTCGTTTTCACTGACTGCCAGCCGTAGCAACAAAAATAGTTGTCAAAGTTTCGTTTTTCTGGGACGCACTATGTAGTTGAAAGTGATTTTGACCGAATTTGATTTGGATGACGTACTGCTCTCCCTCTCTCTATTTCTCTTAATGATTTCATTGATTATGTGGTATTTTATTTGATGGCTAAGCAAGCATGTTTATGTTCGTAAGTAGTGCGTAGGAGATATGCAGCTTTAAGCAGTCCTATCCGCTGGGATGAATCACTTACTCCAGGGTACCCAGGCATGGACTGGGAATGACTCAGTTTTTCCAAGACTATAATAATGATTGTCCTCCAAGATAATATTACATTTATTAAATGACTCTTCTGAACACAAACAATCTTTCTTTGCTTGTGATTGTTTAGATGACCATGCACCAACCATTTCGCACTGTCCAAGCTCCTTGGTCGCCCACCGGACTGAGTACTGGGGAGTAGAAGTCACATTTTCAATACCAACGGCTACGGACACTTTCGACCAGACGCTGCAGGTATGGACAGTTCCTGCGGACCTCGCATCGCCTTATAACTTCACTGCGAATACTACTTGCGAGTACCACTTCCGGGACGACGCGGGTAACGCGGCTTCGTGCATTTTTGATGTCGGGATACACGGTAAAAAGTATTTTGTTGCTTATTCAAATGCCTTTAAAAAAAAAATAGATATGAAGGATCACGTTCTGTCAATGTACTTTTCAAATGGAAGGACAAAAGGCACCCTTTTTAAAGACTAACTACGCTAAAAATAAAGCTCTATCATAAAGAATGTGTACACTCAATTCTTAAATGAAGTGGCAACATAAATCCAAACAACTTTTCAAAGGAAATAAAAGGAATTCTTATAACAAAACACCTAAAATAAACAATGTATACAAGGCACAAAATCTTCCTACGTCAAATGATGATGTTCTTTTCTTTTCATGGCAGATACGGTTGTACCCGAATTTTTAACGTGTCCACCAGACCAAAATTTGCGGACAAACTTTGATATGACCCCAGTGACCTGGGATGAACCAACATTCAAGGATATCCCCGGGGATGAGGTGCGACTCGTCTGTAACTATGGTAGTAACAGCGTTCTGTTGCCATGGGGAATCAATAATGTGATCTACACCGCTACTAATATGAAGAATGGGCTGAGTGGGATCTGCGACTTCTATGTCAATATCGAACGTAAGCATGTGTCTTTGAGGGTTCTAGGACACCTACCCCCTGGACACCCACCCCTGGACACCCACCCCGGATAACCACCCTTTGTCCACTACCCCCTAGGACAACTACCCCCTAGGGCAACCACCCTTTAGGACGATTACCCCTGGGACAACTATCCTGGGACAACTACCCCCAGACAACTACCCCTATTACAACTACCCCCGGACAACTACCCCGGACAATTATCCTAGGGGGTAGTTGTCCTAGGGGGTAGTTTACTGGGAGTGGTTATCCGGGGATGGATGTCCAGAGGGTAGGTGTCCGGATACGGTCTTTGAGTACCCGATTACAATCTGTAAGCTCATCTTCAACTTGAACAAGGAAGCCTTCTGGCCCTTTGACGTCATGTTTCACTCCAGAATGAATGCACTTTAAATATGTGCAGACTGAAGTAATATATATTGACTTGAAATCAAGTAAGAAACTTTCTTATCAATGCCAAACGTTCAATGTAAGTAACATTATTAAATCGGGCAAAATCTATTTAGAGTTGGCATATATTTATGATAAATTAGCAGAATATACACGATGCAATTAACACTAAAAGCATTTAAGGATCTTAATCTTGTCAGTAATTTTCATCGCCATAGAGCTTTATCATATATGTTCATTCTTGATGACAGCAATGCCATGTCTAAAGCTTCGCACACCTGGTCACGGTGCCATATCTTGTGATACCTGGGCCTACGGTCGATACTGCAGCATGTCCTGTAATGATAACTATGACATCCCTGCTCCTAGTCCATTCCAACCTGCTACCGATGTGTTCACATGCGGCTCATCTGGACAGTGGAATCCTACCTCGTATGTGCCTGACTGCTCACGTAAGTTCAGGATAGGATACCAGCAAATCCATGAAAGGAGGAGGTTTTTTTTTCCTTTACGGTATTCAGATACAGACAGGCTTATATTGATAAAAAGATGGGTGAGATTCTTTCCAAATGTCTTTGTAAATGTATATGAGCGTCTTTCTTACAATAGACCGAATGTTAAAGTTGCAGTGGATTTTTTCCTAGTGGCGAATTTAATCTCGTGAGTGAGGAGGGGGGGGGGGGGTGCTACGCCTGCTTCATCCTATCATTGATAGTCTTTCCACAGTAAATCATATCTTCTGAAAATCTTTCACAACATGAAATTTGTACATAACATGCAGCTTTCCTCTTTTAATTTTTTCGAGCGACCACTGAAAAAGGTAGTGTTAGCATCGTTGTTAGCCTAATTAGAGAATCATTCTCTTTTACAGTTCAGTCTTCATAACTTGACCGCGGCTTCCTTAGGCACCGCTAGCTTTATCATCTACATAATTTGGCATCAACCAAGTAATTCTAATGTGGACTAGATGGTTTTATTTTACAAATCACTGTGAAATAGAAGTTATTTTAGCCCAAAATATGAAACATCTTCCTTCATGTTCTATTTCTAATCTAGAAATGCGAGACCCCACTAAGATCAACCTTCCGACAGACCTGCTCTACTACAGTGGCCAGTGTGGTAGTCCAGCCACCTTGTCCGACATCGCACAGTCCTTCATCAAGACTATCGAGAAGTCCGTCCACACTGACATCTGCAAAACGAATGAGGACTGTACGGTCGACAATGTCGTCATCACCTGCGGCTGGCCGACCAGTCGTCGAAGAAAGCGTGCGCTGGTTGGACGACGCCTACGTCACAGTGCCGAAGATTCGCCTCAGGTAGAAAACATCGAAAAGACTACTGATGACATCGAAGAAAGTCTATTCGAAGGCCTCCAGGAGATGCGCATCTCGATGAAGTTAGGTGTCGGTGTATCTAAAGTTAACGACATGAAGGTGGCACAGGAGAAGCTTCAGGATCTGGCAAGAGAAGTGTTGGACATTACCGTCTCTGAAGATAGCGGAAGGTTCAGCTTCTTCATGGAACCTCATGCTGAAAGTGGATATGCGCCCGACGCCTACTTGTTAATCAGCGAACACTACATAGATTGCCCTGATGGTTATGTTGCTGGTCGCAATAACACCAAGTGTGGTAAGTTAACTAACTCCCGATTAAGAAAATATAACAGAAGCCATATTCTTGATATAACGGTTTCATACTGGCTTTTTATGACAATAAAAGGTGATCAGAATATTGAATGAGTTCTTGCTTGCTCATATAGCTAGACTTATGATAACATCGATATACACTGTTGGTCATAATGGTGGAATAATTATTTTGGGGCAAAATGCAATGAATTATTGAAAATTTATTGCATTTTCTTGGTTTTTTTGTTTTTGTGGGGGCGTCGACGTACCCTAGCGCCCGCTGTGTACAGTCATGATTCATTGGCTAAGCAATGGCCTCGTTACTGTGAGCCCCCAGGATCAAAACCGTATCGATATGCTATATTAGTGCCCTTTTATGAGGTATTAATCCCCATTACTGTCAGCTATGACTTAAGGACGTAGGTCCCCTAGTTGATTAGCATTGTAGCACATACATGCTTTAGCAGTCACGCAAACAAACACTCCCCAATTGTCATTCAATAAAATCTGAGAATGTATGCTATCATCTAGATCTATTAGGAATAAATCATTGTCAAAATCATTTTTTAAATTGGGGTAAAAATAATTATTCCACCATTATGGCCAACTGTGTACTATGTTGTTCCCTTTATAGTCTCTTGTACGACTGGTCACCACTACGACACCGAATCTAGGGCGTGTCACCAATGTGGTTATGGACTCTACCAGGACGAGTATTACCAGGTGAGCTGCAAGTCATGTGACACCGGTCAGTCTACCAAACACAAGGGTAGTCCAAGCAAGTCTGATTGTGAAGGTAAGCTGGAAAATACTAGTCAGTTAAAAGGTAATACAAAGTTTTGGTATGGGGTCGTGAATTTGGTTCAAATGAACATATTGGAGGCATATGCGATCCTACAATATTCACTGATCGTTGTCGCGGTCGAAATCGACTCTTAAGTTATGAAATTGTAAATAATAAACACTTTATGTTGCATAGCTCCCTCTCAAGGTCAAATATTCATTAAGCTGTAAAACAATGTTTCTTGACTAAAATCGACCGATTAGCTATTCCCGTTCGGAAATTATATACCACAACTACATATTCTGAGATTTTCATGGTCGCAGCTACCATTGTACGGCCGTAGGAGCTATTTGAAATTTTTCAAAATTTACCGGGAGCACCGGTAAATCTTTATATTCAATTTTTCTCGAAAGCAGAAGTGTTTTAGGGGCTAAAATTTCTAGTCCTTTTAATTCATCCCCAGAGGCATCCAAATATATCAAAATTGTAAAGAATCACTATCCACCCATTTTTCAAAATTTCCCAAAACTTTGTAATACCTTTAAACATTTTCACCTCCAATCATATAGAAGCAAAATGTAAACGATTAAAGTTCAGTAAACTGGACAATTTAGGCAAGAATCGAACTCGAAGTTGTTGTCAATAGAAATATAAACATATTCATCGTTATGCTTTAATTAATGGAACGCTGTATAATGAAGAAACAGCTATCAAAATATAACATAGACACTTTTGATTATGTATTTTACAGATCAATGCGAAGCAGGCCGATTTTCAACATCCGGCTTATCTCCTTGTATCCAATGCCCCCTGCACACCTTTCAGTCGCTGATTGGACAGACGATGTGCTTTGAATGCCCGGATGGAAGAAAGACATGGAACAGAGGAGCATCAGACGTAGAGCAATGTGTCCATATCTAACGCGGATGAGAAAAGATGACTCCCAAATGAGATGTTTTCCGTTTAAAAAGGTTTCCATCCATTCACTCCATACTCTCTTAAGGTTTTAGTCTGAGGGAAACGGCCAATGAAGAATGCAAGAACTATTGACATAAAACATGATTATAATACTTCTGCAGGGCCATATTTTATAAGACTTATGACAAATTAAAAAGTTTGTTTACAGATCAATGCGAAGCAGGCAGGAGTGTGAAGATTCACTGATTTCACAAGCAAGTATTGCTTGTTTAAATCATCCTTTGTTGTATAATTCTGACATGCTTAACAAGTTACTTAGTCATTTTCAGACAAATTTTAGTCGAATTTATTGAATTAAAAATATCAACATTTTAAGTGAACGTAACTGCGAAACATATTACTAAAATTCAATTATCAGTCACCACTACTTTCCCCAAAAATAAAGAGAACAAACAACAGTCAGATTGTAAATGCAAAATTGTATTTAAAAGCAAATTAATGGGATAACCCTTTGAAATCTGTTTGCCTTAAACTATAAAACTTGAAATTGTAAATGCAAAATAATGCGTTTTGATTTCTTTAACACTACAGGAATATTTCGTTTAAAATATGTAATAAACTAAATACTGCATATGGGCATGAGATACATAGTACAGAAGAAGTAATCTCTCGTAAAGTAACGTATAAATAAAGTACAAGAATACAGAGGATCTAATCATAATACTCGTTTAATTATAGCATAAGTTTCAGGTATACAATACCGTCTGCAGTGTTCCGTTATTATTTTCAGTTCGTTGATATTTCTATTCTTTTTTTAAATAAGAACATGACGAGCTTAATGCATTGTTTCTATGACGACTAATTAATTTATATGTATCTTGT
Source organism: Strongylocentrotus purpuratus (assembly GCF_000002235.5). NCBI lineage: Eukaryota > Metazoa > Echinodermata > Echinoidea > Camarodonta > Strongylocentrotidae > Strongylocentrotus > Strongylocentrotus purpuratus. The sequence goes on along the minus strand of NW_022145613.1, from coordinate 6,790,126 downwards.
ACATGATTGAAACGGAAATAAATAAATCTAATTAAATGAGTTCAAGTCTAATATGTTCATTTTTGTATTGTATTAAGTTTTTACAACATATTACAATATACCGTATTTCCTATTCTAGTGTCTACTTCAGATTCAAAGTGAGATTCAGATTTTGTTTTTGAAGTTTCCTCTTTGTATCAAATGAATAGAAAATCAATTTAATTTAACCGATATAATACCGGTATGGAAGAAGAGGCGGGTCCCTAAAACACGAGGCTTGTGATGGGGTTGTCATGATACACACTTACATGCAATATATACATAGTAGGTAGTCCTGCAAAGCATTCGTTAATAGGTAGTATAGTGAAACCTGCATACAGGTAGTCACCTGTATAGAAATACCATATTTTCTGTTTCCCTTTAAAAAAGAAAGAATCGTTTCTCATTGAAATATGGACTATGTGCCTATGTGAACATGCACATAAAGACCACCCGATCATAAAGACAACTGTTTATGTCTCCCTTGAACGATCTTTATAATCAGGTTTCACTGCAGATTAAAAATACACAATACTGGTTTTGCGTTTATACATAGTTCCTTTTTAAACGAATACGTATTGACACATATTTTATGATACTTCATCAAAATCACGTTGAAGACTACATGATCTGCGATTGTCAACGTTGCTTTAGTTTCAATGATAAGTGTTGTTTATACATAAATCCTGGAGCAGTGTCGTTATTTCTATCTTACAGTGTACGCAACATACAGGGTGGATCCAGAATCGCGTATAAGGGGTAGGGGTGTGGGGCAAATGTTTTTTGTCATTGTCGTCTTCCCGAAAACAAATGTTCCCTTATTTCCTGGAATATGATATTGTAAAACTCGTCTGCTCAGCCCGGGAATGGGTAAAGGGCTAAGGGCATAATGTACACTTTTTTCCTGTTTATTTCTTTTTTAAAGGGGTCGGCCCTTTTGCCCACCATTAATTGATCCAATATGGTATAGTCGAGAGGGAGGATGAGAGAGAATGGCCGGAGGGAAGAAGAAGGAGAGAGAAAGAGAGAGAGAGAGAGAGAGAGAGAGAGAGGGGGGGGGGGGGGGGGGGAGAACATTTCCATGGTCCGGCCATGCCATGGGAATATGTCCCCAGTTCCCCGAGATTAAATTATTGCTATCACGGACGACCTACGTAGGTATAAGTAGGTATAAATTAAGGTTCGGACCAAGCGTTAGATCAAAGATCATGTTGCCTCTGTTTACTTTAAAATTTATCTCTGTCTTTTGTTTTGTGATTATCACATGAAATCCTCCTTTGGCCGTATAACAACCTCTTTGTAGTCTTTTTTTCAAGCTTCATAGCAAAATTTGTCTTGCCTCTTGACTGAAATAAAATATAATTTGGGGAATATTGGAACCAATGTCAATTTGTAAAATTGAAGTCAATGCTGCTGCTTCTACCATACTTGCCAACACCCCGGTAACACAGTTCCAACTCTAATACACCCCTCACACAAAACACAAATATAAAACGAACTTTTTAAAAGTAATTTGCAACTGAGAACAGCTGTTATGAATCAATATTGTACCATCCTTTAAAAAAAGGTGCTACATGCGTGTCCCACCACATATTATTTTGATGGATAGTAATTACACATCAGAGAAACAAATATTGAAACCCCTGATAATGTAATCACAATATAGGGGTATATACCAATGTCTAAAATATTGTATATTTTCGCTTTGAGATTTCTCTTTGAAGGTGCCCTTTTTTGTTGGTGCCCCCCCCCCCCCCACTTTGGAAGTCGCTCCGCCGCCTCTGAGAAGAACATTAATTGAAAATGTTATACAAGAACTTGAAAATAAATAATCAGCATGATTTTCATTTTTTTAAAATGAACTAATGAGTCAATACGGCTGTAAACCATGCGAAAATCCTTGACTTTAATAGTGTTAATAAGTAATGATTGGTGTTTCTAACAAAGTGTCATATCTATCAATCTTTCAAGGTATCCGGGAAGTCATCTGAAGAATATAAGTTGAATTTGCCTTTAGTAAGAATTTGAATCAGAGATAATATGTTTAATCTACAGTATCAGATAATTAAAACTAATGCACTTAACCTACTTCAGAGATAAGAAAAACAAATCATGATCTAAAATATACATGTAAGAACAATGTTCATCAATCACTTGGTTGGATTCGTGAGGTTTAAAACAGGTTAGGGCACGTATGCTGAGGGTCACATATCACTTCTCTTTCTCTTCCTCGACATATTAAAATAAATGCAATTTGATCAGCGTTCTGAACCCGACATTGATACAAGATGAAAACGACATCCATCATTCTTTGCCTTTTATGCATCACCCTTTTCCACGCCACAGGTTAGTATCGTGACATCTGAGGAATGAACCGAATTACCCTAAAACAACTCCGAGACATTGCTAATTTACAGAATGTTCCCCTTGTCAATTTATTTATCAGGAGATTCGAATTTCATTAAAAATATTATTTTGTCGTTGTTGATGTTTCAGATGCAGGCCGTCGTCGGCGGCGTCGTCGATCAGACCCACCTCCACCACCTCCTCCACCCTCAAGTAAGTAGCATTCGATATTCATTGACCATGTTGGGATTATAATGATCTTGATATGTTATTAATCAATGAAACAATTAGTGTGTTGTGTTTCCTTCAAGTTGCTTGGATATCAACACTGCATCACTTGTAAGAACCCCTTTGTTTCTCTTCACTTCCTTTCATGTTCTTATTGCCGTGAAACCTGCTTTAGCGACCACCTCTACTGAAAGACAATCTGTCTATAAAGACTACACTTTTTGTTTCCTTTGAAAAATGTTTCCCATTGAAACATGTATTAACGCAAACTGTTCATTGTTTGATTTGTACTATTGTATCTTTGAATGTAAATAATGTATACCTAATAAGTCCTCTGATGACCCAAAGAAATAAAAGCGCAACCTATTCATAAAACCTGCTTATCAAGACTGATTTACGTGTCTCCCCTGAGCGGGCGTTCCATAAACAAGTGTCATTGAATACTGTGCTCTTAATACTTGTTAGAGAAAACAAAGTCAGTCATAATATGCGCCTGTAATGAAATATCTCTGAAAATGTAATTCGCAATTTGTTTGCATCTAATTATTTTCGATAAACTCAATTCACATGCCGTCATCAATGACATTGATGGTTTTTTCGGGCTTTTTTTCATACAGATACGGCTCCCAGATTTTACAACTGCCCGCAGTCCCTCCCTGTCCAGTATACTACTACCTCCACTGCGGTAGTCACGTGGGTTGAACCAACATGCACAGACACAGAATCGTCATGTACAGTGAGGTAATATTATTACGCTTTATTACGCATACTCATTTGGTTTTGATTGATTTATTTACCAACATGCAAAAGCAATACATTTCATACAATGATTTTACATATACAAGAAGAGAAACTATTCGTTAGTAAAAGGGGCCAGATAACTGAATAGCACATTTGCTAGTCGAGCCTAACCCCTTGAACAGCTAAGCAAAGTATTTTGGTACAAATCAGTTTAGAAAACGTTTTAAAAAAAAAATGAATATACTATAACAATCGATACTTTAAAAAACAAAAATAATCAACCATATCTTACAGTATACAAACTTATAATGTAAAATATAAATTGTGTACATAATTATGCAAATTATTGAACTTGATATTTCAATCATGACTTGTTCAACAAATGAATATGTAGTAACATAATTCCGAAACCTATACTATATGTAGTTCTACATGTAGAACGAATGTTTCTCTCTACAACACAAATGCTTGTCAGAGGCTTGTCAGATATAGCAGCAACTGATGTATGCAAGGTGATTCCGTCTATAGACATGCCATTACATGATCGCAAGAGAATTCTGAAGAGAATATGCATACATTTAAATTCATTAGATAACATTACTATTGAGCTGGACTAATAGGACAAGCCTAAACATTCGGAATTGAATGATCACAATAATAAACACACGTTGAGTGAGATCCAGTTATTATCATATTCAATAAATCATACCAAAGCATTTGTTTCCATGATCATCACAATATATATTATTCATATACAAAGATAAAAGATGGAATATCATAACAGATGCAAAAGATATCAAAATTAAATTAAAATTGGCATAATAACATTCAAAATAAACAGAAAATATGATAGTATAAACCATGGTACAAATGGAAAGTGATGCATCCGTGGGAGCTAATAAGGCTTGACAGATGAATGCACCAGGCGAACAAGTAACATAACATTTTTAAATAAAGAAAGAAAAAAGAGTGTATTGTATTCCGTATTGCTATACCCCTTCTCCTTCCCTGAAATATGTGTATGGGTCTCTTGATGACTGTCTCAGTTTCTCTCTTTAAATATCTTCTATACATACCCCCCCCCCTCCTCTCTCTCTCTCTCTCTCTCTCTCTCTCTCTCAATATTTCTTTCACTCTGTTTCTGTAATGCTGCATCACTTCCCCTTTCCTGAAACAATCGTATATGGGTCTCTTGAAGACTGTCTCATTTTTGCTCTCTTTTTAATATCTCCTTTACATACTCCCCCTCTCCCACTTTCTCTCCCTTTTCTTCACCCCCTCTCTCTCTCTTTCTCTCTCTCTCTCGCTCTCTCTCTTTCTGCTCCTGCAGCCGAAGTGGTCCTCCATCAGGGTCATCTTTCGCCGAAGGAACACACAGCATCGCATACACTGCCACTGACACTAGTGGAAAGTCTGCATCTTGTACCGTCTCCTTTACTGTCAATGGTATATATTTTACTTCTTTTATTACCAGTCAGTACGAATAATAATTTATTCAAAACATCAATCTGTCGAATCATGTCTGTGATAGCCCTACATTTGGAATATGAAATTGTATGTCTTTGAATTGCAAGCATTATACAACCAGACGGTGCTCTGACGTAGATAAAGCATATTACAGCGGCACCAACTCACAGGGCCGACTCCCCCTCTTAATTCGGACAGCGAGTTCGTCTGTATTTGTATATCTTATCTAGTATACATACGGATGTTAGATTCTTTGATATCCAACCATGCTTTGGTACCGTCCATTACGTCATCCTTCATATATCGCCTCCTCTTTCCTTATATAAATAACCTTACAGCGTATAGTTCTGCACATATGATAAAAATATGCTTTTTCACTTTATATTTGGCCTCATAATATTATAAGGTCTTACATATAGATCTGCAATCAACATAGTCAGACCTTAGAGAGGCCAAAAATATAAGGTCTTATATAGATCTGCAATCAACTTAGTCAGACCTGAGGCTGAATATAAAATCAGATGTAACGCAAAGGCCGACAACAAAGCTTGGGCCTGCCAAAACATATAGGCCCGAATTCACAAAGGAGGTTTGTCGACAATCCGAGGTTTATGCGTACGTCATATGACGCGTTTTTACGCGTTTTTTACCAACCTGGTTTGTAAAAGACAAAAGGAGGTTTGTCGAAACAAAAAGAGGTTAGTCGACAAACCGAGGTTTGTCGACAAACCTCCTTTGTGAATTCGGGCCCTTAAGTTTATATTCATTTGAATCAATTAAGAAGGAAATAACTCATCTCAACATTGGGAATATCTTTGCAGTGATCCGCTGCAGTAATCCTAGTTCTCCTCAACACTGCACCATGAGTTGCACCAAGTCCAACTCTGTAGGCTCAGTTTGTACATACCAGTGTGCCACTGGACTGACTCTATCGGGGTCATCTCAACGTGTTTGCCAAGAGGTTAGTGGTAACGCTGCCCAGTGGACCGGCACCCAACCCGCATGTACAGGTAGGAACACATCCGATATGAAGTACTGGACAGTGTTATCTGAAGAAAAGAAATAGCTCTTTGTGGTTTTTGACAGGACTAGTAAAATAAGTCATGAAATTACTTTTTTTAATTTTTTTTATAGATGTCTTTGATTTGAGTCGATTGACAAAAAGTATAAAGGAGTACCCAATAAACAAAATCACGTGAAAATCACGTCAATATCAAGGTATCGACTTGAGGAGAGTTACGTTCTTCAAACACCGGACATTTACGTAAATGTGTTAATACGTTTATTGCATTAGGTAACTTGAAACACTCGTACACTTATGCTATGGTCACATTACCCAAAAGTAGGCTGCTCGGCGGCCGAGCGGCGAGTTTTTAACAAATTCTGCCCGGCGGCTGCCCGGCCACCGAGCGGGGGCCGCCCAGGCACCGCTCGTTTTTAGGGCATCGCTCGGTCGCCGCTGAAGTTTTAGCGCGGAGTTAAAATTTGGGCGGCGCCTGCTCATTTTTCACTCGCCGCCGAAAATACGCTCGGTGCCTGGGCGGTCGCCACCCAGGCACCGACCTAATTGCTGGGCGATGCTTAATTCCAGCAGCGACCGAGCAGGCTACTGATCGGTCGGTCGCTGCTCTGATTTGTGACCATAGCTTAAATCACGCAATTGTCACTGCAATATCACCATTATAATAACGTGATTATCCCTACCTTGGAGACCATGGTTTGTAAACCTAATACTCCCGTGTTTGTTTGGTTATGAAATAACATCTTCAAACACGAAATTATCGCGTCACAGAAACACGTGAAGCGTTAATGATAGTTTTAGTCAAAATATCTGCGTGAATATTACGAGGCTGACTTGAGATGAATCATGTTCTTCATTCACGTGAAATTTACGTCGAAGAGGAAGTATGTTACTGTTCAACCCAACAATTACGCAAATGTTACACAATAAATGAACCAAAATAATGACGTTCTCATCCCGTTTCTGAACATCGTGTCTTGGATCTTCCATAATTACGTCCAGGCGCGCCGGAAGCAGTTTGGGATTAGAGGGGGTTGGGTGGGGGGGGGGGGGTGCAAACATCCCAGAAGAGAAAGCTAGTTGCAACTGGTCCAGTTGATGAACCATTTAATGCCAACTGGTAACCCTGGAAATTGAAATGGGCTAAATGATCCAGTTGATCCAGGCCAGTTATAATTCAACTGGTCTAGCTGAGCCATTAGAACCATTTGGTAAAACTTCCAACCAGTTGAACAGCAACAATACTTCAACACTGGTACGTCTGTATTTCCAATGTAAGGGCATTGGTAGTAAATAGACTTACATAATTGAATTAATCGAAAAAATTTCGTATAATTGTACTTTATTGAAATTATTTTAGTTCACAGTTAATGTTTCCCTTATTCATGTTTAACTATTTATACGAAGTAGCGAAATGTCCTAATAATTGGTAATTTATATTTGTAGTATTTTCGAAATGAATTGCATATAACTAAATCATCAGTTATTAAGAAATATGCTGTAAATTCAGATAAATTGTTTAAAAAACATAGATCTGCACGCACCCCATATTCAATATGCAAATGAATTGGTGTCAGCTGGGTCAACTCGAAATATGCCAACGCTCAGTCATCAACTGGTGCAACTGGAAATATGCACACTCCAGTTATCAACTGGTGCAATGAAAATATGCCAACAGTCAGTTATCAACTGGTGAAAATAGAAATATGCCAACAGTCACGGGATTATCACCACGGAACTTAAATGGTAACTGTGAAACCATCAAGACACCTAAGAATAACTCATTTTCACACATGGGAAACACGGAATACCCAGCTTATCACTACTCATCACTGCGGAACTGCTGGCAACTTTGACTACGATTTAAATAGGTGTTTTAAGACACCTAATCATGACTAATTTTTCACACCTAAACGTCACGTATGCCCAGCTTAGATTAATAATCCGTTTGAGTCACGAGATCATCACCGCGGAACTTATGGCAACTTTGACTTCCATTTAAATAGGTGTTTTAAGACACCTAATAATGACTAATTTTTCACACCTAAAAGTCACGTATGCCCTGCTTAGATTAATAATCCGTTTGAGTCACGAGATCATCACCGCGGAACTGCTGACAACTTTGACTACCATTTAAATAGGTGTTTTAACACACCTAAGAATTACTAATTTTTCACACCTAAATATCACGGATTCACAGCTTAGATTAGTAATCAGTTTTAACTACGTGATCATCACCAAGAAAGTTATGATAACTTTGAAACCATTTAAATAGGTGTTTTAAGACACCTAATAATGACTAATTTTTCACAACTAAAAGTCACGTATGACCAGCTTATTTCAATAATCCGTTTGAGTCACGAGATCATCACCGCGGAACTGCTGGCAACTTTGACTACCATTTAAAAAGGTGTTTTAAAACACTTAATAATTACTAATTTTCACACCTACATATCACGTTTTCTCAGCTTAGATTAGTAATCAGCTTGAGCCACGTGATCATAACAAAGAAATTTATGGTAACTTTGAAACCTTTTAAAGAGGTGTAAGACACCTCATAATTACTAGTTGAATATAACCAGAGATTCACGAACAGAACAATAAAACGATTATCCGGTGTAAGTAACGTGATTATTACCATCAACTTTGGATAACCTGTGAAACCAATCAATAAAGGTGCTTACAAGACCAAATAATTACGTATTTATCGCCACCATCGGTTAACTGACAAAAAAATTCGTTGCTTGGTCAAGTGGTTATTTGGTCATAAACACTTGATTTACTGAGGTAAGTGGAATCACGTTACTCCAGTCGCGTGATAAACTGGTGGTTTTTAGGTTAGATGAAAACGTGAACAGGAGTACCTTTTTTGTTTAAATGAAGGCACGTGTCGATAACGTTTAAATCTAGTTCAAAAGGCACTATACTTTAAAATCACTTAAAATACACTCCTAAAAGAGGTTACTTTTTGGTGTTCTGTTTATTGGGTACATTATCACATATTTTGCAAATGATGATAACTGGATCCAATACACGTTTGATTTGGATGACGTGCTACTCTCTCTCTCTCTCTCTCTCCTAACCATCTCTTTCTCTTAATGGTTTCATTGATTGTTGTTTATTTAATTTGATGGCAAATAGTAAGTAGTATATGTAGGGGATATGCGGCTAGTCCTATCCACTGGGATGAATGACTAACTCCAGGATATCAAGGCATTGATTGGGAATGACTCAGGTTTTAACTATTATAACGATTGTCCTCCGAGATTTACCACATTCATTAAGGGTCTCTTCTGAACACGAATAATCTGTTTTGCTTGTGATTGTTTAGATGATCATGCACCAACAATTTCGCAATGTCCAAGCTCTTTGGTCGCCCATCGGACTGAGTACTGGGGAGTGGAAGTCACATTCTCAATACCAACGGCTACGGACAATTTCGATCAGACACTGCAGACATGGACAGTTCCTGCGGACCTCACATCGCCTTACAACTTCACTGCGGATACTATTTGCGAGTTTCACTTCCAGGACGATGCGGGGAATGCTGCCTCGTGTACTTTTGATGTCGAGATACACGGTAAAAAGTATTTTTTTGCTAATGCAAACGCCTTTATTTTACAAAGATATGAAGGTTCACGTTCTGTCATAATGTTCTTCTCAAATGGAAGGACATACTCCTTGTTTATGATTATCTACACCAAAAATAAAGCGTTGTCATAAAGAATGTGTACACTCAATTCTGGATTGAAGTAGCAAAATAACTCGAAACAACTTATACAAGGAAATATATAGAATTCCTTTAAAACCCCACTGAAAATAGATTACAGAGCCGCAAAGATGTATACAAGACACAAAATCTTCCACATTAATTATTGATGATGTTTTGTTCCTTCTTTTAATGGTAGATACGGTTGTACCTGAATTTTTAACGTGCCCACTAGACCAAAGTTTGCGGACAAGCTTGGATATGACCCCAGTGACCTGGGATGAACCAACATATAGGGAAATCCACGGAGATGAGGTGCGACTCGTCTGTAACTATGGTAGTAACAGCGTTCTGTTGCCATGGGGAAATAATAATGTGATCTACACCGCTACTAATATGAAGAATGGACTGAGTGGGATCTGCGACTTCTATGTCAATATCGAACGTAAGCATGTGTCTTTGAGGGTTATAGGACACCTACCCCTAGGACACCTACTCCCTGGACATCCACCCCAGTCAACTACCCCCTATGTCAACTACCCCCTAGGACAACTACCTCCTTGGGGCAACCAGCCTCTAGGACGACTTCCCCCCGGGACAACCACCACCGGACAACTCCCCCTTACGACAACGATCCTCTTGAACAACTACCCCCGGACAACTATCCTTAGGGGTAGTTGTCATAGGCAGGGTGTAGTTGATTTGGGGTGGTTATCCGGGGGATGTCCTGGGAGTAAGTGTCCGGATACGGTCTTTGAGTATCCGATTACTGTAAGCTTATCTTCAACTTGAACAAGCAAGCCTTCTGGTCCTTTGACGTCATGTTTCTTTCCAGAATATATACACTCTAATTATGTGCAGACAAAAGTAATATATATTAATTCAAGTAAGATACTTGCTTATCAATGCAAATCGTGCAATGTACGTAGCAGTATTAAAGCGGGCAAAAATCTATTTTAATACAGTTAACATATATTTATGATACATTAGCAGAATATATACAATGCAATTAACACTAAAAGCATGTAAAGATCTTAATCGTGTCAGTAATTGCCATCGCCCTACCAAAGAGCTTTATCATATCTGTTCATTCTTGATGACAGCAATGCCATGTCTAAAGCTTCGCACACCTGGGCACGGCGCCATATCTTGTGATACCTGGGCCTACGGTCGATACTGTAGCATGTCCTGTAATGATAACTATGACATCCCTGCTCCTAGTCCATTCCAACCTGCTACCGATGTGTTCACATGCGGCTCATCTGGACAGTGGAATCCTACCTCGTATGTGCCTGACTGCTCACGTAAGTTTAGGATAGGATACCAGCAAATCCATGAAGGGAGGAAAAGTTTTGTTCCTTTTAGGTGTTCAGATACAGACAGGCTTATATTGATCAAAAAGATGGGTGAGATTATCTCCAGATGTCTTCGTAATGTATATGAATGTCTTTCTTACAATAGACCGAAGTTAAAGTTGCGAACTTCATCTCGTAAGTGGGAGGTGAGAAGGGTGGGGGGGGGGGGGTACGCCTGATTCACTCTATCCTTGATTTGCAAGGGACAAAACTTAAATCGGCAAGTCCGTATTGCTGTCCATAAATGAGCACGTCTTTTCCCAGTAAATCATATCTTCGGAAAATTTGCACATATTATTATAATAATAATAATAATTAACAACATTTGTATAGCGCTTATCACAAAATATGTCTCTAAGCGCTTAAGAAAAATAGAAAGAGAAGGAATTACAGCCAAATATTAAGTTATACATAATAGATAGTGGACAATCGAGGGGGCTGCATATGCAAATGAAAAAGGCTATTTAACAAAAAAGTAGGTTTTTAACATGGATTTGAATTTGTCTGTTAAATCTGCTTGTTTTATACATTGAGGTAAATTGTTCCAGAGTTGAGGGGATGCTGCATAAAAAGTTCGGGAACCATAAGACTGGGTATTGGTGGCAGGAACTATTATACAGCTTTCCTCTTTTAAATTCCACTTAAGAAAAGTCAATGTAAGGCCTCGTAGTAAACCTAATTAAAGAATCTTTCTCTTTCATTGGATTCTTAATGACTTGGCCGCGGCTTCCTTAGGCACCGCTAGCTTTGACATCTACATAGTTTGGCATCGACCATGTAATTCTAATGTGGACTAGATGGTGTTATTTTAACATTTAATGTGAAATAGAAGTTAATTTAGCCAATAATATGAAACTTCTTCCTACATATTCTATTTTCAACCTAGAAATGCGAGACCCCACTAAAATCAACCTTCCGACAGACCTGCTCTACTACAGTGGTCAGTGTGGTAGTCCAGCCACCTTGTCCGACATCGCACAGTCCTTCATCGAGACTATCGAGAAGTCCGTCCACAGTGACATCTGCAAAATGAATGAGGACTGTACGGTCGACAATGTCGTCATCACCTGTGGCTGGCCGACCCGTCGTCGGAGAAAGCGTGCACTGGTCGGACGACGTCTACGTCACAGTGCGAAAGATTCGCCTCAGGTAGAAGACATCGAAAAGACTACTGATGACATCGAAGAAAGTATATTCGAAGGCCTCCAGGAGATGCGCATCTCGATGAAGTTAGGTGTCGGTGTATCTAAAGTCAATGACATAAAGGTGGCACAGAAGAAGCTTCAGGATCTAGCAAGAGAAGTGTTGAACATTACCGTCTCTGGAGATAGCGGAAGGTTCAGCTTCTTCATGGAACCTCATTCTGAAGGTGAAGATGCGCCCGACGCCTACTTATTGATCAACGAACACTACATAGATTGCCCTGATGGTTACGTTGCTGGTCGCAATAACACCAAATGTGGTAAGTAAACAAATTCCCGATTAAGAAGATATAACAGAAGCCATATTCTTGATGTAACGGTACCATACTGGCCCTTTTTTGACAATTTTCGGTGTTAAGAATAAGTTGCGTAAAGGTGATCACGAGATCGATACTGGAACGCTATTAACGTTGTGAGCTGACGATACAAGAGACTCCATCCCGCCGCCCCCCCCCCCCCACTCAGTGTTATTTAGGGTACGCATAATTATGCATGTTCCCTCCTTTTGAAACACCCAGTTGGGTGTGTAAAACGGGCTTTTGTGTACTACGAGCCGGACTTTGGTGCGTGAAAAGTACCCCTTTACCAGACATTTTGGTAACACGCATGGTATCCCTCCGATCACGGAGTGGGGGGGGGGGGGGGGGGGGACTCCATACAGTTCTCCTTGCTATTTTCCACAATAGAATATTGAATGAGTTCTTGCTTGCTCATATAGCTAGACTTATGATAACATCGATATATTATGTTGTTCCCTTTATAGTCTCTTGTACGACTGGTCACCACTACGACACCGAATCTAGGGCGTGTCACCAATGTGGTTATGGACTCTACCAGGACGAGTATGGCCAGGTGAGCTGCAAGTCATGTGACACTGGTCAGTCTACCAAACACAAGGGCAGTCCCAGCAAGTCTGATTGTGAAGGTAAGCTGGAAAATACTAGTCAGTTTAAACATTTTCACCTCCAATCATATAGAAGCAAAATGTAAACGATTAAAGTTCAGTAAACTGGACAATTTAGGCAAGAATCGAACTCGAAGTTGTTGTCAATAGAAATATAAACATATTCATCGTTATGCTTTAATTTATGGAACGCTGTATAATGAAGAAACAGCTATCAAAATATAACATAGACACTTTTGATTATGTATTTTACAGATCAATGCGAAGCAGGCCGATTTTCAACATCCGGCTTATCTCCTTGTATCCAATGCCCCCTGCACACGTTCCAGTCGCTGATTGGACAGACGATGTGCTTTGAATGCCCGGATGGAAGAAAGACATGGAACAGAGGAGCATCAGACGTAGAGCAATGTGTCCATATCTAACGCGGATGAGAAAAGATAACTCCCAAATGAGATGTTTTCCGTTTAAAAAAGGTTTCCATCCATTCACTCCATACTCTCTTCAGGTTTTAGTCTGAGGGAAACGGCCAATGAAGAATGCACGAACTATTGACATAAAACATGATTATAATACTTCTGCAGGGCCATATTTTATAAGACTTATGACAAATTAAAAAGTTTTTTGTTACGAAGGTATAGGTATGAGACATGGCAGGAGTGTGAAGATTCACCGGTTTCAGAAGCAAGTATTGCTTGTTTAAATCATTCTCTGTTGTATAATTCTTCAATGCTTTACAAGTTGCTTAGTCATTTTCAGATTATCATTAGTCGGATTTATTGAATTAAAAATATCAAAATTTTAAGTGATCGTAACTGCGAAATATATTACTAACATTCAATTATCAGTCACCACTACTTCCCCCCAAAATAAAGAGAACAAACAACAGTCAGATTGTAAATGCAAAATTGTATATACAAGCAAATTGATGGGATAACCCTTTGAAATCTGTTTGCCATAAACTTTAAAACTTGAAAATTGTAAATGCAAAATGACGCCTTTTGATTTCTTTAACACTACAGGAATATTTCGTTTAAAATATGTAATAAACTAAATACTGCATATGGGCATAAGATACTTGGTATAGAAGAAGAAATCTCTCGTAAAGTAACGTATCAAATAAAGTACAAGAATGCCGAGGATCAAACCATAATTTTCACTCAGTTATAGCATAACTTTAAGGTATACATTACCGTCTGCAGTGTTGCGTTATTATTTTCAGTTCTTAGATATTCAACTATTCTGTCTTTTATACGAACTTAATACATTGTTTCTGTGCCAATTACTGAATTTATATGTATCTTGTACATGATTGAAACGGAAATAAATAAATCTAATTAAATGAGTTCAAGTCTAATATGTCCAGTCTTGTATTGTATTAGGTATTTAAAACATAATAAATATACCGTATTTCCTAATCTAGTGTCTACTTTCAGATTCAAAGTCAGATTCAAATTAAATCTGCTTTTCCTATTTGTATCAAATGAATAGAAAATCAATTTAAAAATTGTTATCAGATTGTAAATGAATTACAATCGTGCACGCGATCGATACAGAAAATTTGGCCCATAATATGAATATGTCTATAATAATTATAATAATAATAATAATAATGATAATAAAAACGGTGCTTATAAAGCGCTTTTCACCGTAGTCTCTATGAAAACAAAATCCACGCTTGTTGTTTGTTTGTTTCTTGTTTCTGGCTACTCTTCGAATATAGAGGAGTGGAAATTCATCATTCTGTTTAGTCGTAATTATCAGGGCTCATTTCCTTCGAAGTTGAATGAACTTCAGATAATCTAACGGAACTGCTTTTTTAATGTGACTCCACCAAAAGTTGACTTCTGGCATCTTGTACATTTGCAGGAGAAACACAAGGCGCTAACTTTCAAAACACAAAAAAATACTGAGAAAAGGCCAAATGAACTTAGATTTTTGTGTTTTTGTTATGACATTGTCCAAGGGCGGCGATCCCAGGGGGGGGGGGGGGACACGGGGGGGGGGGGGAGGACACGTCCCCCCTCATTTTTTTTAGGGAGGATCGTCCCCCCCCCCCTGAAATTTAAAAAAAAAAAATCAAAAAAATAAGTGTATAGCAAATACTGACTAAAGACTGCAACAAACTGTTAGGCTCATAGGGGCAAACGAGTGCAGCGTTTAGACAAAACAAGTGCAAAAATCTTCTCGCTCGGGAGTTACGCTCCCTAGCATATTAAATGCCTAAAACCCTTGAGCTTCATGGGGCTACGCCCCTGGACCCCGGGCCAATTTACGCTCCACTTGTGTCGCTTGCTTTGCTCGTTTTGCTCTACCTGATCAAAAATACTTAAGCGCCCCCCCCCCCACTTTGAAAACGTCTCGGGGGGCCTGCATGTAGGAATGGGGGTGGTGCAAATTTTGTTGTCTGCCCCCCCCCCCCAAAAAAAATGTTTTGCTCATTACGCCACTGCTCCCCCGTCCCTCGCATTTCGTCCCCAGGTCATAAAAATAAATCGCGTCATTGTCGTACATTTCTTTCGAGACGCCATTTCTTACACGCATCTAACTGAAAACGGCGATATAAGCCACTTCTTTAGCTTCAGAGAAAATACCTGCGCATGGGAAGAAAAGGGTCTTTTTTTCGAAACTGTAAAACCCATCAAGCCCGTATCAGGACAATTACCCCCTTGGACAATCACCCCATAAATCTACCCCCCCCCCCAGGACAATAACCCCCGGAAAATTACGCCCGGAGAATTACCCCCAACTCTGAAAATTATCCCTCGAGGATAATTACCCCCCCCCCCGGAGGACAATTATCCCCACCCCTGAAAATTAACCCTTAGGACAATTACCCCCCCCCCCCCCCGTTCATTGAAGGGGAAGTCCACCCTGATAATAAGTTGGTTTAGATAATTGATTGTCTAAGGGGATTTTCAGGGGGTGGTGGTAATTGTCCTAGGGGGGGGGGGGGATTTTACAGAGGGTGATTGTCGTCAGGGGTAACTATCTCCGGGGGTAAGTGTCCCATAACCCATCGAGCCGACTGCTGGATATGTGATCATGACAGTTATGTAATCATTACTTATGTATCGACGGTATATTATGGTACACAGGTAAAATAATTATTTTCAAGAGGGCAAGCAAAAGGTATTCATGAAACACCCCTACCACTTATAATTTGGCCGTGATTATTATAAAATACACAAAGTGGAACGTTTCCATTTGTAAAAGATCTGTGTATAATTGGAGGTCGTTGTGTACAAGACTGTTATCTCTGAAGTGGCTAATTGTAGGCCACGCACAAGGATGTTTACCAAATCCTATTTTATCAGGAAAGCTGCCTTGACAAACATTGCGTGTTTTTTGTACAGCTATATGCCCTATTAAGTTAAGTCATCATTTGTATATATATATATATATATATATATATATATATATATATATATATACGGATCATGTCATTCAAATGTAGTTAGGTATGAAATTACATGTTTTCAATTAATATGTATCTTATAAATTGTTATACAAAGATGGAATCTAAATAAAGTGAATTGAATTGGAAGAATAATTCAATTTGCACACGAGGCGTCATTTTCACCGCGTCGTTATACATTAAATTTATCCAGCCTAATTAAGTCCGTGAAGGCACATCAACGTATCAAACATGTGGGCTACTAAAGTATGCCTGTATACAAAAATGATAGATAAGTAACAATGATAGTGTTTCAGCTAGGACTTAAAAATGATTCATTAAATTATAATATATGAAAGCCAAAATAAAATATTGATCTCTCTTGATTGTTACCGCTGAGTCAAAATGGGCCAGCACCGAAAATATCTGGAATCATAACTAGCTGGCACCATCTGGCAGGGCCGCAGGGGCTTGACAACATGAAACAGAATCACTTTTTTTGTGTGTAGATCTTTCCGTGGAGACTTGGTGATTTCATTCCGACTAGGCCTAGGGTATACTGGTGCCCTCCAAATTACTGATATTGTCTTTTTCAATGTAAATTTGTGCAACGCCCCCTCCTATCTCCCACCCCCTAGCTACAGCGTTGTTACATTGCTTTTTTGCACAAATAACGTGTCACCTGACTGATTGATCAGCTGAGCTGAGCAAACTATTATCACGTGACTATGTCGACGGTGTGTGTATTATTTATACCAGAGTAGACTTTGGTGTGTACGTGTACGTATGCGCTCGCTCATATAAAACAGGTAATGTTGAATTTTGTGCTTTTATAATTTGTAATTACAATTAAGAAGGATCCCAGAAGTATTGTGAGACTTTGTACCTCATTTTCATGCTTTTGTTTAGTTTTTATGGACAAATCTTAATCCCTCACTTCAGACTAGATCTAAAGCCTAAAGGCTTTTTTTTTAAGTCTTAAATTTATTTAACAGTTTCACTTTCAGTTTAAGTTTTGGTTATAGGCCTATATTTTTATTTAAGTTTTAATTATTAATTACTAATAGTAATAATCTTAGTAATACAATAGACTAGACCCTCTTCTTACTAGTAATAATCGTGCCAATCATTTCTGGATTGTCAAATCCTAAAAAGTACAAAACAAATCATTGTGTTGTATTTTTGGCATTCAATCCAATTTGACTATTTATGCCTAGACTATAGACTTAGTCTAACTCTTGAGTCACGTAGAGCTAGAGTCTACAGTCTAGAATAGAGGTAATCGAGTCGTAATAATTCCTAGCTTGGAAAAATCAGTGCGTCTGTGCTTCGCTGGTCCATTACTGAGCTGAGACTGGGAGTGCTAACTGCTGGGGATGTATCCTCCTGGCCAGCGTGGCCAACCGTGCTACATACATTTAATTGATTGAGCGAGCTTATCAATCCTTCGGATCTAGGCCACTCATGTACTCAGGAACACAATGTGCTGCTATATAGCATGACGTCACTTGAGTTTTCTTGTTTTGGCGTTGTTATTCTGTCAAGAATGAGCAAAAGAAACTGTTTAACAAATTTTACGTCAAACAATTGAAACAAATAGAACAGGAGCATGCATGCACCTGCACTGGATATATAGACGGAGAGACACTGGTTAACAGTGAACAGTGTGGCTATGATTATGTCATTTAAGTGACGCTGAGTCTGTGGCTTGGAGCTGGCGCGTTGACCATCGCCATTGTTGCGTTGAGGCCATGTTCACCAACATCCCATCGTAACTTGTGTTAAGAACTTGAACCTATGATGGTTTTGGTGAAACGCTGCATGGCTTGCATTTCTGTCTTACTAATTACTAATCTAGTATTAGAATTTTTGTGCAAAATGTCAGGGGAAAATGAGTAAGTGTTCAGGGATAATATTATGTTCGGCTGACACTATATCTGGCTTCATAGAGGATCACGTTTGAAGGCAAAAGAGGTATTAAAAAAATATGTAAAATTTTGATCTGACTCGGACCAAAATTTGAAATATTGTAGAGTGTGCATCCCATCGAGAGGGTTTGGCTTAACTCAGTACTAGGACCAACTCTGAGTTGCGCAGGGATTGGAACACTAAATAGAAATAAATGTAAGGTTTTATAGAATTTCACCACTTACAATTTTCAACATTACCTGTTATCAACTGTTTACCTATTCTCATCAAACAATTATTGAATTGGATGTTAATGAAGACATAGCTAATTACAATGTAAAACATTTACATGAGCAGTCGGACTTGCGATCATTTCAGCTCTCATAGGTTACACCGTATCCGTCCATGATTTCTGTAATGGCTGAGCTTTCCCATGTGTCAAGTTAGCCTGGATCCTTACCAAGTATGAAAAGTCTTGTCTTGTTTTTCCTACAATCTTGAATATACCTGTCATCTCTTGTACCTGTAGAGATAATGAGAATGTGAGGTATTGTGAATGGATTTTTGTAATACTTCTGCAGGAATCAGGACAGTCGGCCATTTGATGCATGGAAGCCCCATCAGAGAACATGGACAGTAAAGATGTGCCTCAAGTTCAGATCAGGGACACAGAAAGTCTTATTCCCCGCGATGATAACGGCGAGAGAAAGCCATTAGTCACAAGGTCAGTGATTGTTTCATTCGGAACGTTATTCCTGTTTTTAAATAGATTCATTAGTGACATAGTGAGTGAGGATAATATTTTATCCTTTTGATTGAATAACTCTATCTATACTTGATGATATTCTTGTGATAAAATATAATAATCTATGTATTCAAGCAAGATGCTTAACCATGTAAAGTTATGCATGTTAAAAATATATAATAATTTTACGAATTTAATTACCGTATGTATATTTTCATGGTTTGCATGTTTAAAAAAAAAAATTGATATCGTCTTTTGCAATTCAGCTACTACCCCAATGGGCAAGAAATGGTCAGGTTTGAGCCAGATTTTCAGTGTAACCGAGGTAAAGAGATCTAAAGGTCCAGTCAGATTGAAAGCATCCTGAAATAAAAAGCTCATAATGAAAGATAACCAGTCGATAATAAGTGGAGATCTGTTGACAGTTGGAGATTAAATTTTTTAATATGATCAAACAAATGAATAATCACTATTAACTTTCATCTGCTCTAGCACCAAAGGGCAGAATGCCAGCCTCTATTTCATCGTAGCACTGGTGTTACAGGCTCCTCTCGTCACAGGCTTTGCCATTGGCTACTCCTCTCCCGCTCTCCCCAAGATTGCCTTCCCAACATCAGATGAAGAGTCATGGTTTGGGGTGAGAGGACGTTTTTCACATTTCTTAATTTGTAATAGATTTTCGTGCATTTGTAATTTCAAGCACTGGTGACCTGATATTTGTTCTGGGTTTAAAAATAAAAAAATCATATATATAGGGAAAGAGTTGCATTTGGGCTTTGAAGGGTAGTTTGGGGGTACTAAGGATAAGGAAAAGACTTCGGATAGGGATTAAGATGAGGAATGTTGTTAATGGTTGTAGTAAGGATTTTGGTTAGTGCTGGAGCCATCGATTAGGAGAGTTTGGCCAATACCTGGACCGAAGTTGGGCACAGTATGGCGAATACTGCTTTGTTGCACAAAACAAATGTACAGATGCCATGTTGTGACCACCTGAAACCAAGTTGTCAAAACTCTGTGTACAGATGGCTGTGGCTAGTGTAAGGAAATGTTGCCAGAGCATGTGTTGTACTGTGAAGCAAATCATCTTTTGTGCTATAGCCATTTATCCTCTGGCATAAAAGAAAGCAAATCCAGCTAGGTTTAAACAATATGAGAATTTTGTACAAAAGACTGCAATGCAAATTTTACCTAACAGAAGGCTACATATCTTTATTTATATTCTAATTTTATGCTAATGAACATTAGTATTGGTCAGTGAGTTAACTGCTATATCATCCATGTCTTCTTTCTGTATTAGTCCTTGCTGAATATCGGCGCCATGGTAGGTGGACCCGTGGCAGGGTTTCTGCTCCAGTGTGGAGGTAGGAAGCTGACCATCATGGCTACTGGAATCCCCTTCATCACCGGGTGGGTTCTCATTGGAACGGCCTCCAACGAGCATGTTATCAACCTTTACTGCGGCAGGATACTCACAGGGATGGGATGCGGCATGGCTTGTTTAGCTGTACCGGTAAGTTGTAGCACTACGCAGTCCCTGTAACATTTCAGTGTACTAAGGGGCTTCGCTTGTTGCGGGATTTTACCCAAATGCAAAGGATGCTTACTTTCTAAGGCTTGCAACACTTTAAACACACCTTAAAAAGAAAATGGTGCATGCAAAAATGAAATCATTATTTACTGCCAGTCCTTTGTATTTCTGTTTCTGTAAAAGATGGGATGGGGGAGGGATGTTGATATTAAAGGGATCGTTTAACAATGTTAAATCTGAGATACTCGGCCCTACATGTTATCAGTGTCTGTGATATGGTGTTATATTGAAGCGCTTCAAAATGATCAAGAAGTGCCTCAAAAAAGTAAAAACCTTTGAGTGACCGGTTTACCATCCTCGTTTTCCCCAATAGACTGTAGTGTTATGAAAACCGTTTCGCAAATGCAAAATTTGATTTCGATTTTCAATCATAAATATCTTGATAATCAGGTAGGCAATCAATTTGTAAAAGTCATGGGTTTCCTGACTGACCTAAAGGTTTATATTTATCATTGCAGCATGAGCTAAATCCAGGATTTTGTTTCAGAATCTGAGACAATGTTACCGAGTCACTTTAAGTAAGGATAGGATGGGGGAGGGATGTTGACATTAAGGGTTTAGCGTGATAGTTCTGCATACAATGTTCTTGAGAAACATAACTCACTGAGCCACTTCAACCCGATACACATGTTCCTTCCTGCAGAACTACATCGCAGAGGTGGCCCCGCCCAATCTTCGTGGTTTCCTTGGGTCCAGCTTCCAAGTGGCAGTGACTATTGGAATTCTTCTGGTATACTGCCTAGGTAAGACCTTGTCCACACATGGTATGGGAAACCGCTGCGGGTACCATTACATTGGGTTATTGTTTGTTTTGAGTGCAAGAAATGTGTAAGGGGGGCTTGAAGAAAGTTTGGGTGGGGCTTGAGGCCCCCCCCCCCCCACCCCTCTACACCAGCTACTGTAGTAACCCCCAGACTGGGAGTTGTGAAGTAGTAGATAATTGATGTTCTCATTATTATCTGGATGCTTGCCTCTCACTCTACTGTCAGACAGAGAAAACAACAAAACATAATATAATTAAACGAACTTGCCATCTCTTTTAACATAACGTGTGTCTTGAATATCATCTACCTTGATGCACACAGAGAAATCTGATCCCGTTATCTTTGGGGCTCCGTACCCTGACTGTTTGATGACTATTTCAGTTCATGCAAAAGTATCTTTAATAATGTCTCCATTTTGATTATCCTCAGGGATTCCCATCACCTATTCCTGGCTGGCACTGACCGGTGCTGCATTGACTGCTCTCCTCGTCGTAACCGTGGTGATGGTCCCAGAAACCCCCAGGTATCTTCTCATGAAGCGTTTGAAGAATCAAGCGATGTTAGTCTTGAGAAGGCTGCGTGGTCCCATGGTCGATGTTGAATTTGAATGTCGAGAGATTGAGGATGCCCTTGGTGCTTCTGATGTAAGTTTTAATGATAATGTAAAACCTGTATATAAAAAAAACTAAGGAAGATGAGAAAAATCGATCTCTATAAGCATGTGGTCTTTATGTACAGGTTGCTATAATGCTTGGCCATGTTTAAAAAAAACCTGTCATCAATAACAAGTTACAAGACCTGTTATATAAGCTACTGAAATCATGGTATTTGATTGACTGAATGCAAATTTATTATAAAATATTGCAATTTGTTATTGATAACAAGTTTTATGAAACGGTCCAGGTTTCAATGAGAAAAACTATTCAAGGGAAACAAAGATACAGTCTTTGTGGACAAGTGTCCTTTCTATACAAGTAGTTGATACAGCATGTTCACTGTAGTTATGATAAATAAAATTAGTTCTTTTATGTATTTCCACTTTGTCTTTATAGACAGGTTTGACTGAACAAACTTCTTCTTTTTATGTAGGCGTCCTGATGGATAATTGATGAATTTGAATTAAGATTAAATTTACTTTTGATATAGTAAGGTCATCAGGGCTCTTATATGGTTTATAGTCTCTTACATGTTAAGACCAGGTCCTATATTCGTAAAGCTCTTCCAAGCTATTTCATCAACAAGTTACATACGTTATAGCATGTGATTAATTAGTAGGACAAAGTAGGCCTAAATAGATTCCATGAAGATGGTACCTGCTCTCTGTTGTAACTCGTTTCTAAAAAGCTATTAAATGAAGCAATGTCTTGGTTCTCTTGTAGGATAAATTCCGATGGTCCGAGTTCTCCCGCCCGTACCTCTACAAGCCCCTCCTGATCTCCCTAGTGCTCATGTTCGTGCAGCAGTTCAGCGGCATCAACGCAGTCATGTTCTACACCGTCAGCATCTTTGAGAGTGCGGCGCCCTCTCTAGACCCCAATGTTGCCACGGTGATAGTGGGTGCAGTGCAGGTGGCCTTCACATGTGTTGCAGCTGTTCTTATGGATAAGGTGGGACGCAAAGCGCTCCTTATTACCGGGGGTAAGAAACGCTTATTTACCTCTTGAATGGAGGCTCTATGCTCAATATACTCCTGGGTCTGTAAAACCTTAACGATTCCATGATGGAATTGCTGAACATTCCCTTAATACATGTCATGGCAGCTGTAGCTTAAGCACTAACTGTAAAAGGCACTTTACATTTTATTA